>NW_006204812.1:5196908-5220599 GCF_000334495.1 Tupaia belangeri chinensis
AAAAAAAAAAAAAAAAAAGAAGAGGAAGATACTCTGGCTTGTATTTTATGAGGGAGTTAGGCATGCAGTTCTTTCAAAGCTGTTCACATGGAAAGGAAACTGGCCTTGACATTTACACAGTCCAGGAGGATTCCAAATAAAATTTGGACAGATTGGGAAGTTACCATCTTGGAGTGTGTGGAGAAAGCAATCCTGGGGGAAGATGTGGTGACATATATGAGACAATCCATAGATGTTAGGAATGTGCTGCTCTGTATGAGTGTCTGTGCTGCACAATCCAATGGGATTGCCAAAAATATGCATATGTTCTTTATGATATCACATGTGAAAGCCATCCAATTAAAGCGTGCCACACTAAATGCAAGGAGTATAATTCCTGGGTATATTTATGATTGCTTAATGTCAACAAAAGGGTCTTTTAAACACAGCACATTCCTTACCCTGCGCTCACAGATCATGCTAAACACATCCAAATGCACAAACTATAAAAGAGGGAAGAGGCAGTATCGGCATCAAGCTCTTTGGTTTCTGCATCTGGCCAGCGTCCACTGGGAGAAATGTAAGTCAGAGTTTACCACATGGATTACAAATGTGCTGAATTGCAAGAATGATTATTAAATGAAAATATCCATAGCACCTGCAGCTTGTCCTGGAAAATTCCCCCTGGGTATTGTGGGTGCTTAAAAAAAAAAATTCTAAGAAAAAAAGTAAGACAGAGTGAGATGCAAATGGCAACTCCAGCTGCTTATAGTAGCAATTTCATGAAAGTTCCTGAATGTTTTGCAGAGTCAATTCAGTCAGTCCAAGTTGCTTCCATCTCAGCATGAGTGTGGCAGTGGAGGAGCTAGGGGAATATCATTAGCCTCTTTCCTTTGAGGTTTGGATGATCAAGACAATGAAAATAGTAGTAATGTAAATTAAAGTGCTTTAAAAAACAGAGCACATCAGTGCAGAGGGAAGCCGGAGGTTGGCTCCATAGCTCTGACCCAGCAATAGTGTTTATTCTGTTACAAGGTCAAGGCTTCTTCTGGGAATAGAAACTGAGCTGCTATGTGGATTTTGTTGACTTAATACATGATTAGATAGATAGATAGATAGATAGATAGATAGATAGATAGATAGATAGATACACACACATATAAGACACTGCATATATGTAATTGGCTATGTTTCAATTAATTTCTGTGTATGTAAGTGTGCATATGTGTGTGTGTGCACTCATGCATGTGCAAAGTAAAATAATAAGATGGAGAAGTTCCATGAAGTGATTAATTCTGGGATTTGAAATCTGAATACCTAGAGTCAAGTTACCACCCTATCACTGTAAGGACCTGGGCAAGTCATTTAACTTTTCCAAGTTCCCTCATGTCTAAAATAGGGGTAACTGTTAAACCTGTACCTATCCTACCAGTATATAGAAGGGATACATGAAATCATTTCTGTGATTGTAAATTGTTAACTAAATATTGATTGTTATTGTTATTAGAAAGATTTTTCCACTGTCCAAATTCTTATACATTCCTGTAATTCCATGAACTGTATCCATGTAAATGTGATTCACACATATTTGGAAAAAGGAATATGACCCAAAACACTTCACATTTTAGGTAATCTAATGGTACAGAAAACATATACATCCATGTTTCTTCCTGAGGTTGGAGAATTAAAGGTAAATTGATGTAATCTGTGCTTACAGATGGTCCTGAGTAAACAAAAACTTTCTATAGGTGCAGGGACTACTTTAACAGGGCCTTGTAATGGAGGAGAAATATTAGACCCAATCTGAATACAGCATAGGTGTTAATTTACAGCCAAAGAACAGGGAAAAGGGTCAAGGGATGGAAAATTAATAAGAGGAAACATTAGGGCTTAAGGGGATTCTGGCTTAAACCACTGAACAGTATTCTTGCTAGGGTGAGGACAGGGTGGTCAAACATCACCTGCAGGAGGTGCAGTATAAAGATCCTCATCAGATATCTTGAGGGTCATTGAGGTATAGAGGGTGATGGGTTATTCTTTAAATGGACTTAACAGGATTCTTTGCTAAAACTGGATTTTATAAGCACAGATGGGCTTATGAGAATATTCAGAAATCTGACTGAACTGTGTACAGAAAGAATGATCATCAGCTCATTTCTGTGTGTGTGTGTGTGTGTGTGTGTGTGTGTGTGTGTGTGAGAGAGAGAGAGCGAGCTGTCATAGCCCAGTTATGACAAATATTCTTAAAAGGTTTTAAGAAAAAGATGTGTTCACCTTTTCTCATCTCCAACCTTCTGCTCCAACCCCTGTCAACAAAGGCAGGATTTTAGAGAGTTCTATGGTATTTCCTGGACTCTAGGGTTTGTGGTGCCAACCTGGATAACTGGTGAGAAAAGGACCAAAATGAGATGAAGAAGACCTGCATCAGTAATAGAAAGGAAACAGAAAGCCAGGAAAAATGAAAGATGTAGAAATATGAGAGGGAGGCAGGGCTGGAGGAAGGCGAGAGCCTCTGAGAGTGGAGTTTTAGCATCATTTTGGGCAGTGCTGAAGCAATGAAGAAAGACAGGTTAAGTCTGCCATGCTATGATCAGTGAAAATTTGGAAAGATAATAGTTTAATGCAAAATTTGAATAACTTTCCCCCTGTATGTTGTGCATTATGTAAGCACCATTTTTTCAGACTTCAGTAAATAATTGCAATTAATTTCAGTTACTCATATGAGAGTTCTTTTGACCTTGACCGTATGTTGAGCTAGAACATTTGGAAGCCCAACTGTATGTGGGTTACCTAAAGGTAATTTTAAAAGTGGCCATAGTCAGAATGTTGGCATATATGTTGGTGTTGAGTAGATAAGAAGTTATATTTTTAGTTACAAAAACATTCTGGCATATTTCACTGAGGCATATGTGCTGAAATGAGAAAAAGGAAATGTATAAGACATATAGGAATCTATCTGTATATCCATGGCAAAATATTGAATGGTAGAAGACAGAAAAACTCACAAAGCTCAGGCCAGGGGAGAAGGTCCTCATTAGAGTGCAGTCCTTTGCACAAGGCATCAGATGCCTCTCAGTGGCCTTGAACCCAGTCCAAAGGGACTCCTGAACCCATGGGCTGTTCCAGCTGCATGAGACTGTTAGGATAATATATTCATATCCTTTACTTATTACAGAGAAGAACCAGACAAAGGGGAAGACTAACCCAAGGTCAAATAGTTAGAGACATCCTAATCCAGGTTCAGTGTTCATGGTACCACACCAAGCCCCCTTGCCAAGTGTCTTTGTTAAGACCCACATTGTGGGACTCAACTGAAAAGCAATGTATCAGAGAGATGGGGTGGGGAGAAAAGACACTTGCTGCACACTGGAACCACTTTCATAGACGTGTCTGCTATCTTCCCTCCACCTACCACCAACCCCAACAGAGTAGCAAACTGCTACAGGAAGGAAGCAGGGTGCTGTTAGATGCAAGGTGTGGACCTCTTGCTGGGAGTGCTTCCTCCACTTGATGAATCCATCTCAAGGAAACGGCCATCACTGTCTATCTTGCACAGAGCCTACAAAGCTATGTGAATAATCTCCCTGGTGTGTAAACTGGGATTTCACACATGTACCATTCACTTCCTACTTGATATGGACTCTCAATATTAGACCGGAAATATGTTTAGGTCTCTTTCAAAGACTGGATATGACTATGCATAGGATTCCATTTTATTTTTACTTACAAAAGATAGACAAAGCATGAGATGCTATAATGCTAATTTGCTGAAAAACTTTATTTTGAAATTCCTAAACTATATAAAGCCCCTTCTAATCTATTTCAAAAATAAAAAGACAGAAAACAAACAAACAAAAAAACCCTTATTTTCATAGATGTAGAGAAGAGTCTCATTCATGGGGTTTTAAAATTGCAAATGTGATATATATATATATATATTATAGACCACAGATTAGTTTATTTTTAACACCCATCACACCATGAATTCATAGGGAATAGGTTCCAGTAGCTCAGGCTTCTTTCCATTGGTTCCCACAAAGTGTGCTTCTCTGGGTGGAGCAGGCTGGCGCTTTAGTTGAACCCAAGGTACCTTTCTCTTTGGCTTCTTTCTTTTTCTGGTGATTTTCCTTCACACGTTTTTGGAAGCTATCTCTGCTCTTAGAATGTTTAATATGCTCAAAACACACATTGATTCTCTTGGCAAGAATCTTGCCCTTAACTTGTTTGTTCACAACAATGCCAACAGCATGCTGGGTAACATTGTAGACTCTTGCAGTTTTGCCATGGTAACATTTGTGGGGCATTCCTTTTTGAACAGTACCCATTCCCTTAATGTCTACACTATCACCTTTCTTGTAGATTTGCATATATGTTGCCAAAGGAACAACTCCATGTTTTCTAAAAGGCCTAGAGAACATATATCCGGTGCCTCTCCTCTTTCTCTTTGTGTTTGTCATTTTGGTTAATTACTGGAAGATGGCGGTTCCCCAAATATGCTATATTTTGTGATTGTAGCAACTGGAAATATCATGTAAATGTAAGCTCTATATGTTTTTGTTCTCCCACTTTAAGCTGCAATTGTCCCTCTCAGAGTCAAGTGCAAACCAAAAGGAGAACTGTGGGAAGGAAACACATGGCTCTCTTCAAGTTCTGAGTGTTTAAGTATTGGCAGAAATTAGGGATCTATAGGGCCACAGGAAATCATGAAAAATCATGTTGTGTTATTGTCCCTTCTGCACCCACTCCCTATTATGTGTGCCTCTCTAATTATCACATGCCCCTGGGAGTTTGCTCTGGTTTTAAAAGTGGGCAGGAAACATCCCCTGCCTTTGATAACCCAGTATAGTACCCAATAATAGTCACAGAAAAATATGTAACTACTTTCCTATGCTGAACCTGATTTCTAAATATAGACTTATGCTTCTGGTTGTGATGTAGTAGCTTGTAACAGACTTAAACTTCTGCCAAGAACAACTAGAAGCTTGATTTTTAAAGGTGTCTAAAGACATGAGAGAGCTGCTGGCCCAGTAAGCATCTGAGGAGCCAGATCCTGGATAAAAGGAAGTTCAGGGAGGAGGGCACATTGCTTTATTTCTTAGGGTCTTTGAAAATATTTGGTGGGGGGTAAGGAGTTGAGAAGCCAGGCAGAGGATCCCTTCTAATAGGCAGAGAAGTAAAACAGCTTTGGGCAATGTAAAGAGCTAGGGAGCAAAAGATTGGAATTCTGGGCTTTCAAGGCAGCTACAACTTGAAGGCCAAGATCCTGGAGACTACGAAGATGCAGAGAAGTGAGCCTGATGTTTGGTGCTGGTTTTCTTCTCTGGATATTTGACAACTAAGCTGTGTAGGGGTGGAAAGGCTGAAAAGCAAAACCAAAACAGGTGAAAAGCATAACAGAGTTGTTGGTAGTCACAAAATAAGATTTAGAACTTGGAAAGGGGAGGAACTATTACAGATGCTTTAGCCTCTCAGCTAGGGCCACTGGAGGGTTATGCTCTTCAAGCAGAGGGCAAGCAGAGAGATCAAGTCTTCTAGTGATATAACTCAGTCCCAAGTCAGTTCAATCTATAATTAGATTGAGGCCATCAGTCCCCTCCTGCCTCCAGCAGAGAGGTTAAATCCTCTAGAAAGCATATATTCTATCGTCTGAAGCATTACTATTTGCATACATATCCGATGTTCAATAAAAATGATCATAAATGCTGAGAAACAAGATTGGTAAATAAATACACAGGTAAATGACTCAGACATTCAAATACTAGATAAGGGTTTAAAAATAAGTTTGATTAATATATTCAAAAACAGATGGTAATAGGGAAAATTTCATCACAGAACTAGAATATATAAAACAGTGCCATGGAAAGTCTAGGACTAAAAAGTCTAATATGGGGCCAGGTGGTGGTACAACAGCAGCACAGCTATCATAATCCATGTGGGAAAGGTACTGTATTTGCATCTGAATCCTAGAACCTCTCTGAGTACACTGGCTCACACACACACGCCATGACTCAGGCTGGCTGAGACTGAGGGTGGATTATGGCGTGAAGACTCTATTAGAGGATGCCTCTTTTCTCTCTAGCTCTCACAGAAAAACCAGGGCCTTCCATGCAGCCTTACCCATTGCACAGCAGTGCCCTTCTACTCACACCACGTGGCTGGGCCAGTCACCACTATTATCAGGATCATTTTTATCACAGTTATTGTTTGTGACGACTAAATGAGTCAAGACGATAGAACACCATGCATAATACTCAATATAGAGTTATTTTCCTATTCCCTCATGTTTTTTATGAAGTGACTAGAAACAGGCTAAAGTTGAGAATGACTAATTTTCATTTTTTTTTATGTTTTAGCATAAAAGTACCACCAAAACCCAAATATTTTGTTTTTGTTTAGGGAATTACATTCTCTGCTGTTCCGTATAATCCCTTTGCTGCAGCTGAATCAGCACCTACACTGCATCCCTAACACCCAGGCAGAATCCTCGCTCTACTACCATTGGTTCTCAGTCCAGCAGTGTCCGCATCAGCTGGGAATCTGTTAGAAGTGCACATTTTTGAACCCAAGCTCACTGGATCATCGTCTCTGGGGCCTCAGTGAGCTGTCTTAACCGGCCCTCCCCGTGATTGTACCCAGGTTGCAGTGTACTGAAGCTGGACAACCACTGCTCTCTAGGTTTACTCACTCAGTTTCCCCAGCCTGAGCTGCTCCACTGCCTTCTCACTATGGGTTACATCTCTGAAGCTGGCCTTCCACTCTGTATTCTCTAGGAGCTCATTTTAAACTTCCATAGGAAGTTTGCACTGTCTTACTGTAATGTTGACACACCTAAGCTAATTCATATAGTTTTAACTTGATCTCTGAATAGTTTTATGTGTGAGACAGTGTGCTTGAATACTCTTTGAAGATAGGGGTTTTGCAACCTCTCTTCATATTTCTAGTAACTACGCAGCAATACGTTTTCTGCTCTAAATTGAAATCACACACACACACATACATTAAAAAAAAACAAACTTTGTCTTTGCTTGGGAAATAGTGATAACCTTCTTTTCAGTGAGGAATGACATCCTAAGACTTGTCTTATTTTTGCCTTTTTCTTGTCTAAAGTGAGGGCATCTAAGACCTAAGTGAATGGATTTTGCAAGGTTCTCTTTTCAGTTTAAAACTTTATTTCTCATAGCAAGGAAATAAAAGTTGTGTTTTTTTTTTCATCCTCTTGAGACATTGGGGGGTTTTTGTAGCTTCAGGAGTGTTGTCAGACTTTTAAGAGAACCTCCAGGAAAAGGAGATAAGGCTTAAAAGTCCTCGACCATTTGCTGGCTCCCTTTAAAACCGTAAGGAACTTTTTAGGTACCTTAAAATGTTTTCCTTTAATTTTTAATTTTTGTTTTACAATAAGGCTAATTAAAGCAACACCTGTTTGGAATGATATAGTTGGTGCTAGGTCAACATTTCCATTGGTTTATAATCCAGCTGTGAAAACTCAATTTGAACTAGAACTTGGGTGTATAATATCCAAACCCAGGGGGATTCAAAAGAAACACTAATATACCCATGTGCACATGAGGGGGCAAAACAAATAGAAGCAAAGTGGTTTCAGGTGCTCTTTAGCCCTGCATAGTGTGCAAACTTTCTTTATGATCACAGTTTGTAGGCCTTCAGCTCCTTGTGTAGGTAAGATGCCTTTGGGTATTTAAAAAGAATGAAAATAGGTCAGTTAGTCTACGTAAAATACTAGCTACTGTGTATGAGTGGTGATAAGGTTTCTCTCATCAGAGGAGTCTTCCATGGAAAATGACTACTGCCATGTTTCTCTGATTTTAAGACCCCCGGAGGCTTCCTGATGTGACAGATGCCAGCATGTCTTAAAGACCAGTGGACTACTTCTGTCCACCCTATTTTATACAGGGAGGCCATGAAGTAGAGATTTATTAGCATGTCATGTAAAGAAACAAACTTGGGTTCAGGCTGAAAATAAGACTACAGATTAGAACTTGCTCTACAGTGGTTCTCAAACATTTTTTTAATAGCTACAGGGAGACCAATAAATAAAGCAGATAAAAAAAGAACTTCTCAGATTAAATTAAGAGGAGAGCCTAGAGCCCCCAGCGGCTCAGCTTAGACAATCAAAAGCCTGGGAGAGGCTCAGTGGAACCTCTAAGGCTGTGAGAAGCTTAGTTTGAAAACTACTGCCCTGTCAATGACAAGAATAGATAATCCAGCTCTAAGCTTTGTTTTGATATGCTCTTTTGGAACAGAAGTTCAACCAGTCAGTGAAGGAAGTATAATAAGTATTCAGCATGCTGTGCTTGAAGACAATTTAAAGAAACCCTAATGTTCCAAAGAGCTGGATATCAAGGAAGGAATACCTGGATAGAATGGAGACTGGAGCCTGGTTCCAGCTGACCCAATGACGTTTTATATGTAGGACCTTGTACAAGGATCTCTCCCTAGGAAAGAAGATAGGAATTCCTGACAAGTTCATAGTTTTCTTCTCCCTCCCCTTTCATTTTCAAATGGTGAAGAATGGAATCAAACACAATTATAAATTTTAAACTATTTTGTAAATTGCGACACAAGTGGAATTAAAGCTACTAAGAGTATCTAAGGCAAAGCAGAGTGTGAGCTACTATATTGGAATTATAAAACAGAGTTAAAAGAGAAATTTTTTTTTCTGGAACCATTAAAAAAAAGTTGTATGGATCACAGATGGATAATGTCATTAACACTTCATGCATCTTTATGTCATCAATTCTTTTTTCCTCATCATCTTTCCCACACCCCAGATTGTCATGCTAACTTTGTGCTATTGTTTGAATGTACCTCCCCCCAATATTCATATGCTGAGACTTGGTTATGACAAAAGAAAGAGGGTGAAAAATTAATCTGAATATAGTGTTTAAAGGTAGGGCTTCCTGGAGGAGGTTAGGGTTAAGGTTATTAGGGCAGGGTCCCCATGATTGAAGTCTGCTGGGTTTATAAGAGAGAATGAGACAGAGACTCACAGACACAGACTTGCTTGCTTTCACTCCTGTCACGTTACCCACTGGCAGGAAGACCTTCACCAGATGTGGCTCCTGGATGTGGACACCCAAACCATGAACTGAATAAGGCTGTGTTCTTGTAAGTTGCACAGTTAAGGGTATTTTCTGTTATTGTCAACAGAATGAACTAGAACGCTTGCTTCTCCTGTGTTTCCTGTCATTCTGGAGAAATATCTGCTTAATCTAGTTAATCTAAACTCACCATAGGCCATTCAAGCTGGGAAAGATACAAAGATTATGCTGTCTGTCTTCTGACTCCATAGGTGGAAATTCCAAGCTTAGAATTCAGGTCTCTGCATTCCCAATCCAGGCTCTTTTGACTAATGAGAACGGTGTCCAGTTACCCATTACAGTGGATGTCACCATGACACCAGCCATGGTCTTCTGTGTGCATCTTGCTTTCCCTCTGGGATTATGGGGGCCCAGAACTCTTACACTCTGAGGGCCCATATAAGGAAACTGGTCATTTCTTAGATCTTGTAGCAAGTAGCAAGCAAGGGTCTTACACTTCCTCTGTTGTTTCAGACACATATGCTTTACTATCTTGCATAATCAACCACCTGATATTAAACCCTTTACTTAAAGGTGTCAGTGATTATGGGCCAGCAGTAGCATGGTGGATTAAGGTGCCAATCCTGCATGGCTGACTATGTGATATGAGTCCCAGAGTGGGCAACTTGAAAAACATGCTAGGTGTGTGTATGTGCATGACCAAAATCCCAAGAGGAGAATGGAGAAGGGATTTTTGTGTGGCCATCCCCCCATAAGGAGTGATTTCTTACATTCTCTCTCTCTCTTTTTGTCTCTCTCCAGTGAGTGCACATACCTTAGGTCAAAAATCTAAAATAAATAAATAAATAAATGTCAATGATTGAAAACAACCTTGAGTCTAACCAGTCTTAGGCATTCTATTTCAATGTGGGTAATGTTGATGTCAGGACAATGAATCTCTGATGGTGAGGTTTTAGGCATCAGGGGTACATCCCACATTCCTGTAGTTGCATGGTGTTGACTACCTTCTCTGCCAGTGAGTCAGTTTATCCAGGTGTTTTCCTCACTTCTCTTTTCTCCTTTCACTTAAATAGCATTTTAGCTCTTTGTGGTAATGACTCTGTAATAGTGAGAGGAACATGGAGAAGAGAAGAAAACGTACAGGCAGACCCCACCCAAACTTCCAAAGATAATCTCATTTTAATTCAGATTGGTGACTCCTAGAAAAGATGTGAGAAACCACTGAAGTAATGCGGAAATACTATCTTAGTACCCAAACATTTCCTATGATATAAGGAATAGCAAAAAATATCTTTTCAGCATATGTGCACCATTTTTGAGTTTCAGAGAAATATGGCTCACATAGATAAGCTGAGAGTGGGAGACCCTCCAATAGTTATGGCATATCTCATGCATTGGGGGTTACAAAGGTAGGAAGAATTCAGGAGAGGAAGACAGGGCAATGAATGGCTTTTGTTTCAGTCTGACAACCTGGTGATGTCTGGAGAGCACTCAGGAGGCCCAAAGAACCATCTGTCATGTGAGCTCAACAGCAAGTTAACCCCACTTGATGTGATTGGGTTGGGGGCAACTGAGGGCTGCCAAGCCTTTAACCCTTTGGGAAGAATCACAGAGTACCTCTTGAGAGGATAGGAGCCCCTTGTTTCTACTGGGCTTCTCCACATTTATCTCTTCCAACTCACCAAGCTGGAATTTGACCTGTGCAGTCCTAATTCCTTTTCCATGTGAATCTTCTGAGACATGACTTCCCCCACAACATTCTCAAAACCAATCATTCTGTTCTGTGACTGTAACAGTGAAGTGGCAGAAATAAAATAAAATGGTAGCCATTTAACATAGCAGCTGTTGGATTAAACTGAATTAGTTATGACCAGCCGAACTCTGTCATGTCATCATTGTGAACTTGAGGTAAGGAAGTAGTTTGTGTGTGTGTGTGTGTGTGTGTGTTTGTCTTTTTAAAAAATTAATTCATTAAATATTTTATTTACAGTCATTCATTGTACATTAATATAGTATACAAAATTAGATTTTCCATCCAATATACATGGTATATTCACCCAATCAAAGATATTACCATACATTTTATCATCAACCAATACTTTTCTATTTCTCATTTCTTGTAAATTTTGTTTCCCTCCCCTTGATTCCCTACATCTCCCCCTTCTGCCAACACCCTCCCTTTTCCCATACTGTCTCTGGTATGTACAGTTGTTTTCCATGCCTTTTTTTCACATTTTATTAATTCACTGAAGATCTTATTTAATTTAAACACTTTCAATAGCAAGCACAACTGATGTATACATATTTATGAATGCATGTCTGACTTAGGTGTAAACCTTAGTGAGTAAAGTGAACATGCTATAAAATAGCACCTCGCTGGGGATATAGGGCTTACTGCAGTCATTAAATAGGTATTAATAGGTATTTTTAAATGCATTTTTTAATTAAAAAAAGTTTTAGTTTAACTAGATCAGAATCAGAAAATGTTAAGAGAAATTTGCTTAAAACTTAAAGCCAGAGAAAAGGTTAGGATTCAGATCAAATAGTAGGTAGATGAACCTATCAACAGTTCAAGAGAAGACAAAAATTCTTATATATGGAAATCAAAGCATCAAAGAAAATCAGTAATTTTTACTCCAAAATCAAAAAATCCTGTTTCACTAGTTCAGAGTCATGTAATTAATCTCTCTTCTATTGAATTTGCAGTGTTACTGTGGTCTGATCTCTCCATTTAAACTCCGGAAGTTAACATTCAACTCTGGACTTGTCCCTACCATTAGGCTGGCCATTCTCTTGTTGTTTTTTTTTTTTTTTCCTTTTTTCAATACGTCTTCCCATTCTTTCCTTGCTTATATTGTTTTCGTTGAGAGGTCCAGTGTTAGCCTGATGGGATGGCCTTTGTAAGTCACTTCTCATTTCTCTCTTGCCAGTTTTTGTATCATGTCTTTATCTGTGATTTTGGACAGTCTGGCTAAGATGTGCCTTGGGAAAGATCTTTTCGGGTTGATTCTATTTAGGGTCCTTTGTATTTCTTGGGTCTGAATATTTGAGTACCTCTCTAGGTTTGGAAAGTTTTCTTCCAGGATTTAATGGAATAGATTATCAACGTCCTTATTAGTTTCTTCACCTTCAGGGATACTGATGATCCAGATGTTTGGGCATTTAATGGTATCTAATATTACTTGTATATTATTCTCATTTTTTGGTTTATCTTCTCAGTCTTTTTTGTGAATATTTCTAGGTCAGAGGTTCTGTCTTCTACATCTGAGATTTGATCTTCTGCATGATCTAATCTGCTTTTGATATTTTCTTTTTTTAAATTTTATTTATTCATTCTTTTTTATTTGACCAGAGAGACACACACACAGAGAAAGAGAGAGGGAAAGTGAGAAAGGATGCCACCAGGTCTGGGACTTGAACCATGGTCGGCCATGTGGGAGTGTCCAGCTCCTTAACCACCATACCACCTGCTGGTCCCTGCTTTTTTTTTCTTTTTTTTGAGATATGGCGTGTGTGCTCGCCAGACAGACAGAGAGACAGAAAGTGAGAAATCACCCCCCAGAGGGGATGGTCACGCCGCAATCCCTTCTCCATTCTCCTCTTGGGATCTTGGGCACGCATGCACACGCGCCAGGCGTGAGTTCTAAGCCACCAGGTCCGAGACGCGAACTGTGTTCGACTACGTGGGAGTCCAGCGACATAGCCATTACACTAATTGCTGGTTCCCCGTCCCTGCTTTTGATATTTTCAACAGAAGTTTTGATTTCCTGAATTACAGCCTTCATCTCTAACAATGCTGTCTGATTCTGTTTTTATCTTCTCTTTCAGATTGTGCAACAACTTCCTCACCTCCTGAAACTCAGTGTCTCTTTTCTCCTGCATCTTCTGGAGTTCGTTGTCTGTATTCTCTTGCATCTCTGTTAGCTTTGTCACTATGAATATTTTAAATTCTTTATCTGACATTTCCATGACATTCCCTTGCATTCTCTGACTCCTGGCTAGACTGGGGAGCAGGAGGGTGAAGTCTAGGCAGAGGGTCTTCAGTGGTCGAAATCCCTGAACGGGACCACTTGGAACTCTAATATAGATGGCTGCTCATTGGCTTATCCTGACTCCTAGCTAGACTGGGGAGCAGGAGGGTGAAATCTCTTGAGTTATGGAAGTTGGAGCTGTTAACCCTTGTTTCCAGAGTAGGTTAGTGGCTGAATCTATCCTGGAACCAGTTTTCCAGCTTGTTTTTTCTGAGACTAGATTTTCCACCACTCTTGCAGAAGTGGTCATGAGGAAAAAAGAATTCTTATTCAAATACATATTCCTGGGGATTTTCTGTTAATAAAAAAGCCAAGAATGGGACTTTATATGGACCATTTCTTTAAAAAGATCTCTAAGTTTGGACCAGTAGATGGCATAATGGCTATGTTGTTGAACTCCCATATAGTCGACTACAGTTCAAGTCTTGGACCCAGTGGCTTAAATTCATGCTGGGCTCATGTGTGTGCATGCCTAAGATCCTGAGAGGAAAATGGAGGAGAAGGGATTGTGGTGTGGCCATCCCCCTTGGTGGGTGATTTCTCGTTTTCTGTCTCTCTGTCTCTCTCTGGCTTTCTGGTGAGTGCATGTGCCCTGTTGCAAACACCCCTCCAAAAAAAGAAAGAAAGGAAAGAAGAAAGAAAAAAAAAGAAAAAGAAAGAAAGAAAGAAAGAAAGAAAAGAAAAGAGAAAAGAAAAGGAAAGAAAGAAAGAAAGAGAAAGAAAGAAAGAAAGAAAGAAAGAAAGAAAGAAAAAGATCTCTAAGCTTTCAAGATAAAGCAGAGGCTTCTGGGCTTAAGGATTGAAGAGCAATTGAGAAGGAACACTTATGTTCTTGGGTTGCATGGTGTTTCAACCTTTGTTTCTGTTTACATACTGGAGTCTTGAATGTGTACAGAGAAAAGTTTTGGGGAAGCCTTATTTCCTTTGCTGCCCTTCTGTATATATGAGGAGTTAGGAATGAGGATGAGGTCTATCTGGAAGAAAAGATAAAGGACTTAGGAGTTCATCTGACAAAATTTTTTCAGTTATCATCTGTCACTGAGTTTAATAGATATTTAGTATGTAAAAATGATAGGATATGGTTCAGGACAGAGTGAAGTATAGTATGAGTCCTAGACTGTTTATAGAGCTGTTTTTCCTAGGGCCTTAAATAGCACATGTGCAATAATAGATGGACAAAATAAAATCTCGTATGATTAAGTGTTCTATTGTGTGTGTGCTAAAGATCACAAATGTAGTTTTTATGATAAAGGAGATAGTAATGAGAATTACAGGCTGAATTGGGAAGATCCATCCTATTTAAAATTTGTCCACTCTGATAGGTGTGTGTTAGTTCATTGTTTTATTGTACACTTCATAAAGAGGTGATGATAATAATAAAGTACATTAAATAAATTTTTAAAAAAGAAGTGGAGTTTAATTCTTGCCTTCACTCCCTCTCATATTTAAGTGCGAACTAAACTTAGTGAGTCATTGCCAAATAGAGTAGGGCAAGAGAAGCAGTAACTTTACTGGAGAAACTCGACAAACATTTTATTAACAAGTAATCAAAGTTACATTATCAGTGCTGCCATATGGATATCACATGTCTCTAATAAGATATTATGAGAAGGACATCTCTCTCATACTTTATCCCACAACCCATAACCACAGTCTAAATGGAGAAAAACTCATGCTGGGAGATTTTCTTGAGGCTGCCTGACCGGTACTCCATAAGATTATCAACGTCAAAAAACAAACAAACAAAATCAAACAAAAAAGAAAGACAGACTGAGCAGATAATATTGAGGAGATATGACAGCCAAATACAATATGGTACTTAGGATTAGATCTTGGAGTTGGAAAAGTGCCTTAGTGAACAAGTTGGTGAAATCCAAATAAAGTCTGGATCCTAGCTGATAGTAATATACCAGTGTTGGTTTCTTAGTTTCGATAAATGTACCGTAGTCATGTAAGAGGTTAACAATGTGGGGAATTGAACTGTCTTGACAACCCTGTAAATATAAAATGATCCCTAATGGAAAGATTATTAAAAATAAAACAATAAGCCATAGGCCAACCAATACTCTCCTTTGGCCCTATCTCTTTTCCTTTATAGTTGAGTCTCCTAAGAGATCATATTTACTGTCTATTTTATTTACTGTCTCTTCCCATTCACTCCCCCATCCCATTTTTTACTGGTTTCTACCCTATGGGATTCCCCTTTCTTTGGCATCCTTGACACAACTGACCACTTTCTTTTAAAACCCTACCATCCTTTTGTTAGTGATTGTCCAGGGTCTCATTGCCAATCCTCCATCTAATATGGCACATGCTTGTTACACATGCTCCCTGGGGGACCTGACATTTTTCCTATCTTCAGTTTCTACATACTGTACACACAGACAACTCTGAAATCCATTTTTCTAGTTTGGACTTTTTCTGAAAAATTTTTCTGCCTACTTGTTATTGTTTAAATGTTTGTCCCCTCCCAAATTCAGGTTGACTGCCACTTAATTACCACTGTAACAATATTATGAGGTTGGATCTTGGGGACAGCACTGGGGCCAGTGCTCAACTTGTTGGACTCCTACATGAGCTACACAGTTCAAGTCCCAGGGCTTAAATCTCATGCTAGGCGTGTGTGTGTGTGTGTGTGCATGTGTGCCCAAAATCCTAAGAGGAAAATGGAAGATAAGGGATTATGGTGTGGCCATTCCCCTGGAGGGTGATTTCTCACTTTCTGTCTCTCTATCTCTCTCTGTCTCTTCTGCAAGCACAAATGCAATCTGGTGGGGGGGGGAACTCTCAAAAAAAATAATGAGAGGTAGGATCTTTAAGTGATCACTAGGCCATGAATGGATTTGTGTCTTGATTGCTGGAGTGGATTCAGCCCCCTTTTATCTCTCTCTCCCCCTTTCTTTGCCCTTCCACCATGCAAATCCTTCCTCCATATTCTGTTGCAACTAAAAGGCCCTTCCTAGATGCTGACACATTGATATTGGACTTCCCAGCCTTCAGAATGCGAGTCAATAAATTTCTGTTCATTCAACATTATCTAGTCTGTGGTTTTCTGTTACAGGAGCAAAAACACGAACTAAGAAACTTCTATAAACTCTTCTTGAATGTCCTACAGGCACTCATTCAATATATTCTCAAATTAAATTTCTTTTTCTCATTCTTATTCTCTAAAAAAAAATCCATATTTACTACCTTGATGAATGACAATGTAGCTCATCTGGTTAATTCAGTTTCAAGTAAGGAAACTAAAAAGTTTACTTGTCATCCCTTTCCTTCAGTCTCTATAACTTCTTTAAAGATTTCTTAATTCTGTCCTCTCTTCTGAGCCGCCTCTATCCCTATGTTCAGACTCTGTCCATCCCTACCTGCCCTGCTGCTACAAGCCCTACTTAGAGTCTCTCCCTTGATTTCTGCACCCCTTGAATCCATCCACCACAATTCTGACAATGACATTTCTAAAAATGAATTCTCAACCCATGACTCCTTGTCTTATAACCTAACTTTCAGCCGCTTCCTATCACTTCAAAGAACATATACAGACCTCCCGAGACTTTCATTCTTCTTTCTCTTTGCTTTTGTATACCTTAAGGGCTCTTCCTTCACTGTGGCCTGAAATTTCCAACTCATCTTTCAAAACTAAGTTTTGTACTCCTTATCCTCTGAGGGAACAGTGGGATTTCATAATGTGCTTGATTTTAACTGATGAGTTGTCATTGTTCTCACTGAGAACCTGGAATTGGTAAGAATTTTTGTTTATTTGTTTGATGATGACTTCCTAAAGAAGTGAAGAGTTAAGGCTTATGGCCTATTTGTAACCAGTGCTTGTGTTCTGTGGTCCCCAGACAGCAGTCTGCTACTTAGGTTCCATCCCTGCAGGCCTAAAGCACTGCTGCCTCCTGTTCCATTTCCTACTAACACTGCCCTGAAGGCCTCCTCACCCCAGGTGACACTGGATTTCACCCCACTTTGCTGCTCCAGAAACTCTCTTCATGAAAAGAAGAGGCAAAAACTGGGAGGTGGAGGGAGAATAAATAGACCCTTCATAAGTTTGAAACAGGTGAAATTAAGAGAAAAGAAAATATTCCCTGAAATAGTGGACTAGTTCCAAAATTTAGAACATTAATTTATAATGATAATCCCCAAAGAAAAACATCCACTTTAGCAAATGATTCCTAAATTGAAATGGCTGATGGATGGTGAGGAAGCAACTGCTGAGATGAAGCGTGGTGCTGTCCATGTAGAAGAGCAGACTAGGGTGAGTTATGGGCTCTAATCTCTCTGGGAACTCTGAGTAAATAAAGTGCCAGAGTGAGGCTCCAGATGGTTTGCATAGTGAGTGTGACCAGAAAGCCACCAAGGAATTAGAGCCTGGTAATTCCAACTCAACCTGCCTTTTTATGTTGCAGCAATACTGGAACCTTCCAGAGTGTGTCTGTTGGGTGTGCCATCGACTCTTTTTTTTTTTTTTTTTTGGTGTGTCGGTGTGGGGTGACCTCGCCTTTTTTTTTTTTTTTTTTTTGGAGAGGTTTTTTTTTTTTGCTATAGGGCGCGTGCGCTCGTCAGACAGACAGAGAGAGACATAGAGACAGAAAGTGAGAAATCACCCCCCAGGGGGGATGGTCACGCCACAATCCCTTCTCCTCCATTCTCCTCTTGGGATCTTGGGCACACACACACATGCGCCCGGCGTGAGTTTTAAGCCACCAGGTCGGGGATAAGAACCGCGGTCGACTACATGGGAGTCCAGCAACATAGCCATTACTCTAACTGCTGGTTCCCCCATCGACTCTTTAACAAATACAGAAGTTTGAAACTTAGACCATTTTCATTGCAAATAAAAATGACAAACACCAGTAAAAAAGAAAAAAAAAAGAAAGAACAATAGCACACATCTGAAGAAACAAGTGATACCAAAATGTAGAGGCCATATCACATCATGACTGAAGTCCACTGCTTCCTGGAAGATGGCTATTGACCACTTTAGGGAAATCTCAGTCAGGCTCACATGTGTTTACACATGTCAGTCCATCTCATCTATTGCAATGCGAATGAATGGTCTAGGCTGGAGGAGTCAGAACTAGAAAAAGAAAGTGAAGTAAGAATCCTCATTAAGTCCCACATTCATACCTGTTTTATACCTCTACCACTGGGCTACTTTGTTAAGACATCAATGAGGGCTGTTTTCACAGAACTGTGTGAGGTACATGGAGGGCTTCCATAGGCCTATCCTATCTGTAGGTCAAAGGGGTAGCTATTCCGATGAAAACCCAAGAGATTTTCCCTGACTCACATCTGTAAAGCCAGTACCTCCAAGGAGGAGGTCTGGGACATCTGAAATAGCAATGCGGTGGGGAATCCAGGGTTACCTGGAGTGAGGAGACCTGCAGGACAGTGTTAGTAAGAAATGGAACAGGAGGCAACAGTGCCTTAGGCCTGCAGGGATGGAACCTAAGTAGCAGACTGCTGCCTGGGGACCACACAGCACAAGGAACTACTTAAAGGCACAGTTCCATGTTGCCATCAGTGTCTTTCAGATGTGCACTTGTCTAGGACAAAGCACAAATACTCTCTTTAAGTTGGAGAAATAACTTTGTGATTTATCCTCTCATTCACAAACCACTTTGGAGAATCTCTTACTCTTTGAAGGATCAAAAAAGAATTATAATAAGAGCAAGGTGATGGCATAGTGATAATGCAGCTAGACCTGTGTGGAAAGATCCTGGGGCCTACAGAGCATGTCAGGCACATGTGTGTGCTTGTGATCTGGACCAGCTGAGAGTGGGTGTGGATAGTGGTATAAAGAACCCCGTTGGGTACCTGTCCCTCTGTCTCTGTATCTTTCTCTCTCATGGGAGAAATAAATAAATAAACTTTCTTTAAAAAAATGTGACATCTGTCTTTCACTTAAGAATCACTCAATCAGCATACATTACCTGAGCACATTTTATTTACAATGTGCTGGCATAGGGACACAGAGATGAAAGTTGCTGTTCCCAATAAAGTGCTCACAGTCTAGCCCAAGGGACAAATTATTTAAAAATATATCTTGAAAGAGACTTTTTTTCCTTTTTCTTCTTTAATTTACATTCCACTGTTGTACATTTCTATAGCTTAAATTATGGTTTTTCAAAGTATGCCTATAATGCATGATAATCAAATCAAGGATATTACCATATACATTGTTTTCAACAGAGAACTTTACATTTTATTGTCTGTTAAGTTTCTTCCCTCTTTCTCTCCCCCGATGTGACTCATCCTCTGCCACCTGCTTCTGCTCCCTACAGTCTTTGGTATCTACACTTATCCTCCCTACTATTATCATTCTTTTATTTTTAAGAGAGATTTTTGTTTTAGGGCATGTGCACTTGCCAGAGAGACAGAGAAAGTGAGAAATTACCCCTGGGGTGATTGATGGCCATGCTACAATTCCTTCTCCTCCATTCTCCTTTTGGGATCTTGGGCACCCATGCACACACACACACCTGGTGTGAATTTTAAGCTGCTGGATCTGGGACTCAAACAGTAGTCAACTACATGGGATTCCCAGTGACATAATCGCTATGCCATCTGCTGGTTCCTTCCTATTTGTGGGTCTTTCAATATCTCCTATGCAGATATTTGGTACATATCAAGCAGGGACATACAGTGTGTATCTCTCAAAGACTGATTCACTTCACTTAGCATTTTATCTTCTGTATTGAATCAAATGACAGGATATCATTATTCCTTAAGGCTGAATAGTGTCCCATAGTGTATTTAACTTTCTTTCTTTCTTTCTTTCTTTCTCTTTCTTTCTTTCTTTCTTTCTTTCTTTCTTTCTTTCTTTCTTTCTTTCTTTCTTTCTTTCTTTCTTTCTTTCTATTTAGTTAGTTAGTTTTAATTTGACCAGAGAAGGAGAGAGAGAGAGATAAGGAGAGAGAGAGAGAGAGAAGAGAGAGAGAGAGAGAACATGAGAAAGCAAGCTGCAGGACTCAAACCACAGTTGGCCATGTGGGAGTCAAGGGCCCTTAACCACCATGCTGTCTGCTGGCCCCATGTTCCACAGTATATATGCACCAGTTTTCAATCCAGTCATCAGTTGTTGGGGACTTAAATTGATTCCATGCCTTAACAATTGTAAATAATGCTGCCATAGACATGATATACAAGTATCTTTCCGTGTTTTCCTATCCTTTGAGTAAATACCAAGGAATGGGGTTATTGGGTTATATAGGAGTTCTATTTTATTTTTTGTGAATAACTTCATATTATTTCCTACAGTGGTTATACTAATTTATGTTACCAACAGTATAAGAGGGGTTCCCTTTTCAGCACAGCCTTGCCAGTACTTCATTTTTAACTTTTTAAAATGTATTTTATTTACATTTAATCAGTGTAGATCTGATATGTATGATGTACAAGATGATTTTTTAAGAGCATGAATAGAGTGTATGTATATTAGTACATTCAAAGATATTACTGTATGCATTATAATCACCACATAATTTTTCATTTTTGTGTCCTTTAAATGTTATTTCCCTAATTCCCTTCCTTTCACTCCCTATTACTTGCCCTCTCTTACAGTGTCTCTAATATCTATAGTTGCCCTCCCTACTTTAATGCCTTCCAATCTCTCATTTTCTGCCATAGAGGGCAGGCAGTACATATTAAGTGGAGACATACAATGCCTCTCTTTCATAGTCTGGCTTGTTTTGCTTAGTAATAAATCTTTCATATTTGTTCACTTTGTATATCAAATGTCAGGATCTCATGTTTTTTTTTTATGGCTGAGTAGTATTCCATGGTGTATATATGCCACACTTTTTCAATTAATTCATCTGCTCTTGGACATTTGGGTTAATTTAATGTCTTAGCAGTTGTGAATAATGCTTCAATAAACATAGATGTGCAAATATTTTCCAACTGAGGGTTTTCTCATCCTTTAGGTAGACACCCAGGAATGGAACTCCTGGATTATATGGTAGTTCTGTTTGTAGATTTTTGAGGAATTTACATGTTGTTTTTCACAGTGACTATTCTAAGTTACATTCTTACCAACAGTGTAGGAGGGTTCCTTTTCTACTGCAGCCCTGCCGGTGCTTATCATTCTTTATCTTTTTAACCCTAGCCATTCTGACTGGGGATAGGTGTTATTTCATTTGATTTACATTTACCTTAGGATAAAAGACATTGAACATTTTTTCATATGTCTTTTGGCCATTTGTACATTTTCTTTAGAGAGTTGTCTGTTCAGCTCATTTGGCCATTTTTTAATTGAATTGTTAAATACTTTTGTGGGTAAGCTGCTTGAGTTCCTTATAGACAATTTTAGGAATCCAGGGTATTTACCATGAAAGGATGTTCAATGGCAGAAGCAGAGGGTGGAGTCACAAAGTGGCAAAAAAGGCAGCTGTAGCTCCAGCCAAAGCCACCTCATGGGGGACTTGTGCTGAAGATTTGAGGAGCCCTGGATCATTCTCTGTACTAACATTATGTGTTAAGATCCATGTTTTATATCACTTGTCAGTTAGGTGGAGGATGGGCGACAGAGGTGAGAACACAAAACCGAGAAAAAGAGAAAATGGAGAAAATACACTTCCATGTTTCTTTCTCTTGTGTTCTAGATTTCCTATCTCTAGCAATTACACAGACACCAGAGCAAATAATGGTAATTTCCAACACCTGCCTCTAGCAGTTTAAAAGTAGAATGAGTTCTCCAGCCGTAGATTTCCTAAGCTGCTTTCTGCAGATTGGGGGCCCATCTGCTTCCTTTGGCTTAAAGAAAAGAGAATGCAGGATAAACCTTTCTACATTGTCTTACAGGCAGTTTACGGTCTACCCCCTAATTGGGAGATGGAGAGGTGGCTCAGGTCTCCATGGGTCTCTCCATGGCAGAGAGGCAGGGAACATGGGAACTAGCTGTTCCAGTGCTGGTGCAGGCTCTTATTTTTCTCATGCTGAATTTTTGGAGAAGTGGTTGAAATAAGAAGCAAAATGCCACATTGTACGCCCACTGAAGTCTGGGCTCAAGGGAAAGGAAAATGACTGCCAGAGCGTTAGCTGTTCCCAATCCACTCCTGGACCTTAAGCTGTCTTGAGCAGAGTTGCCAAATAGCTTGGTAGAGACTGGCCTTTGGGTGGGCGTGGGCAGGGGTGGGGGATGGGAGGGAGCAGTTGGCTCTCCATCTCAATTACTCACTCAGATGCAGCTCCCTTCCCTCAAGGCTCTGGGATTCTCTACAGCAGGGTGAGTCTTTGGCTTTGCATGAGAACTTGTTGTCAGATAATGCCGTTTGATTGCATATATACAAATACATGGTGGTTTAAACTAGTTGGAGTTTTTCACCTTTAGCTGGGAATTTCTTGGTAAGATCAAAGTCCAGAGGAAAAGCCTTAGAAAGGAATTATTAAGAAGACTGAAAGCATCTATAGACTTTTTGGTACTCTTGTGGAAGAGGCTGTGATCAAGGGGTGATAATTTATACATCAGGCAAGTGACAAAGTACTGTGGAAAGAGCAATGTCCAGGGCTCAGTACACTGGGGTTCTAATCCCAGTTCTGATTCAGTGTGTTATCTTGTGCAAATCCTGCACTTCCTAACCTTTGCTCACCTTGTGGAAAATAAGGGCATTGCTACTTAGAATCAGTCAAATTCTAGATTTTACAATGGAGCAGACTGAGGTCTGAAGAACTGCAAGCAAAGTGAGTAGAGTCTGAGCCTTGGGCAAACTTTCCTTCTCCTGTTAGGTCATAAGGGTTTGGGGTTCCACAGGTGCATTTTTTTCTGGGCCATACAGGTGGTTCCTGTGATGTATCAGGCCATCCTCGTCTCTTCTCCTTTGTGGGTTGCTAACAGGAGACTGGGCTACAGCTGAATAATGAAGAAACATGTTAGAGAGTAAAACAGCATCTTTCTAGCTTTCCGATGTTTGATGATTCCATAGGATAATGGTCTGGAAAAGGCACAGAGCAGAGAAGAGGGGAAGGAAGAGTGGGTCTTCTTTCCCTCTTGAAGAGATAGTGAAAAGCTGGTTGCTACACTGTGTGTATTTCTATAGATCACTTCTTACACAGGCAAAGCTGTGTCTGGGACCTTGACAGCACAGTAGTTCTTTCTGTTGTTGTTATTCAGCTATTATTATTATTATTTATTCTCATTATGTTTTAAATATTCAATAACAATATATCATTTGGCTTATATAAAGAATTTACCCAACCTGAAATACTTCTCAGACCAGTCTAGTTGAGAATACTATACATGTTATCATCAATGGGTAATAAACCATTCTGTGTCCCACTGTCATGCCTCTCTATTTGTTCTCTTGCTATCCTTCTCTATACTCCCCACCTCCACCCCCAATCCACACTGTCTTCAGCATCCATAACTATTTTCACTGCTTTTATGTCCTCCAATATTTCGATCTGTACCATAAAGTGCAGATAGTTGGTATATATTAAGTGGATACATACAATATCTTTCATATCCTGGCTTGCTTCACTCAGCAATAGCTCCTCCATATTTGACCACTTTCTTTCAAATGCCAGGGCCTTTTTTTTTTTTTTGAGAGATTTTCACTGTACGGCGCGTGCGCTCGCCAGACAGACAGAGAGAGACATAGAGACAGAAAGCGAGAAATCACCCCCCA
>NW_006204812.1:5221243-5222038 GCF_000334495.1 Tupaia belangeri chinensis
GAGCATTTCTGCATACACTTTTTGGCTGCTTGTATGTTTTCCTTAGAAAGATATATGTCCGGCTCATTTCCCTATCTTTTAATTGAATTAATCTCTCAGAGTTTCCTCAGCATTTTCCACCAGTATTTTTATAGTTTGAGGTCTTAGGTTCAGATCTTTGATCCAGTTGAGTAGATTTTTTGTTAATGGTGAAACCTGGGGATTCAGTTTCATCTTTCTGCAGGTGGATACCCAGTTTTTCAAGGACCATTTACTAAAAAGATTTTCCTTTTCTCAATGGATTGACTGGTACCTCTTGTCAAAAATTAATTGGCTGTAAGCTTTGGGGTTTATTTCTGGAGTCTCTATTCTATTCCATTGGTCCACCGGGTTGTTTTTTTTCTTGTTCCAATATCATGCTGTTTTGATTATCACAGCTTTATAGTATATTTTGGGGTCAGAGAGTGATATGCCACCCACTCTACTCTTCTTGTGCAGGATTGATTTGGCAATATGAAGTCTTTTATGAATCCATACATATTCTACGATTGTCTTTTCTAGATTTGTGAAGAATATCTTTGATATTTTGATTGCAATTCAGAACAGGAGTTCTTTTTGTCATGACCACAATGATTTAGGCTGATTTTTGATTTGTTGACTTGAAAAGCACATGCCCAGAGTCAGGCTTGTTGCACATTGATACTATGGGCTCTTGCCAATGAAAGGCGTCCACTCCTCAGGAACTCAGTGTGTGTGAGGAGGGCTGAAGCATGAAACCTTCTCAGTAGTTCCCATGTTCACTGACATTTTTCTGTA
>NW_006204812.1:5222055-5241140 GCF_000334495.1 Tupaia belangeri chinensis
GGGAAAGAAAGGGACAGAATTCGGTAGAGAAAAAGCTGACTGAATTAATATGAAGAAAGGAATGAGTTGTAGAGTTCAGAACACAATTCTCTTCCTCCTGACCTTCTTCTATTTTAATTTATAAAAAATACACTGTGTGGCTTAATAATAGCAAGTAATTATAAAACACTAGGTACTATCCTTCTTTAATTTATTAACTGAGTCAGACATTGTAACAACCCCACAGGGGTTGTTATTACTATTCTTGTTTGAAAGGGGAAAACAAGGCACAGAGAGATTAATACCTTGCCCAAGTACACAGTCAGCAAGCATCAGAGCTGAAATCCAAACTCAAGGAGTCTGGCTCCAGGTCTGGATTTGTAAACACCGTGCTGTACTGCTTCTCTGAAGAGCAAACATCAAATAACATTATAAATCTTAAAGCAAAAAATAGCAGTCCCTTGTTCCACCCTTCTCTGCCCCTGATGTTTGTTCTGTGAAAGTAGTCACTTGTAATCCATAATGTTGTTTCTTCTGACATTTTCATATTTCTAAGTATCATGTTTATGCTGTCTTTTATCTTGATTTTTTTTTTCAATTTTAGACACTACTTCCTGATTTTGTTCTATGGAAGACAAGGCTTCGTCTTATACCAACTCTTTCTGTCCTTGTCATACACAGTTCATCTTTTATTCCCCTATAGAGTGATAGCACCCTCTTTAGTTAAATTAATATTCAGTTTCCAGCATTTTATAATCACCTAAATATTATTCAAAAGGAAGCCACACAATATGCTATTACACATATCTTTCTCCAAACTTTCTCTAGCCAATGATTTTTTTTTTAAATTTCATATTGTTATTGGTATAGCTAATGATAAATCTATGCAGCTTTTATAACAGAACTATAAAGCACTTCTCAAAAAGAACCGATACTTCTGGCAGTCTTTCTAGTTTTGTTTTTCCTTAGCATTATTCCTCCTGGAGCCAGCTGTCCTGCCCTTCTACGCCAGTCAAAATTGTTTATGTTCTAGGATGGAAGAAAAGCCGATATTAGGATTTTTCTTCTACATCATCCTGGGAATTTCCTTTTTCTGTCTCCTAAGTTGGATTCCTGATCTCCTGCATCTCATGTCTTCCTCTTTCTTAGTTTAAATTCTCGTGTTGGGGGATTATATCACCCACAAAATTCTCATTTAAAAAAAAAAAGAGAAAGAAAAAAATTCAAGACCTAGTATGTTTGAAAATATCTTTCAGATATAATGAAAATGCTTTCTATGGGACTAATTTTTCTGTCTAGAAACTTACAGAAACTTTTCTTTATCCAAAATGTCATAATGATATGCCTTGATAGGTCTTTTTACATTCAACATGTGGAACATACAATGTTTCCTTTCAATTTGGAAAGCTGTATCCCTTAGATTAAGAACATTTTCTTCTATTTTATTTTATAGTTTTTTTCCTAATTATTCTTTCAGAAAATTTCATCACTTGAATATTTGACTCAATATATTTATCTTTGTTATCTAGTTTGTTGTTTGCCCTTGTCATCCATATTTATTTGTTATGCTTGCTAGGAGATTTTCTTAAATATAATCATTTATGTATCAGATTTTAAAAGAAGTCTAGGTACTATAATATTTTTAGATTCTAAGAGTTTTCTTGTTTATTGTTCTTTTGTTAACAGCACTTATTCTTTTTGGACTATTTTATAGTTTGGATGTGGTTTTGTCCACACCAAAACTCATGCTAATGCTTCCTAGTGTGTCTATGCTGGGATGTGAAGTCTAAGAAACGGCAGAAACAGATAGTTTGGAAAATATAGTAGTAGGGAGGACAACTGTAGGTCCTAGATAGTAAGTATGGAATAATAAGGTGGGTCATAGAGAGAGGGAGGGGAACAGGGCAAAAAACATTATTGTTTAATTGCCACAAAAATGAAGTTTTGCTGATGAGAATGTATATGCTAATGTCTTTGTCTTGACTGATATGCACTGTATTCATGCTGGAAAAAGCAATGTTGTATACTGTAAAGCTATTTAGTGATTAAATATAAATTTAAAAAAGAAATTTAAAAAAGAAAAAGAAGAGAAATAGAGCCATTTTTTTTTTTTGCCTGTGATTCCCTCCCTCCACCACCACCCCTCCCCCCCATTACCCACTCTCTTCTCTTTTCTCCCAGTCTCTAGTATCTACATAGTTTCGGCCATAGAATGTAGACATTCGGTATATATTAAATGGGGACAGGACAATTATCTTTTGCTGATAATGTGTATGGTAATGTATCTGACTGAATTGATATGCAGTGTATTCGTGCTGGGAAGATTCATTTTGTATGTTGTAGAGATTTACGGTTACTAAATGTAAAAGAAAAAGATGAAAGTACAAATGGAATCAGAAAAAAACAAACAAACAAACAAAAAACAAATAATAAAGAAAAGAAAAGAAGGCCTAATGGGAAGCATTTGGAATCCGGCTCCTTCAACTACTAGGCCAGGGGCCTAATATGAATTGATTAGATTCTTAAAGTAATACATGTTAAGTTATAAATGCTTAAACTAAAGGCCAAAAGGAAGGAGGAATGAGTGTGATTCCTAATGTTGGGTATTACCCTTTAGCAAAAGGAAAAAGAACAAATGTGCACATGATTTGCTACCACAGGCTGCTCTGAGTTTTGAGGACGTGAATGAAGTTGAGCCATGAGACGAGAATTTAGAGGGCAGTTATTATGACTATGTTACAATTTTTTGTTTTATAAAAAGCACAAGTGTGAAGCTTTATCACACTATAAAACAGCTCTTTTCTATTAAGCAAACCAACTTTGCTGACCACAGCCCTCACCAAACACACTGAGCTTAAAGCCTTTGCCTAACCCTCTTACAGGGCAGGCTCTGAGCTGTGTCCAGAAGGTGTTGTATTCTGAGAATGGAGAGCAGAGAAAACAACCAAAAGAAAAAAAAAGAAAGAAAGAAAGAAAGAAAGAAAGAAAGAAAGAAAGAAAGAAAGAAAGAAAGAAAGAAAGAAAGAAAGAAAGAAAGAAAGAGACAAAGAAAAAAAAAAGAAAGAAAGAGACAAAGAAAAAAAAAAGAAAGAAGAAAGAAAGAAAGAAAGAAAGAAAGAAAGAAAGAAAGAAAGAAAGAAAGAAAGAGACAAAGAAAAAAAAAAGAAAGAGACAAAGAAAAAAAAAAGAAAGAAAAGAAAAGAAGGGGCTGTTTCTCTGATTTATAACTTACATCTTCTCCTACTCTTTGTATCAAGTGATAACTCTTCCAGGACATTAAAGGGGTTCAGAAAAAGCCCCAGGATAAAAGATTAGTCGACCCTGTTTTCTCAGTAACCCAGAAGAACTCATCATCTGCTGTACACTCAGGAAGTCCTCTGTTAAGCCATGACAGAGAGTTATAAAAAAGATCTAAGACATGACCCCACCCCTCAAGCAGCTACAGTCTATTTTGTGAACACAGGAAAGACTGGGCTGACAAATCAAATGCTTATACAGTATTATGGAAGAAAATTGAGATTAGGTTGCTGGGGAATTGGATTCCTGCACGGAGTCCACAGTTAATCTGATGCCAATCTGAAAATGACACAAAGACACAAATCCTTAGATTTGGACTGGTGCTTATCTAGGTCTTCAAATTCTTTCTCAGCTTTTTCTTCCCAAGCTCATCCTTATAAATATTTATCCCACCTTTTCTGTCCAGTAGTACACAGAATATTCCCTGATATTTGAGATAGGGTTAGAAAGGGCTTCATGCTTTAATACCAAACAGCTATGGACTGGTCTTATGCAAGCAGTGACTGAAAAAAAATATGTGTATTGGGCAGGAGAAGAGGGTAGTACCTGTAATAAAGACAGGAAACACATCATTTACTTGGATCACTGACATCGATAACCTAAACTCCCCAGACTTAACCCACTCTTCTGGAATATGGTAGAAGTCCCTGGCATCAGTACCAGGGGAGGGAAACCTGTCAACTACATCTTTTTCCTCTCTCTGAAGGTGAAACTACTTCTGTTAAGGAGATCCTCCAGATCTGTTTGGTTTTCATCCAGAAATAGATACAGGCTGTGATTGAGAAGAAAAAAAAGAATAAATGTAAGATATGATTTTAGTACTAGAGAGTATTTTGCAACTAGAAGAGTGTTCTTTTTAGGACCTATTAGTAGAGATATTTGGATATTCTTTCCATTGGCACTTTTGATCCAAATTTTTACCCATTACATGAAAAAAGAAAAACTAAAAAATAATTTCTTTAAAAGGATCTAACTTAAATACATCTGTGGAAACTAAGCATAATTTATGTTAAAATTAGGTTAAAAATGTTTGCAGTGTATGCCCAAACTTTTCCAGATGTTAAAACAAGTAAACACTATTAGATCAAATTTAATTTGGTGTTTTAATCAACTTTCTACCTTGATTTTCTTTTTTGCTTATAACAAGATTTACTTGTGTGTTGGAGGTGGTCTTAAAAGTGTTAATTTTAGCTTTTCTTTAAAATACAAACACACGTACGAAGGTATTTTCTTATTATAAACTGAGTTAGATAAACTTTCAGTGTAGCTCTGCTTCATTAAACCAGGAAGTTTATACACCCTAACAAAAAAAATGTGTATTTCTATTTCATGTTGGCATCAATGGTGGTACTGTGTATAATGTCGTTAGTACTGGTAGCTGGAATTCGCCATGGGAGACTGATGAAAGACAGATGACAATAAAAAGGGCATCAGAAACCAAAAATAAAATGTGGGATGTGGCTTTAGAAGTTAGGGCACTATTACTAAGGCAGAAATTTTTTCTTGGGATGTAGCCTTCAGAACTCAGAAGAGACTGAAATTAAGGCTAGCTACATAATATGACAGGTAATGGGGATGAGGTAAGACAAACTCAGCAAGAAGAAATGTTTCCTTAGTCTTTAGATTTACAAAGAAATGAGGCGCTTCATGGAATATGCAGTACTACATGTTAGTTTTCAAAAGTTGTTGTCTGAATCATTTGAATATCAGGGAAATGTGCTGATTTAGTTCCTAAACAAGAGATGAATGACACAAAGTATAGTTTAGTCATGTTAAATTTAAGACATAGGTCAATGTAGGAGTTGACATTTGATTCTGAAATACCTAACCTTGTCTTAACAAAATTCTCCTAGATTCTTTGCGTTAATAAAGGCAGATGAACATAAATGTCTATGTGTGATTGTGATTGGACTGTTGGAAAAGTCATGATGCATTTTTGCATAGAAAAACATAGAAAAAAATACATCATGACTTCTCTGACAACTCAATATGTGTAATTAACAATGATAAAAGGTGTAGTTAATGGTGCTATCTTCTTTTTCATGCTAAGAATAACTTGGTCTTTGCCAGTTCTGCTCCTGGGATTGTTGTGAAGGAATGGATAATGAATGAAAAGGAGAAATACAAGCAATCAAACCTGACACAACTGCAGTGATGTAGGTGGTAGGGACTCTGTGTGTGGTGCTAGAAGCCATATAGGAAAACCCTGGGTCCCAGATCAACCTCAACATTCTGAGTGTGGGCATGCCCATTATCCTGGCTGGCCACAGGGCTTGAGGGAGAGTTGCATTATGAGGTTTTCACTGAGGGTACTTATCTCTCTCTCCCTCTTTCTGGAAAAACAAAACAAAACAAAACTTAAAAAGAAAAAAAATAAAACAAAACAAAAAAGTTGATAAATTTATATTGAAAGGATAGAAAGCTACTTGCAGAAAAGAAGAGAAATGAGATCTAGCGTTCATCTTCTATCCTAGAACAGTTTGGTAAACTTTGGTGGAGATTTTGAAAGAGTGGGAAAAAGACTGAAAGAAGCCAGCATGCTAAGATGAAAAGGATTTTGGGAGTATAGACAATAAAGAGGATTGCATATAATTCTGAGATGTGTTATGAGTGGACTATGAAAGAACTCACCTAGTGTACACAGTGAACTCACAATAACCAAGCACTATTCTTTATTCTTCTTATGAAACCTTTTTCTTACTTAAGATTTATTTTTTCTTTGCTATATGAGAGCGAGAAAGAGAGAAAGTCAGTTAGGCACCCCCAACAGAGCCTTCATATCACAATTGACCCTAGTCTCAGCCAGTCCTAATCATGGGTATGTGTGTGTGCTATGCATATGGAGGGAGGCCCCGGGACACAAACGAGGGACTTTTCCATGTAGACCCTGTTGCTTTACCACTGTGCCACTTTCTAGCCCCATGTATTCCTTTTCTTTGCTTGTTTTCATAGGGCACAGTTAATCAATCCTCATTTTGAAATATCTTTTCTTAGATTTCAGTAGAATCTACTATATTACAAGTTCATAAAAAAAATTGCAGCAATACCTAATTAGCATCCATTAGGATTGCTTTTGGCTGTACATTACACATAATCATCTTCAGTGTTTTTTTTTTTTTTTTCTACAAAACAAGAAATCTGGAGATGAGTAGCTTTAGGGACAGTGCAGATGATCCAGGAAAGATGGTTTTCTTTAGGGTATTCCTTCAAGTTGTTTTATTTGCAAACATCAGAACTGTGTTCAGGTATAATGGTAAAAAGAGGAAAAAAAATAAAGGAATATGCCACTTGAATCTATCTCTTTAGTGCTGTAGCAGTTATGTGCTGCTCAAGAGAAGCTAGACTTCATATAGCAACCTTGATTCAAATCCTCTACCCAATCAGTCCAAAACACACTGGGCACTTGCACAAGTGCGCAAGAACCAGTGGGTTGGAGAAGAGGGATTTTGTCATGACCATATTCTGTATAGGGTACTCGTTTTTCCTCTCACTCTCACATGCATGTGCATGATCTCTATCATGAATAAAGAAAAAGAAAAAATTTAAAAAGAAAAAACCCTGTATCATAATTTGTCAGTTGAAGCCAAAACAGTACTTATAGCCATATACATAACCTTAAATAATATATTAGAGAACAATAGAGACTGAAAAATTATGATTTGAATTCTATTATAAAAAACTACAAAAGACTAATTTATGCTGAAAGAGACAAAAGGTTAAAAAATACTAAAGCACACACAAAAAAGTGTTCTAAAGAAGTACAATAAAGTTAATAGTTCTAAATGGTTCATTTGAAAGATGGAGTGAGGAACATGTAGCAAGATTAGTCAAGAATAAAAGAATGAAATAACAAATGACCAATATTTGAAGTTGAAGAGATATTACTACAGACCCTACAGTATATTAAAACACACACAAAAAAAAGAGGAAAAATAGTATGAATTTGTTTGTGCAGTTGACAGTTTGAATGAAAAGAACAATTTTTTCCAAAAAGTGCAACTTATCACACCTGAGATAAGTAAATAAAAAATAGTAATTTCCAATATATATTAAAGAAACTGAATGTTTTACTAAAATCTTTTACACACACAGAAAGACTAGATGACTTCCAAACACACAAAAATATAGCACAGATCTTAAACAATTCTTCCAGAAAATAGAAAGTGAATGTGTACTTCACAGTTCTTTTAATATATCCATGATACCAAAACCTGACAAGGATCTTGTAATAAAGAAATATGATAGTCTTGTCTTTTCTGTAAATATAAAAGTTAAAAAAAAAAAACTTAAACCAAACATTGAAAGACTCAAGCAATCTATAAAAAAGATACTATGTCAGACCACCAGATGACACGCTGAACTCCCATAGTTGACAGTGTTTCACGTCTTAGTCCCAGTGGCTTGAAACTCACACCTGGTAAATATGTGTGCATGCCCAAAATCTCAAGAGGAAAATGGAGGAGAAGTGATTACATGTACATTCTCCCGGGGTGGGGTGGGGGAGTGATTTCTTGCTTTCTGAGTCTCTGTCTGTCTCTGTCTCTCCAGGGAGCATATGCACCCTATAGCAAAAATCTTTCCAAAACCAGAAAAGATAATATCGCTAGCTTGGGTTAATTTAAGAAAAGAAACAAACAAAAATAATGAACATATTAATAAAAAATGGAAAATGACATTATATCAATAGATTGAGAAAATAATTTTATAAAATTGAATACATGTTCATGATTTTAACTCTAACCAAACAAGAAATAATCTGATTATGAATAGGTCTACTTTAAAAAAATCTACCTCAAGGGGCTGGTGTAGTGGTTAAAGTGCTGGACTCCCTCCCACATGGCCAAACACGATTTGAGTCCTGAACCTGGTGATTTGCTTTCTCCTGCTCCCTCACTCTCCCATTTTTTTTGTCTTTATCACTCTCTGTCAAACTGAATAATAATAATAATAATAATAAATAAGTAAATATTTATTTTTTAAAAATCTTTGAAGAAAAAACTACCTCAAGTATTATGCCACATGCTGAAACATTTAGGCCTTTTTTCTGAGCTTAGAAATAAGAGAAGGATACTCCATATTATCATGTTTTTTTATTATTTTACTTGTGGCACTGCCAAGTATAGTAAAGCCTGAAAAGTATATCAAAGACATAAGGTTTAGAAAAGAGACACCATTATATTCACAGGTGACTTAATTGTACATTTTAAAAATTCAAGGTTTCTAATGAAATGGTAATACCTTTAATAAGCTATTACATTTTTTAAAAAATCAGTGTACTGGGGTCAGCAGATGGTGTGGTGCTTAAGGTGTTGGACTCCCACATGACTGACCACAGTTGGAATCCCAGACCTGGCAGCTTGCTTTCTCTCTCTCTCTCTCTCTTGCTCTGTACCTCTCTGGTCAAATTTAAAAATAAACAAATAAAATAATTCTTTCAAAAAATCAGTGTACAAACATCTAGTGTTTTATATTGGATTGTTGGAAAAGCAATGATGCATTCTTACATAGAAAAAATATGTCATGGCTTTTCTGACACCCCAATATATACTAGCCACAAACAAAGAGAAAACAAAATACAGAATATATACCACTAGCAATAGTACAAAAAAAAGTTGAAGTTAAAAAAATAATGTTCAACAACCCAACAATAGGGGTTGGCCCAGCAGCACAGCTGTGGAATCTAGATCCCACATGGCTGCCCAGGGTTTGAGTTCCAGTCTCATTGACTTTCAAAATACACCATACATACTGGAGTGCCCAGGATCCTGATGGGATGGAGAATTGGATGAATAAAGATTGTGGCATGACCAGATCATGCTGTAGGGATTTCTCTCTCTCCCTGTCTCTCTCTCTCTCATGCATGCATGCATGAGAATTAAAAATAAGAAAGAAAGAAATCCTACACCAAACCTGCAAATCTACTAAAAGAAATTTTAAAAGACCAAAATTAATCGATATGTCATATTCATGGGTTACAAAGCACACCATACTTGTTAATTCTCTTAAATTCATTCAAGAGTTTTAATTGTACTAAATTCAAAACAAAATATTAGTAGTCTTTATTGTAGAAATTGACAGGCTCATTATAAAATTCATATGTAAATGTAGTGAAGGCAATTTTAAAAAATAAACATTTTTATTTTAGAGCGGTTTGAGATTTACAGAAAAATTGCAAAGATAGTACAGAGAATTGCTCCATATCTCATGTCCATTTTCTCCTATTATTAACATATACATTAGCCTTATAATTAATGAACCAATACTGTCACATTATTAAAAATTTAATTCCAGGGTCAGTCTTATAGTTTCGTGGTTAAGGGAGCCACATCTCACATGGCTGACTGCCGTTCAAATTCTGTCCCTGGCAGCTTAAAAAACATGCTGGGCACATGTGTATGTGTGCCTGAAATCCCAACAGAATGGAAAAATGGATGAGGAGGTATTATAGTGGGACCAGAATCCAATGAGGTATACACTTTCTCTCTCTCTCTCTCTTAAGCACACATGCCGACAATTAAAAAAAAATAACTGAATATCACATTTTATTCCGATTTTACCATAACAATCTAAACATTGGAGAGTTTATACTACCAGATTTCAAAACCTATTTATTATAAGGCTGTCATAATTAAGACAGTTTGTCATTAGTATAAACACAGAGAAAGTCACCAATAGACCAGAATAGAGACTAGAGAGTCCAGAAACAGATTCATAACTGTAGTTCTTTGATTTATGACCTATTCTATTATCCTATCCAAAATTTTAACTGTATTTGTTAGACCAAACTTGAAAATCTTACTATTCCAAATCTTATATGCTTACTTTTTAAAAAATTTTGCCAGGGTAGAAGTGCTTGCCAAAGAGAGACAGAGACAGAGAAAGGGAAAGCAAGGAAGCATCTGCTCATGGGAAATGATTACACCATAATCCCTCTTCCTCAACTTTTCCTCTTTTTGGAATTTGGGTGCACACACACATGTGACAGACTTGTTTCTCAAGCCACCAGATTTGGGACTTGAACCACACAGTTAGCAATGTGGGATCCTGCTGCATTAACCACCATGACACAGGCTGACTCACTTACTGTTTTACAATCAAAATAGTTTCTGAGAAAGGTACTCTAAAATCTCCCTCTCTGGATAGCTTTTGGAGTGTAGAGAGTAGTAAAGTTTTCATCATAATTGTCATGCTGAGTTTCTTATATTTTGTTTATTTTTACAGAAATAATTTACCTTGGGACCAGTAGATGGCGTAATGGTTACATCACTGGACTCCCATGTAGTCGACTGCGGTTCAAGTCCCAGACCCAGTGGCTTAAACTCATGCCAGGCATGTGTGCACGCATGCCCAAGATCACAAGAGGAGAATGGGGAGAAGGGACTGCGGCATGGCCATTCCCCCTAGGGGGTGATTTCTCATTTCTGTCTCTCTGTCTCTCTCTGTCTTTCTGGCAAGCGCACGCGTCTTATAGCAAAAACCTCTTAAAAAAAAGAAATATTTTACTTTGTAATTGTTCATTTCTTTATTCTGATGTGTTATACCCTGTTGAATTTTCTCAATTCTATCTTCCGAGGAATTGTTCTTTCTTCAGTAGGTCCTGTCTTTTCTTTTTTTAATAATTCTTTTATTTCAGTTCTAATTTTCTAATGGTTTTCAATGTCTACCTTTAATCTTTCATAACTTCTAATTCTTCCATGATGTTAGTTCTTCCTTTGGCTTTTGGAGAATTTTAAACATCCAGTGTTTATTTTAAAGTCTTTTCCAAATACCTCAATCATCTCTATACTGTCAGGAATAAACAGTCCCATCTGTTGGTTTCTTTGACATCCTTTCTTGGCACTAGATTCTTATACACTTTGCTTTATTTCTTTCTCTCTTTTTATTTATTGGAATAATCACATTTTCCTTATCCTACCTTGTCTTATGCTCCCTTGGCTTGGAAGTTTTGTTTTACATTTTTATTTTTGAGATGGTTATATTTAAGTTTTTAGCATACGTGATTAATGTTAAATGTCAAGCAGTGTCCTCTTCACATTCACAGCAGATTTGCATCACTTCGAAACTACAGGGGAACACTTAAGCCTCCAGCCATGTTGGAAGCTTAACTGGTAGTGAACTTTCCCACAAACTATAAACAACTAGAAAATGGGGTAAAAATATCTGAAATAACTGTTTTTTGGATACTGAGCAATCAGTTGTAAAGTATTGTGTTTCTTAAGAGAAAGGAAAGAAATGAAATGAAGGAAACATCCTGGTTTTCTCCCTGAAGACATTTTCTATCATGAAGCACAGAGAGGGTGGACCCAAGCAAAACATGTTCAATGTTTCGTAAGCTACAAAGGATTATGGAAGTATGAGATACTATTCTATTCCTACATTCTCTTACAGGGCATTCCTCACACCTGCAACAGCACTGGACAGGAAGCGTGTGGTTAATAAATGCCTGGGTATTAATGAGCTAGAGATGCAATTGCAGAAAACTAAGCTGAGGACAAGAGGATCAGGCGTACTTCACTCTAACATATACCACTAAATCTGTCTGACTTAAAGTAAAACCCTCATCTCTCTAGACTTCTCTGTCTCTCTCTTTTTATTTTTTTTAATGCAGATTACATATAAGAATGCTTTCTGCTCCCGTGATCGGCAATTCTGTTAGTGACAGTTACCAATCTTAAAATAAGATTCCAGTGAGCTTCCACCCCTCTACCTCTATTGGTAAATGAATGTTCTGGGTTTTAGTTAGCTATTTATTTATATATTTATTGTGATATCTAGTTTACATTTGGTCACTGTACATCTTTGCTGGATATAGTATGATTTTTTTATTTAGCAATTTATTTATATATTTATTGTGATATCTAGTTTACATTTGGTCACTGTACATCTTTGCTGGATATAGTATGATTTTTCAAAGTATGTCTAAATTGTGTAATAACCATATAAAAATGTAGACATATTATCTTATTCAACATTGAACATTACATTATGCTGTGCACATTAGATAATAGTTCTACTAACTTTTTTTTTTTGAAGTATATATTGAATTGGCTATTACATTTTTATACTCTGGCTTGTACATCATTCCATAATCAATTCCACTGTTTCACATGCATTCTTGTGACTGTTGATAATGATGATAATAATAATAAATCAAGTCTATTTTCCTCTCATGTTTTATTATACCTTTCTCAGTACTTTCAGGTGAGTATCTGGCTTGTGGTAGTGAATGCTCCATTGAAATCTCCATAACAAAGAGAAAGCAAGAGTGGAAATCCCTATAATCCCACATAAGTCTCTGGCAATGCTTGTCCTGAGTTTTCAGTCCCCTTTCCTCACAGATGGACTGAGGAAGCACAGCCAGTTGCCTATTTGGAAAGCTAGTCAAGTTTCTTGACTTACCAAGTTGCTTTTCTTTCCTTCTGTACACGGGAAGGTAGCAGTGGCTGCCTTTGTCCACTTCTACACACTCACCCTTGGAGCTCACATTTGGCTTCACCCAATCTTGGCTACATCCATCTAGATGGCCAGTCACCAATTTCTGTCCAATTTCTATTTGTACTTAAGGCAGAAATGAGGCTCCCATGGGCAAAACCTTTTCCTCTTCTCAGGCTGCTTCCAAATGTGAAGTTTCCCTAATAACCACAAACAGCAGGCATGGGGCAGGACAGACACAGTTGTTCACTGACTTTTTCCCTCCTGGTGGCCATCTACCGTGCAGAACACAGGGCCCCTGGTGGCTGAGATAAAACATGGTCCACAGAGACCTCTTGCCAACATTGTTAGATTTTCCATAAAATAAACTACCTCAGGATGATATCATTCCCCAGCTGCTCCTGGAGCTTCCAGAGGGTATTGGTGACATCCAGATGGCCCTTGAACTCTCTTCTCACAATCACTGTACCCTAGCACCTCTGCTTTGGGACTTTCTCAAGGGCTTTAAAAATATCTTGGTCTTTGCTCTTAAGCTCAAAAACTATAAAAATATGGAAAATATTTTTTAGGCAAAAAATAAATATTTTTTGAAGGCAAAAAATAAATAATTTGGTGCATGTAATTCATTCACAGCCCTCACCTCTCCCATCTCTATCTCTACCATGTCTCTATTTCATATCTCTCTCTCTCCATATATATATATATATATGTGTGTGTGTGTGTGTGTATATATATGTGTGTGTGTGTGTGTACATTGTACACATATATATATATACACACACCCACACTCAGGGATCTTGAATTTTTTGTAGAAAAAGAAAGAGAGAGAGAAAAATGGATAGAACATAAGAAAGGAGCTATCTATTTAAATATGAATCCCAAGGTGCCAGTCTCCCAAAAAGTCCAGGTTCTTAGTTACTGAGTGTCCTATTTGTTGACCCAAGTGTCTCTGCACCCAAACCCAGGGCCCCACAACAAATTAAATCTGCCAGCAGCTTTACTCATTCTTCATGAGCAGAAACAGAATTCCCTTTGGGACCTAAGCCATGGAATTTGAAACCCATACGTGTCTGATGTCGTTAGCAGTCTGGAGATGGTGTGGCCAGAATTGGAGAAAGGAGGGTGGGAGAGTGGTCACAGGTGTGCAGAGAAATGGAAATTAACTGAAAGAAGCGTAACGTGCTAGAATTAGCCAGAAGACTGAGTGGTCTAATATGGTGGATATAGTATAATGGCGGAAAGACACATGGTGAAGAAATGAATTTTCAGACAGACCCCCTCTGCTCCAGTACACAGAGCCCAGTTGTACATCATACTCTTCATTATATAAGAAAACTATAACCAGAATACAAGCTCCTTAAGACAGAGGGTAAATATGCTCTTTCTCAGTATCCCTCTCAGACAGAGAAAATATATTCAGACTTTAACATTTGACATTCTATAGTCACTTCATGAAAAACATTTCTGATAAAATATAAAAATAAATTTCTATTATAATCTTACTCTTCTCCCAGATTATAGATTGAGATCTGCATCAATATCCTAATGGGCAGCTGTCCCTACCTGAACTTAATACATAAGATTTTTTTAATAGAATATATTAAATGGGGACATACAGTATTCCTCTTTCTTAGTCTGGCTTGTTTCACTAAGCATTAAATTGGAAGGTATAAAGTCATGGGAGCAACTGTAGATACTAGAGACAGTGTGGAAGGAAGGTGGACAAGAAGAGGGGAGGGAAGCAGGGGAAAAAGAAAGAAGCGAAACATTTAATGAACACAAAAATGGAAAACTATCAAAACATATAGGAAACAAGAAATGGAAAATTATTTGTTGACAATAATATGTATGTTGATGTGCTTGATTGAGCCAATATACAGTGTACTCTGGATGGAAAATCTCACTTTGTATGTTATAATGATGTACAGTGAATGAATGTAAATAAATAAATTTAAATTAAAAAAATATTATATACTTAAGAAGAGAGCCAGCTCCAGAGCAGGAGGGTTAAATGTTGTATACAGAAAGCTAGGTCCTGCATGGAAGAGAATCTGAAGAGTATTTAAAAAGTCCTGCTAATTTTCAACAGTTATTTTAGGAATTCTTAATTTAACCAAATAATGAAGCCTTATGTGAAGATGGCTTCAACTTTTCATTGCTGCTCACTTCATACTGAACATAAACTCTCCTCCTGCTGGAGTAGTTGGTTCAAAACTTTACAACATAATTTCCTAAAAGTATTTATTATTGAGCTGAAAATATACAAGATTAAACTATTTTCTCTATTGTTGACAAAGTAAAAAAAAATGGAAAACTATCTGCTGATGATAATCTATATAGTAATATCTTTGACTGGACTAATATACAGTGTATTCATGCTAGGAAAATCCATTTTGTATTCTGTAAAGATATATACAATGATTGAATATAAGAAAATAGGAGTGAAATTTCAAAAAGAAAAACATAAAATATGTAACTCCTTGCAAGATATCTTGAAAGTATTTCTGTATTTAGGCAAACTATCAAAACTAATTTTAGCTGAGGTAAAAGATCTAAATAGACAGAGATGTATAATAAAAATAAGTCTTTAACAAACTACACCATAAAAGAAGAAAAATGGTCATTGGCCCAGAGCTTTTTCCTAGTGAATTATAGTAAGTCTTTAAGAATAGATTACTCATATCCTATTTTAAAGGAAAAAATGAAGTTCAAGATTACTAATATTTTAAAGCCAGAAAACTTTGACACTGGAATACAAAATATAAAAAGAAAGCTACAAATCAACCTGATTTGTAAATAGACTCACAAATACTAAGCATAATATTAGCTACATGTTACAAGAATTACATATCACCACCGGTTTGAGTTGATTCCAGAAATGAAAGATATTTCGACATAAGAAAGCAAACAACATAATGCATGCTATTATTAGGTTAAAGAAAAACAATTGGGCCAGCAGGTGGCCTGGTAGTGAAGGAGCTGGATTCCCACGTAGCCAACTGCTGTTTGAGTCCTGAACCTGGTGGCTTGAAAATCATACCAGGTATGTGTATGTGTGTGCCAAAATCTCAAAAGGAGAATGGAGAAGGGAGGATTGCAGGATAGCCGTCCCTGCCCCAGGGGATGATTTCTCACTTTTTCTCTCTTTCTGGTGAGTGCACACATCCTATGGCAAAAATCTCTCCCCCCCCAAAAAAAAAGTGATTATTTCATGAGATATTGAAAAGATACTTATCAAAATATCTATTTCCAATAAACATTTTAAAAATCTTTCAGAATATGGAGTGGTAGTAGAATGCTTCATTATCATCATAAATATATGAAAATAAAAATGTTTATACTTAATAATGAAAGCTAAAATGATATTTCTTAAACTCATAACTACCACCCAATCTTAATTACTAAGGTTTTTACATTGTGCTTATGAAGTGAATTACTTGCTTTCCTGTATGCTCTCTGTCAACATTTTCTTTGTTGTTATTATCCTTTTACTCTTTCATGAACACTATTTGATTTGAATTTGACAATTATTGCACTAAATATATAGATTCGTTTGAAGGAGAATGGAAATATTTATGACATCATCTTATCATTAATGAACTAGCTATATCTAACTATCGAGTATTACTATTAATTTTTCTTTTAGATTTTTGCCATAGGGCATATATGCGTAGCAGAGAGACAGATAGGGACAATGAGAAATCATCCCAGAGGGGAAATGGCCACACCACAATCCCTTCTCCTCCATTCTCCCCCCAGGAATTTTGGGCATGCCCACACACATGTCTGGCATGGTTTTCTTTCTCTCTCTTTTTAAAAACTATTTAATTAATTATTTATTTTTTTACATTCAATGTATATAATTGTGTATAATTACAGCAAACCAAATGAATTTTCCCAACATGAATACACTGCATATTGGTTCAGTCAAAGATATTACCAAAATTTTTAATTTGTGGGTCACATTTTGTGTGTCCCCACTAATTTGTGATTTAATTGATTTGTCTAGTTCTAGTAAGGTATGGGTACCTATTAGATCATGGAAAGCTTGTTCTTTAATTCATTGAGGATACTTATAACAACTTTAAAATCTTTGTTTTTTAGTTCAAACATCTGGTTTATCTCATGGTAGGATTCAATTGGTTTTCTTTTCTTTGGGGAATGTATTCTTTTTTGTTTATTGTATGTTGGGTGATTTAAATTTCATGCTTATATTTTAGTGGTATGCAACTTGGGGATCATGTGCAAGCAGAATATATTCACAGTTTGTATCATGGACATGGACATTCATGGAAGAGTGAGTAGGAAGCATTTCACAATGTTTCTCTTTCTTCCAAGTAGATAGAGTCAAATTCATGTCAAGTAGGTATGTTTATAAGGTGATTTCATCATTGAGTGTGAGTGTGTGTGTGTGCATGTTTACAACTGTCACTGGGGATAGTTCCAGGTCCCACTTCACCCTTCATTTCATGGATACTAAGACCTATGAATGCCCAGTCCCTTTTATACAATGCATATAATCTATGCACACCTTTCTGAATATATAAAATCATCTATAGATTACTTAAAAGTAATTTTAGCATCAGATATAAGTGAAAAGGAAAATGTTAGACTGTTGGAAAAGTCGTATTTTTTGAAGTATTTTGACGTATTTTTCTGTTCTTCTATGAAAAAATGCATCATGATTTTCCTGACAACCCAATAGATAGTTAAACTTCTTCATTATCCTGTTTCATAACAATCTGTGTGTCCTGGCTGTATCTGAGGTTGGTTGAACACTCAGATACAGAAGGTTGACTGTATTTAGATGGACAGATAGAAATAATTTTTACAAATCATTTTTGTGTTGCTATAATCATTAAAGATTACTTTATACTTTCCTTTTTAAGTTTCTTTCTTTTTTTCCATGAAAGGAGGAGGAGGAGGAAGAGGAGGAGGAGGAGGAGAAAAGTACCCTCAATAGGGCCTCATGCCACCATCTCTTCCAGCACCCTACTCTAACCTTCCCAGACAGCCAGAGTCATGGCACACACAAGTGGGCACCTGCTCATCATCTACAGGTTGACTCTGGAACTGAACCCCTACTTTCCCTATGGCTTCCAGCATTGCAGCATCTCATTCATGCTATTGCCGCCTCACTGCAGGTGGGCCTACATAGCACTTTCTAATATTTATGTTATAAACTATTTTAAGGCAAAATACATTTCCTGAGTGTCAAAAACCTGTCCTTGAGCGAGGGCAAGGGACTTTCCTTAAAATTGTGAAGGAGTTTATACAAAGGAAAACTTGCTTATTTTGGAAATTTCATTTATGCCATCCATCTTCTAAATATCAATTATGCATGGAGGTGGAGGGGTGAAACCAAAAGCACTGTAACTTTCAGAAGATACTGCCTAACTCTGCCCTGTTCTATTTAGCTGAGTGGAGAAGAAGAATGTCCCTTATCAATGTGATACATCGTGTGATTCATCTAGGGGATACATCTGCAGTAATTCAATAAAATACTTAGAGACAACACTCCTTGTGAGGAGACAGCATCTATGTGATAAATTCTGTTCTCCTTTTCAATATTTCCTCTCTGACATTATAGTTACCCCCAACAAGACTTGCTTATTTCACTAGAAAAAAATATTGACAATTGTTTAAGCTGACCTATGGTTAGTTACAAGAGATTACTTCACATTGTATTTTTTTTACTTTTGTTTATGTTTGAACATTGCTGGGCCAGCCTTTAGCATAGTGGTTAAAGCAGCTGGATCCCACATGGCCAACTGCATGGTAGAAGTCCCAGAATTAGCATCTTGAAAAACACGCCAGGAGAATGAATGTGCATGCAAACCCAAAATCTCTAAAGGAGGGAGAAATGGAAGAGAAGGGATTGCAGTGTGATTATTCCTCATGGGGGATCTAGGGGATACATCTGCAGTAATTCAATAAAATACTTAGAGACAACACTCCTTGTGAGGAGACAGCATCTATGTGATAAATTCTGTTCTCCTTTTCAATATTTCCTCTCTGACATTATAGTTACCCCCAACAAGACTTGCTTATTTCACTAGAAAAAAATATTGACAATTGTTTAAGCTGACCTATGGTTAGTTACAAGAGATTACTTCACATTGTATTTTTTTTACTTTTGTTTATGTTTGAACATTGCTGGGCCAGCCTTTAGCATAGTGGTTAAAGCAGCTGGATCCCACATGGCCAACTGCATGGTAGAAGTCCCAGAATTAGCATCTTGAAAAACACGCCAGGAGAATGAATGTGCATGCAAACCCAAAATCTCTAAAGGAGGGAGAAATGGAAGAGAAGGGATTGCAGTGTGATTATTCCTCATGGGGGGTCTTTTGTTTTCCTTTTTTTTTTTTTTTTTTTAG
>NW_006204812.1:5241385-5265823 GCF_000334495.1 Tupaia belangeri chinensis
CAGTCACTGTGCTGCCGGGGGGGGTGTCTTTTCTTGCTTTCCTTTTCTCTCTCTCTCTGTGTCTCTCCCTGGCAAGCATATGCACTCTCTGGCAAAATTTTAAAAAGAAGAGAAAATTTCCATGATATAGAATTTTAAAAGAATATTCCTTCTTCGTGGTTCAAAAAAATAGATACACTTATAAAGATCCCAATGAATTTCATAGGGAGATGATTTTTTAGGATGATGGTTCCGAGCATGGCATTTCGTATATGAGCTTTGGAAACTGCCAAGTTTTAAGTCTGGCTCTGTGGGATCTTGTGGAAATTAATTAACTTCACTGTGCCTCATTTTTTCTCACCCTTCCTCTCTTCTTCTGTCTTCTCTTTTCACAAAAGTGCCAAAGTGCAGTAAGTCAGTGCTGGATAAGGTACTGGATGCGGTATTAGGTGGCCTGGGATTGACTATAATTCTAGTTTTGTCAATATCTCATGTATAAATATCTGTTCCTACAATTCTGCACATCATTTCTCTGCCTAGAAAGCTTTCACCACCACTTTGCCTCCCTGAATCCTATTCTTACCTCGGGTTACAAATATTACATCTCTAGGCAAGTCTTCTTTGACTCACTAAAGAAGGACACATCCCTTTTTCTCACAGAATTCCTCTCCATTTCATTCAATCGGTTGTTACTATTGACATGTCCATCTCCTACACCCAACTGTAATTTTTCTTTTTCGGACAGTTTTTTGCTATAGGGTGCATATGCTCACCAGAAAGTCAGAGAGAGACAGAGAGGGAAATTGAGAAATCACACCCCGGGGAGGTGGCATGTTGCAATCCCTTCTCCTCCATTCTCCTCTTGGGATCTTGGGCATGCAGGCACACGTGCCTGGTGTGAGTTTAAGCCACCATGTCTGGGACTTGAACCGTGGTCGACTATGTGGGAGTCTAGTGACATAGCCATTACGCTAACTGCTGGACCTCTCAACTGTAAATCCTACAAGAATAAGGCGGATCCTACTTCATCTTGTATCCCTTACACTAATTCAGATTCTAGTTTATAGTAGATGATAAATATTAGAGCAAATCTCTTGATAGCTCTCTGCCTAAATTACTTTGTAAATGTGAATAGTATGACACTCATCTTACAGGTTTTAGAGCAGCACATGAAATAAATCCTTTAAAGTTTTTAAAACAGTAACTAGAAAAAAGGAAGATGTCAACACATAGTAATGAATTTAGTAAATCTAAAAAATGTCGTTTTATTTATAATTACTAGAGGTAACATATGCAGGTATAATTTGCCATTTGTACATGAGCAATTTTTAATTTCAAAGATTGTTTATGGTCTCTCATTCAAACAAGGTTGTTGTTCAACTACAGTATGAATTGTCACCTAATTTTTCTTCAGCAGTGTTTCAGAGGAGACATCTGTCATTTGTGTTAAGAGAATAAGATAAAGATACAAGGGAGTAGAAGATGGTTTGCCATTGTGTAATTTAATTAATTTGTGTGTTTATTTGATTGCCGGGAGATGACTTGTATTCATTGACTAGGTTGACATGTAGTTGACCTATCCCTTGTGGGGGGCGGTGGTGATGGTGGACAGTACTTTTCAAACTTAGTTTACCACTGTGTCAAAATCTTTTTAAAACGTGGATGCACAGGAACAAATTCACGATATTTGAAGATGAGTAAGTTCTACTGTATGCAATTTCTTTTCCTTGTTTGTCCTCATCCTAGATAAGAGAATTTGATGCTTCTGCTTGGTCCAGGGGTACAGAATCCATAACACATGGAACAACTAAAACCTAACTCCCATTAATGATTTCATTGCCTCCACTCCACTTGTAATGTAAATCTTTCAGAGGTGCTGGAGGCCTTTCTATTCTTAGAAGAAAAGTCTTAAACTGGAGGGTGCGTCACCTTCCCAATCAGCACCCCTTTTAGCTCCTAATGTGGAACATATGGTGGTTGAAGAGGTTACAGTGTTACAGAAATGTCATTACAGAATTTCTCTATGTTAACATGTATCATCTGTCACATAATTGTTTGTTTTACAGCCCATACCTATAACGGGCTAAGTGGGGACTATTTATATCAGTTAACAATGAGTGCCTTTAATTAGTACTTCATGCAACTGGAACATGTTAAGGAAGCTGACACAAATCTGGCTGGGTTGAGAGATTCCATGTGAATTTCATTATGGAATTGCTAAGATACTACAGTTGCACAGGTACCAAGGTTTCTCAGGGAACTTCAGCTGCCATAAATGGTGTGCATGTCCAACACGTGTGAAAATGACAAGCTATCATATTGGCTCTTGCTCAGTTGACGGACATGTTGGACTTACCCACTTTTGTTCCCCAAACCCCATTTCTTGCGATAGCTCATTCCGAGGCTTGCACAGGCAGGCAGATAACACAGTACGGAGCCAGTGCAAATCTTGGGGAAGAATGCCGGAAAAAGAAACAATAAGCAAAGCTTTGTGGTAGAAGCGCTTAATGCTTTGGGAGAGGTTGGCAGTTGGATAAAATATTTTTGTTAACTGTGCAAATGGTTTTATTTTTCCCATTCTTATTTTTAGACACCTTTATTAATTCAAAGCCTCCTCGTCAACATCCTAGATGGAGTAAAGCAAAACTGGCTTTACTAGACAATGAGGATATGGTTACATGTCTAGACCTATACGAAAGCATCTCCAACTGAGTATAAAGGAGAGGGCGATGTCAGCAAAGCATCCTTTAATTCCTTTGAAAAGGAATCCCACCTATGACTACAATAAAGGCTAGCAGGCCTTACTGAACAAACTGAGCAGCTCCCTGCGATGTGCCCTCTCCCCCTTTCAGGGTTTTCTAAGGTATGCACAGTATATTCAATCCGTCATCTTGGTTTACATAATCAGACAACATTTTCACACGTTGATCTCAACTTCAGAAAGAATGCTAATTGTTTTGTCAAACTAAAACGGATTTTTAAACAATGGAGCTTTATGGGGTTTTTTTGTTGTTGGTGGTGGTGATTTATTCTTGGTGAAAAAGCAATCCATTTTTTTTTGACAGCGTGGTTTTATTTAGTTTATAATGTTAGTAACGGGCTTTATGATGTTTTCTGTTAAATCTTTAATGTATTGTTTGGTAAAAATTTATGAATGTTTCCTGGCAAATGCATCTTGCCATCAGAGGCTGCACATCCCACTGATGTGCCTTTGCTCGGTAAATATACCCAGATCACCAAGTATCTCCTTCCATCAGAGAAAACTCCAGAATTCAAACTACTGGAAAATTACTAGCAGGTTTCTGCCTCTTGTGGCCTATATTAACCCAAATACATTAGGGTAGTAGTGGCTAGTGACGTGTCACTGTTGCCTGACAGTGACTCCAGGAGGTGTTATCCATCACTATCTCTCACAGACGTCCTAGATAAACACCTGGTTCAAGTGTCCTTATGCTGTCTTTGGCCATGATTCTCTCTACAAATATTTTGCTATGGATTTTATCCATTCCTGAAGAAAGCCATCTGCTTCTATATACAGATAAATAACTGTGTCTCCGTGTGTAACTCTGTCTACATCAATACCACATCTACGATATCTACAACACCCAGATGCACATGGTCATGCCTGACCTCTGACTTTAGACTACACATTCATTGTAAGTCTTTCTAGTTCTCAGGATTCAAATAATATTTCCTACTGGCAACAGATAATTGAGTTTATTTTTTTATTACTTTTTATTTTGCTAGAGGGTGATTACACTCAATGGAGAGAGAGGGAGAGAGAGAGAAAGCAATCTTCCTCCCCCATGGGATATGGTCATGCCACAATCTGTTCTCCTCCATTTCTCCATCTCTTTGGAATTTGGGATGCACATGCACATGTGTCCAGCATATTTTCAAAGCCACTGAATCCAGGACCATGCCAACCATCGGGGATCCAGCTGTCTCAACCACAAGTATAGAGTCTGACCTCAGAACTTTTTTTTTTTTTTCCCCGAGAAGTTTTTGCTATAAGGGGCATGCGCTCGCCAGAAACACAGAGAGATAGAAAGCGAGAAATCACCCTGCAGGGGGGATGGCCACGCCACAATCCCTTCTCCTCCATTCCCCTCTCAGGATCTTGGGCATGCACGGACATTCGCCCGGCATGAGTTTAAGCCACTGGGTCTGGACTCGAACTACAGTCGACTACATGGGAGTTCAGTGACATAGCCATTATGCTAACTGCTGGTCCCTAGCCTGAGTTTTTAAATATATTCAGTAACTTTATTTTTTCTTAAAAAAAGTTCGTCTTAATTATCCTTGGTGTTGCATTTAAATGATGGTTATCATCTTTCAGCACTCTGCATTTATAAGTGATGTAATTCTGTATTTCTCTTTTTATTCAAGTAGTCTCCATAATACATTTTATACTATAGGTTTCATTTAAAATAAAATATAGCCTTAGTTCATTTTTTATAATATCTTTACCATTAATGCTTTTATAAAATGCTTTAATCTATTTCTGTCCTGGGTCATATTAAAAGTTTAAGTCTATGGGACCAGCAGATGGTGTGGCAGTTAAGGCATTGAACTCCCATAGGACTGAATGCAGTTTGATTTCAACACCTGCAAGCTTGAAAATCAGGCTGGCCACTTTTGCATGCATGCCCAAAACCCCAAGATGAGAAAAAGGGGTTGCAGTGTGGCCACCCTCCCGGTAGTGATGTCTCACATTCCCTCCACTCTCTCTGGCAAGTGCATGTGCCCTATGGCAAAAACAAAAACAAACAAAAACAAAAAGAATTTATGCTGGACTTGAAATTTCACTAAGGGGATGTATGGCATCTTGCTGCCTCCAAGTCAAAGTACATAGTATGGCACAGAACAAAATAAAAATAAATATTTAACATATTAAAATCTATCTAAGACCTGTATTGAGAATTTGTGAACTTTCAGATCCTTATATTCCTACTGCTCAGAAGGGCCCCCTCTGGGGTTCATGTATTCCCAATGGAGTCAAAATCTAGGGTTATAGTCTGAACAGAATGTTATCTGAATTTTATTGGATGTCTAAGGACATTAATGTTACAGTTTAACTGGCTGCCGGATACATACAAAACAATCCAGTGAAGAATAGGGGCACATCACACCACCTATGAGCTGGGAGCTCCTATTCCAGTGGAACAAAACCTTTATTGGACAAGTGGACTCTGTACGTTAAAATAGATGAAGACTCAGAGGGTCAGTAGGTGGTGTGGTGGTTAAGGTGCTGGACTCCCACATGGCTAACCACGGTTCAAGTCCTGGACCTGGAGGCTTACTTTCTCACTCCCCTCCCCACATGTCTCATTCTGGACAAATTAAATAATAATAAGTAAAGTTGAATTTACAAAAATTCAAAATTAAAAAAAAAATAGGGGAGGGCTGAAGAAAGGGAGTCCACCCAGGAAGCAGACCCAAAACTAATTCATTGTACTGAATGGCTAAAGGGAAATGAAAAAGAAGGTGAGAAGTATTGTGAGCAACACAGGCTAAGATTCAGCACCACTGCTACAGAGATACTGTCTTCAGACTAACTTGAGTCTGTTTAGATTAATCTAGTAGAATCTTTGCTATATGTTAACTCAGCTGAGTGAGAGTATTTGCCAAGATGCTTTGGTGGGAAACTGCAAACTAGAGGAACACGGTGCCATGAAAAAGCCCTCACATTCTCAACTCTTTGCTGAACTGGCCTTTTCTCCATGTGTTAAGTTTTAACCATCCAAAAAAAACCCTAGGCAAATGCCTATAAAAAAAAAGTCTGAAAAGAACTTAATATGACTATGATGACATAGAATAGCAAAGCATCTTCTATCTGATATTTTCTTGTATTAATAGACTACAAAGTTCTTTAATTCGTTAATCCACTAAGAGGTAGATAGTAAATAAATTTGTTTTATATCTAAATCACTAAGGAATTAGAATATGACTAATCCTTGGAGACAAGGGATCAGGCCTCAGAAGACAGCTTCATGGCTATTAAGAACTAGTGATTTCAGGGGAATAAGTGAAATGAAGATTTTCCACTGATAAGTCAGCCTCCAGCCCACAAACTTAAGTGGTAGGAAGACTTTCAAGCCTTCTGTCTCTGTCTCTGTCTCTGTATTTGTCTCTCTCTACCTCTGTCTCTGTCTTTGTCTCTCTCTACCTCTGTCTCTGTCTTCTCTTTTTTTGTTATTTTTCCTTTTTAAAATTTTTTAAGGTAAAGCAGTTTCTTGGTTTCCAGTCCCTCCTTTCCCTTTATCATGTTAATAATTCCCTCTCCCCCTGCCAAGGAAGGATAGGCAAGGGAGCAGGCCTCAGAAGACACCTTCATGGCTACTGAGAACTAGTGATTTCACACAGTGCGCAAGCTTGCTGCATGGTTTTCTAATGTTTGCTTTTTTTCTTAAAAAAATATTTTTTATTTTTTTCTTTCTCTTTTTCTCTGTTTCTTGGTTGATTTTGTTGCTGCTGTTTCTGTTTCCTTTTCTGCATGTTCCTGGATACTCAGATTGAACTTCAACTGTGGGAAGAAACATACTTTGTTTTTTTTGGAGAGATTTTCGCTGTAGGATGAGTGCGCTCGCCAGACAGACAGACAGAGACATAGAGACAGAAAGCAAGAAATAACCCCCAGAGGGGATGGTCACACCGCAATCCCTTCTCCTCCATTCTACTCTCAGGATCTTGGGCACACACGCACACGTGCCTGGTGTGAGTTTTAAGCCACTGGGTCCAGGACGTGAATGAGGAAGTCCTTTCATGACTTGAAAGAAGAAATGAATACCTTAAACAAGAACCAGATGGAACTTCTAGGGTTGAAGAATGTGATACAGAAAATCAAAACCTCCCTTGAAAGTATTAAAAGTAGGTTAGATCAGGCAGAAGATCGAATCCCTAACATAGAAGACAAAACATCTGACCTAGAAAAAAGCATCAAGAAGATTGGAAAATAACCATGAAAAATGAGGATAATATATGAGGAATACTGGATACCATCAAGTGCCCCAACGTCTGGATAATTGGTATCCCAGAAGAGGAAGGAAATAATAAGGGCCTAGATAATTTATTCCATGAAATCCTGGTAGAAAACATTCCAAACCTAGAAAGGCATTCAAATATCCAGACCCAAGAAATACAAAGGACCCAAAATATAATCAACCCAAGATCTTCCCCAAGGCACAGTATAGCCAGATTGGCCAAAACCACAGACAAAGACAAGAAACTAAAATTGGCAAGAGAGAAACGTTAAGAAATTTACAAAGTTTATTCCATCAGGCTAACATCAGCCCTCTCATCAGAAATAATTCAGGCACGGAAAGAATGAGGAAATACACTAGAAATGTTAAATAAATAACAATTTCAACCAATGTTACTGTACCCAGTAAGATTATCCTTCATATAGGAAGAGAAGACAAGAACATTCTCAGATAAACAAAACCTGAAAGAATTTACTAGTACCAGAGCAGATCTCTAAGAAGTTCTCAAGGGAGTGCTATGTCAGGAAAATTAAATGCAGACACACAGAAATAAGAGTTCAAAAACTAAGAAAATGGCCAACTCAATCATAGGAACAAGTCTGGAGTTGAATATTATATCCCAGAGTTCAATCGGGAAGATCAAACCACAACAGAAGAAAGATTAAGTACATGAGACTGAACTGATGAAACAGCATTCTGTGAGTTGACTAAAATATTGCTGCTTTTCTTCTAAAAACCACAACAGAAGATAGATTAAGTACATGAGACTGAACTGGTGAAATAGGGTTCTGTGACTTTTGACTGAAATATTGCTGCTTTTCTTCTAGGCTTTGTTGTCCGGTTTTAAGAGATTTTGTCCTGTCCTGAGGTGTCAATAAGTTCATGTACCTACTATTTGAACAAATACTAACCTGCTTCCAGGCTTTAAGTTTTAAGCAAATTTCTTTACCAATTCAAAACTGCTTTTCTTGAAATTACCAGCTGAATTTGCTATTGAAAGTAGTTAGATTATTTAAGAAATTATGTGATCAGTAAAATGTGGAAAAGGAATGGAAATAAATTAATAAATAAAATTTTAAAAGAAGAATATGAGTAATCCTTTCAAAGTCTCTTCTCCCATTTAAAAAAAGTTGGGGGCTGGCAGGTGATGTGGTGGTTAAAGTACTGGACTCCCACATCGCAGACCATGGTTCAAGTCCTGGACCTGGTGGCTTGCTTTCTCTCTCTGTCTTCCTCTGATCAAATTTAAATAAATAAATCATTAAAAAAAAATTGGACTGGGAAGACTACCATGAAGCCAAATCCTCCCAAGTTGTCGGGTTTGCCTACACATCAACTGGATCAAATTAGAAGACAATGTAGTAAATTCCAGTAAAATCTTTTGCTAGAATTAGTCACTAGAAATACAGTAGCCTATAAATTAAATAGTCCTAAGGTAGCAGAAAGCTATGAAAACTAATGTATTGTATAAGGTTTTATGATTAAATCTAACTGTGCAGATTCAATTAGAATTGCAAATGTAGAAGTGGATACACTGGCAGACAGACATGCCAGTCTCAGCATACAAAACAGTCTCAAAATTTGGTAGTACTCCATGAAAAGATACTGATGATGTCTCTGATGACATACCCCAGAAGTATAGTTATTGGAAGGTAGACAGGGGCTAGAACAGACTGGAAAATGATGGGGATGTGAAAGATTAGATGATTCTCTGTATAGCTAAAGGAGGGCATAAGCTATTCAATTCTGAAATATCAGGTGTATCAATATCACTAAGGCTGTGTCTTGCTAAGTAACTGTTTACATGTTGACTTAAAATAGGAGAGCTTACCACAGTGTCTGACACACTGCTGGAATAATTTATATATGCTAACATAATCAGAAACTACAAATTTTAAAAAACATTATTTTAAAAAAGATATTTTCTTTTGCATATGAATGGGCCCAAATACTTTTATTGAGCAGTGATGGAATGTTCATTTAGGCCATTTTTAAGCAACCATTAAATAAATAACTAAAAATTAATACATCTCTGAAGCTAATGTCAGAACTGAATTCATGAAACCCATAGTACCAAGTGGAACCAGCATAAAACTGAAGATTGAGAAGCTAGAGGGGCAAGTATTCAGGGTCAACAAAAAGCTTTCTGGAAGATGTGCCCATTTTGGGGCTGGTAAAGCTAAGGACCAGTTGGGTTGTCAAAAAATTGGTTTACTTTTTTGACGTTCAAGTATTCCCAAAGAAGTTAAATAGGATAGGATCATCATTAAAAAGTTAGGTTTTTTGGACAGCAGGTGTCATGGCGGTTAAGGCACTAGATCCCACATAGTTGTCTGTGTGATTTGAGTTCTGGACCCAGCAGCCTGAAAAATCACACCAGCCATATGTGTCTGCATTCTTAAAATCAGAACAGGAGACTGGAGGAGAAATAACTGTGGTATGGCCATCCCCCAGACAGTGATTTCTCACTCTCTCTCTTTCTCTGTGACTTCTTTTTACTTTTTAAGAGAGACTTTTGCTATAGAATGCATGTGCTCACTGGAAAGACAGTGAGAGAGAGAGAGACACAAACAAAAAAACCATCCCCCCCAGGGGGCGTGGCCATGTTGCAATCCCTTCTCCTCCATTCTCCTCTTGGGATCTTGACAAGGGGTACCAGTCAACTCAGTAGAAAAAGGAAAACCTTTTTAGCAAATGATGCTGGAAAAATTGGATATCCACCTGCACAAAGATGAATCTGAACCCCTATTTGTTACCATTAACAAAAATCAACTTAAAGTGGATCAAAGATCTAAACTTAAGACCACAAATTATAAAACTACTGGTGGAAAACACTGGGGAAACTCTGGGAGACATTGGGGTAGACAGACTGCACAGCAAAGGACACAGTAATTAGTGTGAATTGACAACTCTCGGAATGACCCTTTGTCAAAAATCAGTTAGCTGTATGTTTTGGGGTTTGTTTCTGGGGTCTCTGTTTCTTTGGTCCTTATGTCTGTTTTTGTGCCAATATCATGCTGTTTTGATTACCACAACTTTGTTATATATTTTGGAGTTGGGCAGTGAGATGCCACTCACTCCACTCTTTTTGTGTAGGATTTCTTTGGCAATATACAAGGTCTTTTATGATTCCAGACAATTCTATGATTGTGTTTTCTGGATCTATAAATAATGTCTCTTGTAATTTTATAGGGATTGCATTAAATATGTAGATTAATTTGGATAGGACTGCCATTTTGATTATATTAATTCTCCCAGTCCAGGAACATGGAATGTTCTTCCACTTTTTTGTGTCATTTTGTATTATTTTTTCATATTTTCATAGTTTACCTTATAGAGGTCTTTGACTTTCTTGGTTAATTTTATTCCTAGGTATCTTATATATTTTTTTGGCTATGGTAAATGGGATTACTTTCTTCAGTTCTGTCTCTATCTACTTGTTGTTTATATATAGAAATGCTATAGATTTTGTAAGTTAATTTTTTATCCTGCCACTTTGCTGTATGCATTTGTGACTTTGAGAAGCTTTTTCATGGATACTATTGGGTCTTCTATGTATACAATCATGTCACCTGCAAACAGATCATTTCAACTCTTCTTTCCCTGTTGGAATGTCTTTTATTTCATTCTCTTGTCTGATCACATTGGCTAGGACTTCCAGTACTACATTAAATAGGAGTGGAATGGGCAGCCTTGTTTCGTACCAGTTTTTAATGGAAAAACTTTTAGCTTTTCCCCAGTCAGTATAATGTTAGCTATAGGTTTTTCATAGATGGATTTTATTATGCTGAGAAACAATGCTTATATGCCAATTTTACTGAGAGTCATAATTATGAAGGAATATTGTATTTTCTCAAATGCTTTTTCTGCATTGGTTGAAATAATCATATGTTTTTTATCTTTTTTTCTGTTAGTATGGTGTATTACATTTTATGTTTTTGTGTATGTTGAACCACCCTTGCATCCCTGGAATAAAGCCTACCTGGTTGTGATGAATAATCTTTTTTATATGCTATTGAATATGTTTAGCAAGTATCTTGTTGAGAATTTTTGCATCTATATTCATCAGAGATATTTGCTTTTTTTTTTTTTTTATCGTGTCCTTATCTGTTTTGGAATGAGGGTGATAGAGGCTTCACAGAATAAATTTGGAAGGGTTCCTTCCTTTTGGATCTCTATAAACAGTTTGAGTAGAATGGAAGTTACCTCTTCTTTAAAAGCTTTGTAAAATTCAGCAGTAAAGCCATCAGGACCTTATTTTTTCTTTATTGGGAGGTTATATACTATTGATTATATCTCATTGATTGTTATGGGTCTGTTCAGGCTTTCTTTTTCCAGCCCTTTGCTTTTAATCTATGTATGTCTTTATCTATGATATGGGTTTCTTATAGGCAGCAGAAGGAGGGTTTCTGATTTTTAATCCATTCAGCCGGTCTATATCTCTTGATTAGAGGATTTAATACATTGACATTCATGTTGTTATATCTCTTGATCAGAGGATTTAATACATTGACATTCATGTTGTTATTGATATTTCCAGACTTGTCCCTACCATTAAGTTAGCCATATTCTTAGTTGTTTTTTGTTCTCTAATTGCTCTCTGTCTTTAGTTGTCTTGATATATTATGTCTTTTGGAATTTCTTGAAGAGCTGGGCTGGAGTTGGTAAGTTCTTTCAGATTTTCTTTATCCAAAAGCAGTTTTATCTTTTTTTGCCATATGAACGGTAATCTTGCTGGGTATAGTATTCTTGGTTGAAATTGTTTTTCATTTATCATTTTGAGTATATCTCCCCATTCTTTCCTTGCTTGCATTGTATCTGATGAGAGGTTCAGTGTTAGCCTAATGGATAGCCTTTGTAAGTCACTTGACATTTCTCTCTTGCCAATCTTAGTATCTAGTCTTTGTCTGTGGGTTTGGCCATTCTGGCTATGATGTGCCATGGAGAAGATCTTCTTGGATTTATTCTATTGGGGTTTCTTCATATTTCTTGGGTTTGAATGTTCGAATGCTTCTCCAGACTTGGAATGTTTTCTTCCAGGATTTTGTGGAATAGATTATCAATGCTCTTATAAATTTTTTCACCTTCTGGGATATCAGTTACTTGGACATTGGGGCATTTCATGATATCTAGTATTTCTCATATATCATCCTCTTTTTTTTTTCGGTTATTTTCTTAGTAGTTTTGATCATTTTCTCTAGGTCAGAGATTTTGTCTTTTTCTTCTGCGATTTGATCTTCTGCATGGTCTAACCTGCTTTTAAAACTTTTGAGGGAGGTTTTGATTTTCTGTATTACAGCCTTCATATTTAACAGTTCCATTTGATTCTTATTTATGATGTCCAATTCTTCTTTCATATTGTGGACAGTCCTCATCTCTTGGAGCTTGATGTCTCTTATATTTCATAGATTTTTGTTACCATAAATATTCTAAATTCTTTTTCTGACATTTCGATAATATCCTCTAATTTTTTCCTACTTAGAGACGAGTTACAGTGTTCTCTTGCTAAAGATGTATTTCTCGATTCTCTCATCCTTGAGGCTCTTCTCTGATTTTTAGTCATTTGGTAATGTATTCATCTTTGGCTAATTTGTTGAAGAAGGATTCTGTAACTGCAAGGTCTTAAGTTTCCCTTTGCTGTGAAATGATTCAGTGCTATTTTCTCCCTTCTACTGTGTCCTCTAGAGTGGTAGTCACAGGAGGAGTTTTGAAATCGGATTTATGAAGGGGAGTTTCACTCTTTTTACAACTACTACAGTGAGGGGCCATGAATTCTATAAATCTCATAATATTCAAATGTTTAGCTACCATGCACCTAGACTTCTCTAGGCAGTGGGTAAGGAGAGGTGAGCAGTAAAACAAGAAAGTAAAGTAAAAGAATTAGAAAGCGGGAAACAAATATAGAGAAAACGCAAAGGAAAAAGAAGGAAAGAACTTGGGCAAAAAGAGAAGAAATAAGCAGAAAACACATCACAGAAAATAAAATTGAGTTAAAAATGGAAAACTGCAGCATGCTTGTGAAAAGGGCAGCAGAGGCAGAGATGGAGATGTCCTCAAGGATCTGTCCCAGGTGAAGGAAGAAGAGACAAATTAGCAAGACAAAGGCACAAGGGGATAGATCGCTGTTTTGTAAATGAGAAAAAAAAAGTTAGCAGGAACAGAAAATAACAAGGGGGGGGTGGTAAATGAGGAAAAAAAAGTTAGTAGAAACAGAAAATAACAAGAGGCGATGGGGAGAGACTTTGCCTACCTGACTAGCACTGGGGTCTGGAAGCAGGGGATCCTGGCTGGGGGGTGCTTCACAGCCATGACGCTGAACTCAGGGCAGCAGAGGCAGAGATGGAGACGTCTGCAAGGATTCTGTCCTAGGCTTCTCAGATTCAGTTCTATCAGTCATGAGAGTCTCAGTTTTTCCCCCCTACATTCTACTACGTTCCAGCAGGCATCAAAGTACACTTCATCTACCTCTTCTAACATCCAGGACATTACAGAAAAAATTAAAATGAGAAATGTAATCGAGTAATGACTGCCCAAAGATGTCCACATTCTACTTCCCAGAACCTGTGAATATGATTTCTTACATGACAAAAGGGACTCTGCAGATGAGGTTACATTTAGGATCTTGATATAGGCAGGTTCTGCTGGATTATCTAGGTGGATCCAATGGAATCACAGAGGTCCTCAGAACAGGGAAGCAGGAGCATCAAAGTCAGAATGAGGAGATGAGAAAGTGATGGTTTTGAAAATGAAGGAAGGGGCCACAAAACAAAGAATAGAGATGGACTCTAGAATCTAAAAAGAGAGAAAAACAGATTCTCCTGGACCCTCCAGAGCAATGCAGCCCTACCTATACCTTAACCTTAACCACTCATGTTGAACTTCTGATATAGAGTGCAAAAATAAATCTGTGTGACTTTAAACATCTAAACTTATGATGGTTATACCAGGAATAGGAAATTAATATAATTTCAGTTCACTGAAATGAAAATCTAAAAAATCTCCAAAGTAAAGCGTCCAGTTGACATTTATACTAACGGTATTTTAATGGCAATAAATTGAGAAATATTCTTGGACTTCTTATTTTTAAATACATTTATTTCTTCCATAAATGACAGAGAGAGAGAGAGAGAGAGAGAGAGAGCACTCCCAGCAGAGGGTAGATGCTGCAATCCACTCCCAGCTTCAGCCAGCTCCAGATCGTGAGCATGGCATGTGTCTGCCATACTCAGGGAGGTGTCCAGATGCAAATCTATGACCTTCCCCTGTGTGTCAGTCTTCCAGAACGTAGCATTTTACCACTGGGTCACAATCCAGTCCACAGTTTATGCTTCATTTTGCTGGATTAATTTCAGAGATTCTAGTCATCTCTAGGTTAGATTGTATCATCTTTTTTTCTAATTGAGTTATCTTAATCTTTTCTTCTCTATTTTCATTCTTTTCAACCCTTCTTCTTTTAAGATGTATCAATTATGTTACATTTTGTTTCTAATTAATTATATTTTCTATTTTGTGGGTTTGGGTCCTTGATTGTTTTCTGAACTTAATTTATCGTTAATTTCATTCTGTGGTTTGAACATCTCATCTATGAGGTCTTGCCCTAAGTGCTCATTGGATCCTTTGTATCTATTGTATATAATATCCCTGTTATCTCTCATTTATCATGATTGATAAATAACAACCATCTCTTTCTACAAGGCATCTGAAAACATTTTTGTTTCTCATGATTAAGGTGAGCCTCTCTGCCCATCCATTCCTTACTTGTATACATACAATATGGATAAACTTTCTTTCCATCTTGATAGAATTGTCTTTCCCTTCAAAGAAACAGTTCAGTTGGGTTTTTCTGTGTCCTAAAGACCAGAGGAGGGACAAAAGAAGTCATCTGTCTCTTCACAGCCATGTTCTGCAGTTGGATTCTGTTCTCCCCTCTCAGATTTTGTTAAGCTCCTTTCCATCAAACTCCACAGGTAATTTAGTGAATTTTAGAATATAAGAGTTATAATCCAATAAATATATTAAAAATATAGAACAACTTAAATTTTAAATTTCAGATAAGAAATATTTTTGTGTCTCATAATATTTGAGATATACTTAGATTAAAAATTATTTGTTGTTTATCTGAAATTCAGAATTTTCTTGGGTGTCTTGCATTTCTCTGGCAAACCTATTCTACATACTTATGATGTTCATACTTTCTTTTCCTACTTAACACTAATGAAGGATCAGCAGAATGGCAAACTCTAGAAAATGTTCCATTTATTTTTAATTTTTAAATGTCAAGTGCTTGGCTCCACCAAATGAAACTGTGTGGATTCTTGGAAACTTCTGTCTCATTCTTCCAGTGGCCAGCAGTCTTTTTATTGTACAATTGTTGCTTTTCTCCTCTGAAAATAAATGGTTTCCCACATGCTCATCTTTTTTTGGTCTTGAATCTCTCTACCTTTCTCAGTGTTGGTGTGTGCAGGCTGAGTCCCTTTGAAGAAGACCCTTATATTACCAGACATTTACACTGTTACTTTTTCTACCATCATTCCCCACAGGGACCTTAGACCTTTCACTAGGGTAACGGTACATTGGGGAAAGGGAAATAGAATTTCTGGGGACTACTAGATACTGACTCTGAATTTACATTGATTCCAAGAGACACAAAATGTCATCATGGCCCTCCAACTGGGGGAAGGAGTTATAAGGATCAGAAGATTAATGAACTGTGGGCTCAGATTTGACTTACAATGTATTTGGTTAATCCACAAATTCATCCTGTTATTATTTTCCCACTCCCAGAGTGTATAATTGGCATAAACACACTTATCAGCTGACAGAACCCCACGGAATCCTCCCTAACCTGTGCAGTGAAGGCTATTATGATGGAAGAGGCTAAAAGAAACCCTTTAGAGCTACATTTACTTAGGAAAATAGTAAATCAAAAACAATATCACATCCCTGGAGGGACCATAGAATTCTACTACCATCAACAATTTGAAAGATCCTAGGTGGGGTGGTAATTCTTACCACATCCCTTTAAAATTTTTTTTAGATTTTGTTTGTCATAGGACTTGAGTGCCCACCAGACAGCAAAGAGATTGAGAGATACAGAGAGAGGGAAAGTGAGAAATCACTTCCCAACAAGGATGGTCATGCTGCAATCCCTTATTCTCCCTTCGCATCCTGGGATTTTAGGCATGCACACACACATGCCTAGCATGATTTTCAAGCTGTTTGGCCTGGGACTCAGATTGCAGTTGGCCATGTGATGAGAGTTCAGCACCTTAACCACCATGTCACCTGCTGGCCCCCACATCCTCTCTTAACTCTCTTATTGGGCCTGTACAGAAGACAGATGGACTTTGGAAAATGACAGTGGATTAGCAGAAGCTTAACCAAGTTGTGACTCCAATGGCAGTTGCTGTGCCAGAGAAGTTTTCCCTGGAAACCTTTAAGTAAATTAATATATTTCCTGATACCTGGTATGTAGCTATTGACCTAGAAAACACCTTTTTTTCTCCATACTTGTTCATAAGGCCCACCAGATGCAATTTGCTGTCAACTGGCAAGGCAAGCAATACACCTTTACTGCTCTACCTCAGGAGTATATCAACCCCTCAACCCTATGTCCCTAGCTAACAGGGATCTTGGTTCCCTTTCTCTTCCAAAGAAATAGTACATTAATGGCGGACAGTATGTCAGTTAGACATAGAAACAAGTGGCAACCACTCTGGACTTAAAAACATTTGTGTCTATGAGGGTGGTAAATAAATCTGACTAAAATTTAGGACCCTTCTATCTCATTAAACTCTCTAAAGACCCAGTGTGTTGGAAATGTTGAAATATTCCTTCTAAGGTTAAGAACCAGTGTAGTATCTTGTCCCTCCTGTAACCAAGAAATAGCCATTGTTGTTGGGGCTGGGAGGTGGCATAGTGGTTAAGGGTGCTGGACTCCTACATGGTTGACTGTGGTTCAAGCCCTGGACCTGGTGACTTACTTTCTCTCTCTCTCTCTCTCTCTCTCTCTCTCTCTCTCTCTTTTCTTCTTCTTCTTCTTCTTCTTCTTCTTCTTCTTCTTCTTCTCTGGTCAAATTAAAATGAGTAAACAAAGAAAGTTAAATAAAATAATTCTTTTTTAAAAAAAAAGGAAAAAAAGAAATAGCCATGGTACCTAGAAGGCCTGCATGGATTTTGGAGGCAATACACCCCCTCATCTGAGTGACCTGAAAAGCTGCTAGTTTCAAGTGGAGCCCATAACAGGGGGAAGCACTGAAATAGGTCCAGGCTGCTATGCAAGGTGCTCTGTCACTTGGGCCACATGATTGAGTAGATCTGTTGGTACTTGAAGTGTTGGTGGCAGATAGGGCACTATTTGGGGTCTATGGAAGGTTTCTATAGATGAATCACAATGGAATCCTTAAGGATTTTAGAGCAAAGCCCTGCTATCCTCCATAGACAACTACCTGCCTTTTGAGAGACTGTTTCTGGCCTGTTACTGGGCATTGGTAGAAACTGAGCCTTTGGCCACGGACCATTAAGTTACCATGTGATATGTCCTCTTATCATGAACTGGGTGTTATCTGTCCTACTGAGCCTTAAATTTTGGCATGCACAGCAGTATTCCATCATGAAATGGAAGTGACATATTTGTGATCAGACCTGAGCAGGTCCTAAAGGCACATGAAGAAGTTGCCCAAATGCCCAGAGTTCCTACTCCTGCTACACAGCCTTCTTTCTCCCAACCTGCACTGATGACCTCATGGAGAGGATGCTATGATCAACTGACAGAGAAAGTGTGGACTAGGACCTGGTTTGTAGAAGCTTCTGCAGGATATGCAGGCACTACTAGAAAGTGGACAGCTACATCACTGTAGGTCTTCTTCCTTGGAAGGAAAAATGGTGAGATGTGTTTTCGTTCATTGCCACATGTGCTACAGCCCATAGTTTGGCTGGTGGTCGTGGACATGAAAGGAACGTGATTGGAGGGACCAACAGTTCGCGTAATGGCTATGTTGCTGGACTCCCATGTAGTCGACCATGGTTCAAGTCCCGGACTTGGTGGCTTAAACTCACACTGGGCACGTGTGCATGCGTGCCCAAGATCCCGAGAGGAGAATGGAGGAGAAGGGATTGCGGCGTGGCCATCCCCCCTGGGGGGGTGATCTCTCACTTTCTATCTCTCTGTCTCTCTCTGTCTTTCTGGCACAAGCGCAGGTGCTCGATAGCAAAAACGTCTAAAAAAAAAGAAAGGAACATGATTGGAAAATGGGCGATAAAGAAATTCAGGGAAAAGGTATGTAGATAGACTGCTCCAACTGAGAAAGAGTTGTGAAGATACAATGTTTAGAATGAATGCTCAATAGAGGTAACCTCAGCAGGATTTTAATAATCAAATAGAATGACGTGTTCTGTGAATATGAATCAGCCTCTTTCCCCAGCCACCTTTGTCATCACCCAATGGATTCATAAACAAAGTGGCCATGGTGTCAGAGGTAAAGGTTATCCATGGACTTAGCAATGTGGGCTCCTACTCATCAAGGCTTTCCTAGCTACAACCACTGCTTAGTGCCCAATGTACCAGCAGCAGAGCCCCGCTGAGTCTCACCTCATTGAAAATAATGAACTAAAAGTAAACTTGCCTACAACCTCCATTCTCAGAGTTCTACCAGGAATGATTGCCTTAGTAGAGAGAAAGAGAGAAAAAAATATTATACATACACACCTTGAAAGCTGTCATCATTGTTTAGCCCTTGCTAACATTTCTATCCTAATTCTATAGAACAAGAAACCTCAAAATGTACATTCAATTTTAAATGGTCTGAATATCTAATCAAAGTAAGTAAAATTATTTTGGAAAGAATACACTTCAACTGTTACCTACCAAATATTCCACAAATAAACCTCTCTCCCAATTGAGCAGGTCCCATAATTATTGATTATATATGATAGTTAATTTATGTGTCCACTTTACAGGGCCATGGATATGCAGATATTTGACCAGGCAATGTTTTTGGTGCTTCTCAGGAAGGTATTAGGGATGATACTAACATTTTAATGATACTAAGTAAATCAGATTGCTCTGCTGAATGTGGATTGACCTGATTCAATCAGTTGAAGAACTTGAATGAAACAAAAAGGCTGACCATCTCCCAAGTAAGAGAATTTCTCTTGTCTTATGGCTTTTAACTGGAACTTAAGCCTTTTTCTGATTCTTGAAATTTCTAACCTTAGAACTGGAACCACACCACCAGCTCTTCTAGGTCTTTGACTTGTCAAGTCACCCTACCAATCTTCAGACTTGTCATCTACCTTAGTCACTTGAATCACTTCCTTAATAAACAAACAAATAAATAAATATCCTGTGGATTCTGTTTCTCTGGAGAACCTTGACCATACCCTCCCCAAAAATGCATAATGTATGATAAAGCAAAAGAAATAAGAACATAAATAGACCTATGAAGACTGTATTCATTGGAATTACTAGAGTATAAAAGGACTATGTCTAACAAACACAGAGCAATTAGGAAAAGCAAACTAAATTGAGAGGAAAAATATACTGTTTGGAGGTATTAAGAGTTATACAGTATTTGAGTAACCAAGACCTGAAGAAGTGAAAGAAAAGCACCAACATTATATGCATTACTTGCGTGCCCAAGATCCCGAGAGGAGAATGGAGGAGAAGGGATTGCGGCGTGGCCATCCCCCCTGGGGGGGGTGATCTCTCACTTTCTATCTCTCTGTCTCTCTCTGTCTTTCTGGCACAAGCGCAGGTGCTCGATAGCAAAAACGTCTAAAAAAAAAGAAAGGAACATGATTGGAAAATGGGCGATAAAGAAATTCAGGGAAAAGGTATGTAGATAGACTGCTCCAACTGAGAAAGAGTTGTGAAGATACAATGTTTAGAATGAATGCTCAATAGAGGTAACCTCAGCAGGATTTTAATAATCAAATAGAATGACGTGTTCTGTGAATATGAATCAGCCTCTTTCCCCAGCCACCTTTGTCATCACCCAATGGATTCATAAACAAAGTGGCCATGGTGTCAGAGGTAAAGGTTATCCATGGACTTAGCAATGTGGGCTCCTACTCATCAAGGCTTTCCTAGCTACAACCACTGCTTAGTGCCCAATGTACCAGCAGCAGAGCCCCGCTGAGTCTCACCTCATTGAAAATAATGAACTAAAAGTAAACTTGCCTACAACCTCCATTCTCAGAGTTCTACCAGGAATGATTGCCTTAGTAGAGAGAAAGAGAGAAAAAAATATTATACATACACACCTTGAAAGCTGTCATCATTGTTTAGCCCTTGCTAACATTTCTATCCTAATTCTATAGAACAAGAAACCTCAAAATGTACATTCAATTTTAAATGGTCTGAATATCTAATCAAAGTAAGTAAAATTATTTTGGAAAGAATACACTTCAACTGTTACCTACCAAATATTCCACAAATAAACCTCTCTCCCAATTGAGCAGGTCCCATAATTATTGATTATATATGATAGTTAATTTATGTGTCCACTTTACAGGGCCATGGATATGCAGATATTTGACCAGGCAATGTTTTTGGTGCTTCTCAGGAAGGTATTAGGGATGATACTAACATTTTAATGATACTAAGTAAATCAGATTGCTCTGCTGAATGTGGATTGACCTGATTCAATCAGTTGAAGAACTTGAATGAAACAAAAAGGCTGACCATCTCCCAAGTAAGAGAATTTCTCTTGTCTTATGGCTTTTAACTGGAACTTAAGCCTTTTTCTGATTCTTGAAATTTCTAACCTTAGAACTGGAACCACACCACCAGCTCTTCTAGGTCTTTGACTTGTCAAGTCACCCTACCAATCTTCAGACTTGTCATCTACCTTAGTCACTTGAATCACTTCCTTAATAAACAAACAAATAAATAAATATCCTGTGGATTCTGTTTCTCTGGAGAACCTTGACCATACCCTCCCCAAAAATGCATAATGTATGATAAAGCAAAAGAAATAAGAACATAAATAGACCTATGAAGACTGTATTCATTGGAATTACTAGAGTATAAAAGGACTATGTCTAACAAACACAGAGCAATTAGGAAAAGCAAACTAAATTGAGAGGAAAAATATACTGTTTGGAGGTATTAAGAGTTATACAGTATTTGAGTAACCAAGACCTGAAGAAGTGAAAGAAAAGCACCAACATTATATGCATTACTTTTTCCTTCAGATCATTTGATATTTTTTGAGAACAGATTTAAGCCAAATAAAGGGTATTTCTAAAAAGTAGACTAACAGAGTTCTAAAAATTTCATGAGATTAAGAGGGAAAAAATAGAGTCTGAGACTCAGCATGTAATCAGGGCTTATAGGCTAGAATCCTGAAGAGAAGTGAGATTCAGAGAAGTGACTCAACACCCAGGAAACTTTCTCTAAGTATATTTTAAATAAGGACATTGCATAGAGCAAGAGGATAAAAAGCCAAGAGACCTCTGCTTTCATCCAGAAATGATGATGTAGCTGCTTTAGTACCTACCCTTCCATTATAAACAACTAGAAATACATGTAATTCAATATAGCAGATAAATACATAAACTTTCTAGAAGATAATGTAAGAAAATAATTTCATGACCTTGAGGCAAGCAAAGAGTTCTTAAATGAGACATAAAATGTTACAATAAAAAACGTTATACTAGGTCCAGCCCTGTGTCCTAGTAGTTAAGGGACCAAAGTCCCACATTACTCACCTCAGTTCAAATCCCAGCCCAGGCATCTTCAAAAACATTTCAGAAGCATTTAAATGTGTACCCCAAATCCCAATAGGATGAAGAAATGGAGGAGAAGAGATTGTGACGTGACCATGTTCCATTGGAGGTTGCTTTTCTCCTTTTCTCACTCTATTTTTCTTCCTCTGTCTCTCTGGTAAGTGCACACACCCTCTGGAAATTAAATTTTTTAAAGTTAGACTGCATTAAAATTAAAACTATGAAAATATATCATTAATACATTCCAAAAGTGAAACCATCTAGTGAAGATAATATTCACAATAAATTTGTATATCTTATAGCTGAAAGAAGACTCATTTCTAGAATAGAAAAACTTATGAAATAAGAAAAAGACAGCCAATGGAGCCAGCAGGTGGCATGGTGGTTAAGGCACTGGACATTTCCACATGGCTGACCACGGTTTGAGTCCCGGACCTGGTGGCTTGCTTTTTCACTTTCCCTTCCTCTCTCTGTGTATCTTTCTCTGGTCAAATTGAAATAAATGAATGAATAAATAAATAAATTTTTTAAAAAAGAATTAAAAAAGATAGACAAATAGAAAAAAAAATAGACAAAAGACTTGAATAGAAACTTTACAAAACAAAATATTCAAATGACCAATTAACATGTAATAAAGTACTTGATCTCTCAATCTCATTATCAAGCAGTGCAAATTAAATCTACAATGAGATAACATTCATTATACATCATCAAATGGCAAGAATAAAAAGACTGACAACACCAAACCATGGTGCAGATTGTTAGTAAATGGAACTCTCATTCACTGTGGTAAAAGTTTGGGTACTCTTGTGGTGTATACAAGACTATGATTATTCAAAAATAATCATACAAGAATATGATTATTCAAAACATATATATACTCTTATATGCATGCTAAGAAAAGTTCTTGTCAGGGTACCAGCAGTTGGCATAATGGTTAAGTCATTGAACTCCTATGTATTCGATCACAGTTCAAGTCCTGGACCCAGTGGCTTAAACTCATGCTGTACACATGTGCAAGGAGAAGGCATTGTGGTGTGTCCATTTAAAAAAAAAAAAGAAAAGAAAAGTTCTTGTCAGAGTTATCAGTTTCTTTCTCTCCTCTCTCTCTTTCTCTTTCTGTCTCTCTGGTCTAAGTGCCTCCCTCATGCAGATTCTCCCTGAAAAAAATGTGCAGTCTCTTATGATGAAAGAACTCTAAATAACAATCAATTAGGGCTTGATCAGAGAAGCAGGACCATTATGAACAATACAGAATTTGGAGTTTATTATAAGGACTAGATTTCATGAAATTGTATGAACTGGTTATGCCATATACGTAGAACTCTTGTCTCTATAAATTGACCTAGAATTTGGAGAACTTGAAGGAGGAGATACACAAGGAACCGGAGGAGCTTTGAGCCCAGCTGCTGCCTCACAAAGTGAGATGGCAGGTCGTCAAAAATAATTGTGGAGAAGACACCTTCATGGCTCCTGAGAATTAGTGATTTCAAGGAATAAGCAAAAGGAAGATTTTCCAGTGATAATTCAGCCTCCAGCCCACAAACTCAAGTGGTAGGAAGCCCTTCAAGCCTCCTGTCTCTCTCTCTCTCTCTGTCTGTCTCTGTCTCTCTCTACCTTTGTCTCTGTGTCTGTCTCTCCTTTGTCTCTGTCTTCTCATTTTTTTTGTAATTTTTCCTTTCTAAAAAAGCATTTTCTTGGCTTTCAGCCCCTCCCTTCCCTTTATCTTGTTAATAATCTCCTCTTCCCCTCCCAACCCAGAGAGGCAAGGCAGCAGGCCTCAGGAGACACCTTCATGGCTACTGAGAACTAGTGATTTCATGTAGTGCACAAATGTGCTGCACGGTTTTCTAATTTTTGCTTTTTTTTTAAAAAAATACACATATATATTTTTAGTTTTTTCTTCTCTTTTTCTCTGCACATACATATTTTTAGTTTTTTCTTCTCTTTTTCTCTGTTTCTTTATTGTTTTTGTTGCTGTTGTTTCTCTCTGATTCCTTTTCTGCACAATCCTGGGTGGTCAGATTGAAATTCAAGTTTAGGAAGAAACAAAATTTCCATCAGATGACTAGAAATCACTGGAGGACCATAAGAAATATGGGAAAGCAAGAAAATACCTCTTCTCCAAGGGAAAAGAATAACTCCTCTTTCAATGGAAATTATGGAAATATCTGATAATTTAGAACATTCATTATGGTGAAGCTAACAGAGAAGGAAGAGAAAAGAGACAATGAACTGCAGAAGAGAAAGGAAAAAGGAGCTGACAAGTTCCAGGAAGTGAGGAAATTCTTGCAAGATCTGAAAGAGGAATTACACACTTTACACAAGAATCAAGTGGAACTGTTAGAGATGAAGGCTATCATACAGGAAGTCAAAATCTCCCTTGAAAGTATTAAAACCATACAGAAAATAGAATCTCAGACATAGAAGAGAAAATTGCTGGCCTTGAAAAATCCACCACAAAGACTGAGAAAATTGCCCCAAAATTTAAGAATAATATATGAGAAGTACTAGATACCATCAAACTTCCAAACATCTGGATAATTGGCATCCCAGAAGACGAAGAGACTCTCAAGGTCATTGATAATGTATTCCATGAAATCCTGCAAGAAAACTTTCCAAACCTAGAGAGGCACTCAAAGATCCAGTCCCATCCCAAGAAATACAAAGTACCCCAAATAGAATCAACCCAAGAAGATCTTCTCCAAGACACATTATAACCAGACTGACCAAAACCACAGACAAA
>NW_006204812.1:5266401-5279347 GCF_000334495.1 Tupaia belangeri chinensis
AAGGAATTGAAGACAACTGTAGACAGCAGAGATAGTGTAATAAGAGAGTGGAATAGGGCAGAGGGTCAGACATGGGGTAAAAACATATATATAACTAGAAATGTAAAATTATTCATGATAACCCACACACATGATTATATTCTGAATGGGAAATCACATTTTGTATGCTGTGATGATGCTTAGGCAATGAATGTAAATGAATTAATTTTAAAAAAGGTTTCAGAAGAAAAAAAACACAAAAGCTGTTTTTCTTGAAATTAAAAACAATGCATATTTGATGACTACAATCAGCTATATAGCCCCAGCTAGGTGCTACTTTACAGTATGTTCATTCTCCTCACTGAGGTTTATGCCTAAAGTCAGACGTGTATTCATGGATATGTATATATCAGCCACACTTGCTATTGGAAATATTTAGACTAATTAAGTTAATCAGCAAATCAATTAAATGGGGAGGAAAGGCATAGAAAGCAACTATGGATACCAGAGACAATGTGGGAGGAGGGTGGGACACTGCAGAGGGGGAGAGATAGGCAATCAAGGATGGCAAAAAAAAAAGAGCAATATATGCAGGAAACAAGAAATGGAAACTTATTTGTTGACAATAACACGTATGTTGATGTGCTTGATTGAGCCAATATACAGTGTATTCTGGATGAGAAATCTCATTTTGTATGTTGTAATGATGTATAGTGAATGAATGTAAGTAAATAAATTTAAATAAAAAATTTTATAAAATATTTGTGAGTTGTTAGCAGGAATTGATGCAAACAGACTTTCCAGTATAAAAGGGCTACTCCTTTAGTTCTGCCTTCTGAATCTGGGGAAGCTGTCTCATGTGACCAACTTTATCTCAGAATCACTCTGAGAAAGAAATTCTGGTAAATGTAGTTTAAACTCAGCTTGGTTGACAAGGTTCAAAATGACCACAAGAGCACCCAAACTTCTACCACAGTGAATGAGAGTTCCATTTACTAACAATCTGCACCATGGTTTGGTGTTGTCAGTCTATTACTTCTTGCCATTTGATGATGTGTAATGAATGATATCTCATTGAAGATTTAATTTGCACTGCTTGATAATGAAATTGAGAGATCAAGTACTTTATTACATGTTAATTGGTCATTTGAATATTTTGTTTTGTAAAATTTCTATTCAAGTCTTTTGCCTATTTTTTTCTATTTGGTTGTCTTTTTTTAAATTCTTTTTTAAAATTCTATTTATTTATTTATTTATTTCAATTTGACCAGAGAGAGACACACACAGAGAGAGAGAGAAAGGGAAAGTGAGAAAGCATACTCTTGTATGATTAAGATTAATTTCCCAGAAATGTCAAACATCCATTTTCTTGCGTCTCTTCATGTTTCAATAGTGATTTTGGAGGTACTCATGAATTAATGTAGCATTTATTGTAGGTTTAACTCAATCCATCTCTTAGCAGTGCTAGATGGAGAAGTCATGGGGCTGTCAGAATGTACAGAAATAGATGAACAGCCCTGGTGCTGTCCACGTGTCTGCATCCTCTTCAGTGGTTAATAATAGATTGAAGCTGTTTATATTTTCCCAATTCGTGGATCCCACTTCACCTTGTTCTGAGGGAAACCTCATCCTAGATAACTGTCTTACACTCTTCTTCAGGATTTTAGGATCCCAAAGGATTTTAAGAGCCCAAAAGACAGCCTCCTCCTTCCTCTTGCGTCAGTAGATTAAGTCAGCTATGACAAATCTCCATAGTGGAAACAAAGCATCATTGACTTGATTTCATGAGATGGGCTGCCTAGGAAGAGATCTGTGGGGCAGGTTGAGTTGGGAAACATAAGTTGTGGAGACCAGGAAGACTTCTCTGTGAGTACTGTGGAATGGAAGCTTTGTGTACCCCCACACATGTTTTTTATATTCTAGCTCAGAAAAACTAAAACTATGTCCACTTAGTAAAATAAAAGAATTCCAGCCCAGCCATGGTGGTGCAGGTGGTAGGGTCACTGCTGAGTATTGCTGGAGGTTATCTGGGAAGAACCTGGATTCAGATCCCAGAGTCTATCTGAACATACTGGAATGCATCTATGATCAGCCCTATGATCCTGGCTGGCTGCAGGCTGGTGGGAGGGTCATAGCATGAAGACTCTCTTGAGGGTAACTCTCAAGCTTTCTCCCTTTCTCTCTTCTCTGGGAATAAATACACGACCTTTAAAAATATTTGTAATTATTTATTTTATTGTCCTTATTATTTTTTTTTGAAGTTTGTCTTAGGGTGTGTGGGCTCACCAGAGGGAGAAAGAGAAGGAAAATGAGAAGGCAAGCCACCAGATCTAGTAATCAAACAATGTTCAGCCATGTGGGAGTCCAGCACCTTAACCACGCCATCTGCTGACCCCACTTTAGAAATTTTTTTTGAGACAGATTTTTTGCTATAGGGCGTGTGCACTCACCAGGGAGAGAGAGACAGAAAGTGAGAAATCACCCTCCTCCCCCCAGGGAAGACGACCACGCTACAATCCCTTCTTCTCCATTCTCCTCTCAGGATTCTGGGCATGCACACAATTGCACTTAGTATGAGTTTCAAGCTGCAAGGTCAGGGACTTGAACTGAGGTTGAGTACATGGGAGTCCAGCAACATAACCATTATACCATCTACTGGTCCAAGAATGAGCATTCACTAAAACAGAGCACATGAGTAAGAGCCTACTCATGTGCTTCTGCTATGAGTTAGACTGAGAGCAAACCATAGATCTGGGTCTCCATTTCCTCATCTATAAAGCAAGTGGATTGGTTAAAATGATATTGAAGGGTCCCTCCAACTATAACATCTGCAAATTTCATGAAGCTACCTCTCTAGAGATTGACCTCAGATGCATTAATCTTGGTGGCTGCAGCAAAAGGATTTACAGTGCCATTGAGACAATTTGTGTGACACACTGTTCTTACCCAGGTCCTCAGCTGTTGCTCTGGCCAGCTCTCCTAGTCTGCCCCAACTTAGAAGTGGACTTGCTCTTGGGCTCTTCTCAGCATTTTTTTTTTTTTTATGAAGACCACTTGAGTGTTTCTGTTATACATCTTGGTTGCCATGCAAACTTGGCCCGTGAAAGCCTGAAACAAACCCCAAACACCTTCTTACATACTTGCTTTATGACATTTTATTTGAATGCCAATGTAACAAGTTTATAGTAAATGGAGGATATGGCAGGAGACTAAAATAATACCATAGTCTTTGAACACTCTAATCTGAGCTTAATAATTTTAAGATATTTAGACATTTGTAACTCAACCTATAGGCATAATCTAGTAGTAATGGTACTTGGGTAAAGATGTTATGTGTGGAGCTCAAAAAGATTGTACTGGATCAAATAACATAGTGGTTCCAAAGGAAACTAAATCTTTTTAAAACCCTCAAACATCAGTTTAAACTGTTAACTTTAATTTTATTTTAAATTCATGTTAAAGTAATTGCATCAAGCTGGGATTAAGTACTGTCTCTCTCAAAGTTAACCATTTCATGTAGTAGAAATACAAATATAGTTCTTTAAAAGAGGAAGAGGTTAAAAATAAGCTAGAGGTTTCTACCTGCCATAGTTTTACATGAGCAATAGCCTGGGCTCCCCCCTCTCTCCCACCAGCCTAGACATCAGCCACTCATCTCCCTATCACTGAAAACAGAGTGCCCATCTGAGCCAATCACCTGGAGGACAGTCCATAGAGTTCTTGGGCAATGTGACATTTTGCCTAGTATCTTATTCATTAAGAATGTAAGCATTCAGGGCTGGCAGGTGGCATGGTGGTTAAGGCACTGGACACCCATATGGGAGACTGCAGTTCAAGTCCCAGGCCTGGTGGCTGGCTTTCTAACTTTCTTTCTCTGTCTGCCTGTCTCTTTCTAGTCAAATTAAAATCAATCAATAAATATAAGTAAAATTAAATAATTCTTAAAAGCAAGAAAGAATGTGAGCATTCAACATTGGTTTGATGATGTTCTTAAGGCAACTATGTGAGGATGAGGCCTTACATAGGAGAGAGGACTGGGCAGGGAGTCACCCAAACAAGGAGGGCAGTGCCTGCTTGACCCTCTTTCACATCCTAAATTTAGAAATTTTATCTCCCTTGGTCTTAGTATTCTAAACTATAAAATTAGAGGGTTAATAAAATCTCAAGAGTCCTGTCAATTCATAATGCTCTGGGGTGTTTCATTTAGCAAAGCTTCTCAAAAGTGAGAAGCTAGAGAGGGAATCATGTGTACAGATCACTTTGGAGTGACTCTTTCCTGTATCCCTTTTTGTTTTCTTGTGACCCCAGATATGGCCACATTAGGAGGTGGCCAGGCAGAGCCCAAGTGCTGTGATGTGGTTAGTCTCAGGCTGCTGGAAGGTAGTAGCTGTGTTATTATATAAGAAATATATGGAAGTTAAGGAAAGTCTACAAAAGAGCCTTTTCTTGATAACACCATACACCAGATCCCCATCTACAAAGTAGTACTGCACTGTCACAGGCAGCAGGAACTAGTGCTGAATTCATCAGTCTGTACCAGTAGATGGCCCAGTAAGGGCAGTGCAGTTCAGGGGCCAGATTCACATGGGTTTACTAGGCTCATGTTAGGGGAGGATGGAGGGCAGACAGCAGGCAACAAAGCCTAAGTTGGGAGGTCAGTCAGGTAAGATGATCAAGGAATAGTCCAAGTCAGAACAGAGGGGCAGCTCATGCTCTTAGGCATTTGAGGGCAGCCTCAATTCAGAAGTTATCATTAAGGGACATGGGAACCAGCAGTTAGTGTAATGGCTATGTCGCTGGACTCCCACGTAGTCGATGTCCCGGACCTGGTGGCTTAAAACTCATGCCGGGCGCGTGTGCGTGCGTGCCCAAGATCCCGAGAGGAGAATGGAGGAGAAGGGATTGCGGCGTGACCATCCCCCCTGGAGGGTGATTTCTTGCTTTCTGTCTCTGTCTCTCTCTCTCTGTCTGTCTGGCGAGCGCATGCGCCCTATAGCAAAAAACCTCTCAAATAAATAAATAAATAAATAAATAAATAAATAAAAGGGACATATTCTCCTTCTTCCCTCAGCATCTCATTCTGTTGACTTTGGTGGAACAGTGTGGACATATGAGCCAACTCCCAGGAGGGGGTCAGAACACTGATGCTCACACTCCACCATCCGAGTTCGGAGTAAGTTTCTACCTGTGTTGGACAAAGATAATTCATTATAAACCAAGTATCTATTATTCCATTCAGAAGAATTTCCACATAACTTCCTTTGGTGCTCTTAAAATTTAAGTGCCCAGATGTGATGTTAGAGGCACTTAGCTACTCTGAGACTCATGCTTCACACAGAATCCAAAGTCTTTGATTTCTTTTTTTTTTTTTTTTTTGAGCACAAACCTGAGGATTTTAATTGCTAACTTTTTCCAGGCTGCAATCTTCCACTTTATTTTCCCAGATAAGTATAAACTAAAGTCATTTGTAAAGTGGTTTCAATATTTTTAAAATTTACATATCTGAAGAAATAAAATTAAATTTTCATCTAAGTTTCCATTTTTTTCTTATTTAATTTTATGTATTTTTTTTTCACATTTTACTGATTAACAAAATACCTTAAACTAAAACTATGGACAAAACTACAATCTAGTTACAAGTGCACTGTAATTTTCTTCTGATAATTAATTTACATTCATTGCCTGAGCATTGTCATAGCACACAAAATACAATTTCCCATCCAAAATATACCGTATACTGGCTTAATCAGACATATTATCATTATTAATTTTCCATTTCTAGTTTTAGATATATACATGTACATATATTTACCCCATTTCTCACCCTCTGCCATTTCCCACCCTCCTCCCACACTATCTTAGGTGTCTACAGTTGTTTTCCATTCCTCCCCCAACATTTTATTGATTCACAAAATTTCTTAAGTAATCTAACTATTTTAAATAGCAAGTTTAGCTAGTATGTACCTATCAGTGAATACGTGTCTGATTTTAGGCATGAAACTCTGAGTAGAATGAGTATACTATAAGGTAACACCTAGCCGATGCTAAAAAGCTTACTATGGTCATTAAATAGGTATTTTTAATATATTTTTTTAATTTCAAGAAAAGCATTTTTAGCCTTAATAAATCAAATAAATGCTAAGTAACTTTACTTAAAACTTAAAGCCAGGAAATAGGTTAGGATTCTTTTCAAATAGTAGGTACATGAATCTATTGACAGCTCAAGACAGGACAAAAATCCTTAAAACTGGAAAACAAAGCCTAGAAGAAAATCAGCAATGTTTTAGTCAAAAGTTATGCAATGCTATTTCACCAGTTCAGTCTCATGTACTTAATCTATCTTCTGTTGTGGTCCGATCTTCCCAATTAAATTCTGGGATATAATATTCAACTCCAGATGTGTCTCTATGATTAATTTGGCCATTTTCTTAGTTTTTGAACTCTTATTTCTGTGTGTCTGTATTTAATTTTCTTGGTATAGCACTCCCTTGAGAACTTCTTGAAGATCTGGTCTGGTACTTATAAATTCTTTCGGGTTTTGTTTATCTGAGAATGTTCTTGTCTTTTCTTCCCATATGAAGGATAATCTTGCTTGGTGCAGTACTCTTGGTTCAAATTTCTTTTCCTATTGTACAGTATCTTTGGTTGTAATTGCTTTTCCCTTAACACTTTTAATATATTTTCCCATTCTTTCCTTGCTCACATTGTTTCTGATGAGAGGTCTGCTGTTAGCCTGATGGGGTATCATTTGTAGCTAACTTGTCATTTTTCTCATGCCAATCTTAGTATCTTGTCTTTGTGGTTTTGGTCAATCTGGTTATAATGTGTCCTGGAGAAGATCTTCTTGGGTTGATTCTATTGGGGGTCCTTTGTATTTCTTGGGACTAGATCTTTGAGTGCCTCTCTAGGTTTGGAAAGTTTTCTTGCAGGATTTCATGGAATAGATTATCAATGAACTTATGAGTCTCTTTGTCTTCTGGGATACCAATTATCCAGATGTTTGGATGTTTGATGGTGTCTAATACTTCTTGTATATATTCTCATTTTGGTGGGGGGCATTTTCTCTTCATGGTGGACTTTTCTAGGCCAGCAATTTTCTCTTCTACATCTGAGATTCTATTTTCTGTATGATCTAGTCTGCTTTTAATACTTTCTATGGAGATTTTGACTTCCTGAACTATAGCCTTTATCTCTAACAGGTTCATTTGATTCTTTTTGGAGTATGTATTTCCTCTTTTAGATCTTGCAAGAATTTCCTCACCTCGTGGAACTTGTCAGCTCCTTTCTCCTGCCTCTTCTGTAGTTCATGGTCTCTCTTCACTTGCATCTCTGTTATCTAGGATTTAAAAATATAGCCTCATTAAAAAAATAAGATACAAATTTTTAAAAGATGGGTGGTCATAATGATTTTTAATTGACATATGTTTTATTAATCTATTCAGTCAAGGCCTTATTTTGGCAGAAAAATAAGTAAAATTATTAAAATTAGAGTTAGTTTATAATTATATGATGATGTATAATAATTTACTTTAGTTAGACTCTTCTTCCTTCACTAAAATAGTTAATACTTATCCCACAAATTATGTTATAAAATTTTTCATGAGTTTGTTTGAATTCCTGCTTATGATATAGAGGCTCAGACTTAGACAATGCTTTCCTGATGAATCTTTGTGTTGAAGACATCTCACAAGAAATGGTTAAACATGGGGCCAGCAGGTAGTGTGGTGGTTAAGGTGTTGAATTCCCACATGGTTGCCTGCTGTTCTATTTGGCAGCTTGCTTTCCCACTTTTCTCTCTCTCTCTCTCTCTCTCTCTCTCTCTCTCTTGCATGTGGACACAGGCACAGGAACAGATGACCTATAGCAAGTTTTAAATAATAATAATAGTAATAATAATAAGGTCATGTAATGTCTCCATTCTAGCCTGGGTCTCACCTTATATTCACTTGAAGCATTTTACTCAGAACCTCACTGCTATGGTTTGAATTTCTTTTTCTACTCCAAAATTTATGTTCAAACTTAATACTTGACGCAATGGTATTAAGAAATGGGGTCTTTAGGAGACAATCAGGCCATGAGGATTCTACCTTCATGAGCATGTTTAGCAAACTCATTAAGGGCTAGAGGGAACTAACTACCTCTATTTGGCCTTCCATATTTCCTACCACATGAGGACACAGTGTCTATCCCCTCCAGAGAATGCAGGAACATGATTCAATCATGCAAGTGAAGAATGACCTTTGCTAGACACAATTTTGTTTCCATCTTGCTTTTAGACTTCCCAGACTCCAGCACAGTGAGAAGTATTTTCTATTGCTTATAAATTACCCAGTCTACAGCATTTTATTATAAGAGCACTAGTGGACTGTCAGGTAATATGATAGAGGTGGACACCACCCTCAGTTCTTCAAGCTACACAAGCTACCACCCTACCATGCTCTAGGCATCTTTACCAACAAACACCTGCAAATAGACAGAATTCTTCCTAAAGAGGTTGCTAGGCTCTTGTCATGAACAGGGACTTAGGCTCTTGAGGCTCTCAAGCATCTGCCTGCAGGAAGAGAAGAAAAGGAGAAGTAGCAGAATGAGAAAAAGTAGGAAGAGAAAGAAGAATGAAAGAGAAGAAAAGTGGAAGAGGAGAAAAAGGAGAAGAAGAAGAAGAAGAAAGTAGGGGAGAGAACACACTACAAGATAAGGTGATTTAGCCACCATCACAAAAGTATCTGGAACCAGCATGCAAACTTTATAAATCCCAGCCCAGGACTCTTTGTGCTAACTGTCCTTTTTAAAAAAATGCAAAGAAGTGCTACTCTGGGAGCCATCCATCTTCAGAGTTTCAAGAGAAAAAGCCGAAAAGTTGAAATAGTTAATGAAGCTTTTTAGAGGAGGCAGGATTTATGCTGAGTCTTAAAATTTGGAGAGTGTTAAGAAAGGATGTATTTCTGGAGCATTGGGGATATGAAGACACTTAGGGAATGTTAGAATACACATTGGACATTCATGTCATCTGAATTCAATGTCTTTCCTTTCCAAGAGTTACTCACAAGCATATCAGCAAAGCAAAGAAACCAAAGGGCAAAGTGCATTTTCAAGTGACCAGGTCCTTGCACCAAAACACTAAGTCGATAGTGGAGTTCATTGTAGTCATTAGATGGGCCTGACATGAACATTCAGTGTGCAGGCTGCTCGTTTCATGGCAGCCCACAGCAATAGGCTGCCTGTGTATCTCAAAGGAAGATGGAGAAACACAATCTGCAAGGACAGTGAGGCTCCCACAGGAGCATAGAATTGCCTTGAAGTACAAGGGCTCATGAACAGTTTATATCCCCTTGGGAAATCCCCCTAAACCCCTGCTTCACTTGTTTCCTGGTACAAGATCTAATAAATCTGCACACTCAGCTTAAACTTAGTGCCAGGCCTCATAATGGAATGATTACATGTGTTTTGTGTGTCAGAGACCTGACAGAAAGATTATACAGCATAGTAAAGCAATCTTTGGGGTTTTGGCAGGGGAAGAAGAAGATAAATATGTGTCCAGGGGAGAAAAATGGCAGCTCATGGAACTGCTGCCTCAATGTCACTCAATCATTCAGCAAAAATGTATTAAGTTAGGTCAACAAAACATTTATCAAGTGCTTCTTAAGTGACAGGCATTGTATTAGGCATTGTGAGTACTGAGGTGCAGAAGACATCATTCATTCTTTGTACTTAGGGGGAAATCCACTAGAAGGGACAGGCACAGGAGAGATGGTTTTAGTATTATGTGGCAAGTGCAATGTTAAGAATTGTGACAGGGTATGAGGGTGCTACAGAGCAATGATACTTAGCTCAGTCTAGAGTATCAGAGGGAATTTTTGAGGGTGGATCCTGAAGGAATGAGTAGGGTGAAGGGAAAGGAGAACTCCAAGCTAGGGAAACAACTTAAACAAAAGTATGGAAGAGCAAAAGATCTTGATACATGTGTGAGTTTGGAGGGTAGGGAAGAGGAAAGGGATAAACATGGGGCATTAAATAGTAGAAGCCTGGCATTACTAGAGTAGAAGGGAGAATTAAGTGTTACAAGGAATTTAAAGAAAAGGTATAGATAGTTTCATCAAGGAACTTAACTACTGGTCAAGTTGACAAATTAAAAGATATACTTAAAATTATAGTGATATTAGACCCCTTTATGAAAGATGCTGACCTCAATAAGAACGTGAGAAAGTGCTAAAAGTGAGTTAGATCATTACATGGAATGGGTTTTAAGAGGGAGAAGATGCTAGCTTGGGGAGAAGTTAAGGAGGTGGCCATACTTAAGTGGAAGAGAGGATAATTGAGTAGGGAGAAAGAAAACAAAAAGAAAATCATCACAGAAAAGAGAACATCTTGATTAAAGATTCAATCATTTCAGGATTACAAAGGAAACAAGATCATGGTGTGAAAAACATTTTTTAAATGATAACTAGTGTGTTGAGGGCCAGCAGATGGCATAGTGTTTATGTCACTGGACTACCACATGGCTGACTGTGGTTTGAGTTCTAGACCTGGTGACTTGAAAATCATGCTAGGTGTGTGTGCGTGTGTACCCAAGATCCCAGAAGAAGAATAGAGAAGGGATTCTAGCATGACCATTCCCACAGGGGAGTGATTTCTCACTTTCTCTCTCACTGTCTCTGTCTCTCTTGCTCTCTCTCTTGTGAGCATCTGCACCTTAAGGCAAAAAACTTTCAATCAATAACAAAACTAGAGTTTTTTTTTTTTTTTTTTTTGTAAAAACATACTAAGGGGGAGAAATGTCTTCATTCGAAAATCAGACTGGAAAGGGAACATGCAGACAGTCACTCACGTGCTAATTTGTACAATTACAGGAAAGCCGAAGTGGCCAGTGCCTTTGTACCTCTAATACTAAGCTGTGATCAAGAAGCTCCCACCTGCTGAATAATCCATGGGGACACCCTGTTCCAAGAAAGAGAATACAAATATGGCTTTAGAACAGAAGGAAATTATAGAAACCTGCAACAAGAAGCTTAAAGCCCTTTCCCCCATGGACCATTAAAGGGGAAAAACATACTAAAATGATTTTCCAATTTATCATGAGAACCAAGACACTTTTGAATGGGACAAATGTGAAAATCAAGTTGTCAGGAAACAAACGTGAGTGAGGCTAGGCTACACAATCTGGGATCATGGTTCCTGAATCAATCAAGAAAACAGAAATCACACTAGGCATTTCTTTTTCTTTGTTTTCCTTTCTTTTTTTGAAGAGGTTTTTCTGTTTTAGGTTGAATGCACTTGCCAGAGAGTGAAAGAGACAGAGACGGTGAGTGGGTAAGTGAGAAATCACCCCCCAGTGTGGGGGGTGGCCATATCGCAATTTCTTCTCCTCCAGTCTCCTCCTGGGATCTTGGACACACACATACATGTGCACAGTGTGATTTTCAAGCCACTGGGTCTGGGACTCAAACCATGTTCAACCATATGGGAGTCCAGCCATGAAACTGCTACACCATCTGCTGGCCTCACACTAAGCATTTCAACAGAGAGGATTTAATATAGAAAATGGGTTAAATGTTTGGGGAACGCCTAAGAAACACCATGGGAGCACTACAGTAACACAAAATTGGAGGGCAGGCAGAGTCTGTTAAATGTTTGGGGGACGTCTAAGAAACACCATGGGAGCACTACAGTAACACAAAGTTGGAGGGCGGGCAGAGGCTGAGGTTATGACAACCTCGAAGCTGAAGGCAGGCCCTGCCGCACTGGGTTCAGTCCCCTGGGAAATGTCCCCTGGGAAACATGTGCTTCCTGGCAGGTTGTGGAGGGCTCAGAAGCTCAGAACAGGGGGTTTGTGGAAAACAGGCCCAGAGGACAGAGCATTGCCCCACTACTGATGGCACCTTACCAGAACATGACAAGACTGGTTTTCGGAGTACTAAGGAAGGTGGAAACTGGAACCAACTGGTGATGCTAACTGAAGGGTCATCACCAGGGAACACTGACTACCTTCCGGTCCGCCCCAGTGCTGACACCTCCTATTCTCAAAGTCTAACAGGGAGACAGCTGACAGAGGGAAAGGCGGTTTTGGGAGTCATAGCTCCATTGTCACAGAGCAGTGTAGGAAGGTGGAACTGAGTGATTCTGGTGTAATACCTGGCATAGTCACTCTCACAATACTCACTGAATCAGGCCTGGAAGTGTCCTGATTTTGAGAAGGAAATTCTAAAGAACGACTTGGTCAATAAAACCAAAATCTGGTCCCCGCAGAGGAAGGAATAGTATTGATCTGTTCTTCTCTTTCTGCCAGGAGTTTTACAAATGTTGGTTCATGAATCATGATAATCAGAACAAGTGTTCATCCCGTTTTACAGATGAGGAGGCAGAGGTTTCAAGGATCAGGCAGCCTACCTAATAAGAGACAAGGTCAGGATGAAAAACCAGCTCTGTGTGATCCCAAATGCCAGCTCTTTCCAACACCTTCTGGTCTTTCTAGAGAGGAAGCTGCTTCTTCACAGGCTGAAGCCCATGATTCTAGATGGAGGGACAGTGGCTGGACCATTCCTGGAGGTTCTGGGCCAAATGACCTCTGCTGACCACTGACTTCTTGAAAGCTCAGGCCCCAGGAGGCCTTTCATCCTTAGAGTTCACATCTAGCCAGACTCAACACCTACAGTGATTTACTCCTGCCAAATGCTGGCCTCGCTCCCTTCGGAAAAAGCCAGGACTTTGTTTGAATGAGCTCGCCACCTCTTGGAGGAAGCATCATGCTGCAGTCACCCACAGCTATGTTGTGTTACATGGAGACCATGTGTGCATCTGTGTCCGTCCATGGATTAGTGTGTCGCTTAAATTCAACCTTACTCAACTGGATGACATTCTTGGATAACAGGTCATTCATCCAGAGAGCTGAAAATTGCAATGGCGAGGTTTTTGGTTTTTTTTTTTTTTTTCAGAATCAAGTCTTTAGTTTTCACTTAAAAGTGCAACGAAT
>NW_006204812.1:5279487-5283216 GCF_000334495.1 Tupaia belangeri chinensis
TGAAAATTGCAATGGCGAGTTTTTTGGTTTTTTTTTTTTTTTTCAGAATCAAGTCTCTAGTCTTCACTAAAGATGGAAACGAATTTGCCTGTATTTCTGGAAATGCTGACACTGAGATGGGACCGTATGAAGAAATTCACCGAGGCCCACAGGAACTGAGAAGATAAATGCTACCAGGCGGCTGCAACTTGAGCGATATTCAAAAACAATAGAATGTCAACCTAAGATCATAGGAAGCTGTGGCGAGTATGACAGAAAGCAAGGGCAGAGACTCAATCCTGAGACAAATGAAGACATGGATAATAGGTGATGGCACTAAAAACACTGCTTGGAAAGAAACCCAAAAGCAATGCAGTAGAGTCACTCGCCCTACCCAAGGACTCGAGTTCATCACAGAGGAAGAGGGAAATGCAGCCCGTGGTTTGGCAAACTGCCTTCCCCAAATGCCCATTTTCCAGCCTTCACAGTGGTTTCCTGAGACGCTTGGAGAGCCAGGTATGGGTTTCTCCTGTCATGTCAGTGTTCCTGCAGGGAGAGCTTTAGACCTTTTGGAAAGCATCTTGGCTGGAGCCACCCCCCTGCCAGTATGGCAGCTGTTACCACTTATACCAGGAACATCTGGCCTGAGGATTGCAGTAAAAGTGACACTTGTCTACAGAGAAAAAAAATCTTGAAGTATGCATTTTGGACATGAAGAAATAAGTAATGACATTTAATGTTTTCATAAAGCTGCTACACTGAGCAGCAATTATCAAAACCCCAGGCCCAGACATGGGTGCCTCCATACCTCGCTGCGTGCCTGCAAGTCTGTGAAGGGCCTCATACCTGCAACATCACTGCTAATGCAGGCTTTGCGCTCCCTCTGAAGGCAGAGAACAAAGGAAGGCCCTTCCTCTGACTCCTTCCTTCAGGATCTAAGTCACGAAATGGGAGAGCAGGAAACACAATGTAAAGAGCACACAGCAGATGTCAGGAGAGCTAGTTCTGAGTTGCAGTCGTGTCACTGAGTAACTCATACTTCCAGGGTCAAATTTCGTATCTGTGAAATGGGAGTGTCAAAGATGATATGTCTAAGGTTCCTCAAATATTGTATGCCGTGTGCTTTTTAAATAGAGGCAATTCCACCATTTCTGTGCCAGTCCCATAGGTTAAACAGGGTTCTTTCCAGACCCTGCTCTTAAAATGTGCTTCTCTCCTGATGTGGTGGTATTTGCCACCCTTCCAACCTCAGAATGGGAGAAGTGGTCAGACAGCCAGGCTGGAAGCGCTGGGTTCCTGGAAAGGAAAACAGCACCCGGAGAGGAAGACCATACTGCCAAGACCCTGCGCCACCCCCATGTGGCCCTGTGATGCTCTCACCACCACTGGACCCTCTCTACTTTGCCTCAACTTGGGCATCATCTGCATTTGATTTTAAAGGGGAGAGAGTCAAGGAGAAGCTGATGTACCCTTGTTCTAACTGGCTTCCTTTTTGTTGCTCGAGTGTCAACTAATGATGATATGGCTACACTGAGTTTGGCAGAGATGTGAATAATCAAATAAGAGCCCTGTTTCCTGGGCCAGCCCCATAGCCTAGCAGTTCCAGGCTGTGCATGGCAAGCTGGATCTCACTTTTCAATTAGTCACTCTCCTATCTGAGCAGGACCCTGGGCATGACGAACCAGGCTCTTGTCCCATACGTCTGGGCCTGGTGGTCCTCTTCAGCTCCCCCTGGCTATCTTCTTAGAAAATTATGAATGAACAACTTACAATGTAATACCTGGCTTATCCTTCTTTAGATAAATCTCCTGAAATGTTGTTGCAGACTGGATTTTTGGCAAAGGAAATCAAGATTCCAGAAACTCTTTATCAGGCATAGATAGAAAATAATCCTTTGGCTTGATGATTTTTCCCCATTTCCTTATTGTTGATATATGATATGCAAACTAATACCTAAATATACTGAAAGAACCCAACCATTCGTCATTGCGAAGTGAAAAGTCACATGCAAATATATTTTCCTTTTGTATTTTGTATTTGCTCAAAGTGTTTCAACAAATGCTTTTCTCTTCAGTGGGAAGGTTCTCATGCAGGGATTTGGAGATATGATCAACAAGTTGATTTGCCTGGAGTCCCTCAGAATAAAGAGACTATATAGTGGTGGACCAGCCGATGAATATGTTGCTGGACTCCCATGAGGTTCGAGTCCCGGATCCAGCAGCTTAAAACTCATGCCAGGTACTTATGTGTGCACACCCAAAATCCCAAGAGGAGAATGGAGGAGAAGGGATTGTGGTGTGTCCATCCCCTCAGGAGGGCCATTTCTCACTTTCTGTCTCTCTGTCTCTCCAGTGAGTGCATGTACCCTATAGCAAAAATCACTCTAAAAACTTTTTTTAAAAAGAGAGACGATATGGTGAGGATTGGCATGCTAAGTGCGTGCACCCACTTCCAGCTTAGACCATGGAGGAAGGGTACCTGCCCTGTTTAGGTGGCTAAAAGAAGGTAGAAAGTTTCCTGCTCTTTGCAGGTATCCTACTATTCTATGGTATGATTCAGATGCACAAGTGTGACTCTTCCTCCTGAGTTTAACTTCATAAAAATTAGAGAAATAAGCATTCTTCTAGCAGAGGCACTGGTCCCCTCTCACTCTGGAATTGCTCCTTCACAGGACTTTCTGGATTCCATCGCTTACCCAATCCCAGCTCTAGTGCTGGGGTTAAGGTCTCACTTGGTGGAGGAATGCCATACATTAAATTGTTGGGAAAGTCATGACGCATTTCTGTATGCAAAAATGACTCTCCCGACAACCCAATATTAGAGCTGCATTAGACTTTTCAAGTTCCCAGGGGGAATAACTTCTCTTCCAGTGTAGCCACCACTTTGGAGAGCCAACACCTCCTCAGTGTTACAGTCTGAAGAAATCCCTGCTGCCTGAAGTGTGGGAGAACAGCAGCACCCAGTCCCCTTACCTTCCTTATTGTTGATATATGATATGCAAACTAATACCTAAATATACTGAAAGAACCCAACCATTCGTCATTGCGAAGTGAAAAGTAATGTTAATTCATGCCTTACAGGTGCTCTTCCCATCCCTTGGGGAGCTGGTGGATGTGGTAGTTCTTTGGATTGTCTATGTCCTGTCCTCTTCCATTTTACACCCTCATTGCAAGGTCAAACTGAGAAACTGGGAGATTCTACCTCTTTGTGGAGCAAAGACAGTGTTGGGTACAGGAGAACACAGACTTCTCTAGCAGCCTAGAGCACAGAGGGATGCTGCCTTTTCTTTGTTCCCTAGCTTGTTTTCTTGAGCATGTTTTCAAACCTTTGCTCCAAGGAGTGGACAAGAACTAGACAGGGTCTTAGCTTGAAGATGCCTAACGATGCCTCACTTAGGAGCTTGGTGTATATGTGTGGCGTAAAGCAAATTTAGCCTCTGTCTTCTTCCCTGTTGGAAATTCCATGTTCAGTTCTGACCTTCCCTGTGTGTCTGAGAGGTGTGTCCTCAGGAAGGTGGATAGAGGCATGTGAGACGCAGGTAACCAAGTTCTGGACAATCTCTGAGATCCTGTTTGCTTATGCAGGACTGACCAGAGGTTGTTAACAGGTAGATCCTTAGGAGTTCTCCCCATTTCTCTATTTCAAAAGCTGGAGCCTTGATAACAAGGAAAGGAGAGGATTGGGCAAAAATATTCTGAGCAGAAATTTGAAGGGAAAAAAAAAAAAAAAAAAAAAAAAGAAAAGAGTAGC
>NW_006204812.1:5283439-5291981 GCF_000334495.1 Tupaia belangeri chinensis
AGGAGAGAATTGGGAAAAAATATTTTAAGCAAAAATTTAAAGGGAAAAAAAAAAAAAAAAAAAAAGAAAAGAGTAGCCAGACTTGGAATCTAAAGGCCTGCTAGGAGGGAGGGCACAGGAAGCCTTGGAAGCTTCAGGGAAACTGACTCACAGGAAAATGTCCCCCTCTCCAGTCTGTGCTTCTTCTTGGAGAAAGCCTGACTAGCATGGAGACTGGCAGGGTGCAGACGGAGCTGTGGAGGAAGGGGCCTGCCTCACAGCCAGCTCTCCTTACCTGGTGGCGCCTGGAGGAAGGCACAGCTATACAGTTTCTCTGTAGATTTTTTCCATCATAATTTCCCTAGGACCAGAAGCTAATGGTGTAGAGAGTTGCTAAGGATTTTGGCTGATCTGAAAACAAAAAAGCCAATAAATAAACAAATAAATAAATCTTTAATTAAAAGAAAAATCTTTACAAATCTAAGAGCAATGACATCTGGTTTGGGGCAGGGAAATATCCCAGGTGGGAAGGAATTCCTCCTCTATTTGCTTAGAGAAGGGTGAGAGTGTGCACAGTTTAAACGAATAAAGATAAATGTCATACCTTAAAAAAGAAATTTTAATAGCCAGAAAAGGCATTCTGTGGTAAAGTGAGCCAGGGATAACCGGATTTGCGAGTTTCCGAGGAAGGGGCACCAGGAGATGTCGGTTGCTCACCAGCAGGGGGCACGTTTTCTTTAGGATTGCGTCGGAGAATCTCTCGTTCAAACCTCGTAGCCAGACTTGCTCCGAGTCCCCTCGCCGGAAATCGCTCTGCAGATAATAACTCTCTAGCGTCTGGAAATGTTTAATTACCGCGAACGCTCCTTCCTCCAGCGCCGCCGGCAGCCAACGCAGCTTGTCGCGGACTTAGTGCTGCCGCGGGTGGTAGCGGATTCTCTCCGCAGGGTTTCACCCAAACTCCGCGGAACTCCCTTTGGAAACTTTTGGACATCATCCTCAGTTTACCAGACCCTGCCTCGTTTCTAATACACTTATTTCTACTTTAGGTAAAGGAAAAGTTCAGTAACCCTAGAACATAGATCTGTTAGGTGTGGAAAATAATTCTGACAGCTCAAATTTGTACAAAAAGTAAAACCCGCCATGCCTTTTACCCAGTTTACACCAGATCCTCACGACAGAAGGCATTATCATCATTCTATTTTACCGATGTCCAGAGTTGATGCAATTCCACCGCATCTGGGTTTGCTGCATACATTTTAAAAATATGTCAGAGCTACATATATGCATGTGTGTATTCTTACCTTTTTTTCAAATGACAAATACAATAGTTACAAGACACTTAGGTACCCCTGAAGAACTTACCAAACGGGAATTGCCCGGGAAAACAGTTCACTTTCCCTTTCAGTTTTGATACTGTAACTTGTCTTTTGCTGTCACAACAATAAATACCCGCTCTAGCGTTCAGTTGGCATTTATTTTTTAAAGACCCTAGACGGCTTGTAGGTTATGAGAGGTGTTACCGGTACAAATGCATGTGGAAGCAGGGTTTCCTACCTCCTGTGTTTAAAAATTACCCTCGCCCCTCGCCCCTCGACAAAGCTGGGTTTTTGACCTGATTGACCGTAATGGTTCCAGAGGAACTATTGCGCTATTACAATCCATCATCTAAATGAATACGGAGGGACACCTAAATCTCCCAGCTATTTGAAGGCTCCTTATATACATGAGGGGGGTTCTAATGAGCAAACCCCCAATTGTCCACGAAATAGCTACAGGAAACCTTGCGTAGGAAGCAAAACTTCGCAAGTGCTAAGTAATTCCACTTAAAAGAATGAAATCATTTTTTTGTGGCTGGGGAATATGGAGTGGTAGAATTCTTAAAAAGAAAAAAAAAATGGAAAACAACCCCAGAGCAATATAGGCCATGTTGTAGTTAATTTTCTGGAAGCTGCTCAATATTCTCTCCAAAGACAGACTCCTTTCCCAGAGAGCCAGAGTAGGGAGAGGGGATGGGGATGGGCGAGCAGTCTAGCAGAGGCGGTCGCCAGCCTAGGAATGCCAGTAAAAGTGGCCGCAAGGACTTGCTGTGGGACTGGGCGCCGCGGGGTGGATGGGCTGGAGGCTGGGACAGATTCCAGGATCAGGATCGCTCCTCTGTGGGATTCCACTCGGAGAGGGGCGGAAAGAGGTGGAGCGCGGGTTCGGGACCTGGAGACTCCTTTTCTCCAGTGAGGATCCTTTCCCCCACCGCTGATGTGTACTGGCCAAGTGCGCCCGCGGTTCTGCTCAGCATGCAGTGGGCAAGAGAGCCAGGAGCCGCTGCGGAGTTCGAGTTCGCGCCGGGTAGGGTCACCGGCTGCAGCCCGCAGGCGCTAAGCCAGCAAAGGTGCAACAGCGAGCTGCGAAGTGCGCTGGACTCAGAAATGAGATGGGTGTCCCGACAGGAGTTGCACCTCCTTCACTGGTCTTCCCGGTGATCAGGATGGTTGGGTCCTAGCTATCTAGGGCATTTACCAATTTCGAAATGCGATGTCGTCTCAGGTCCCAAACGAGTCTGACTTCCCTAAAACGCGCCTTCGCTGGCCATTTCATTCCATCCAAAGCGCGGTCCAGGGTGGGTCCGCACCTTGACCTGACTCGTCCGACCGATTTGTATTTCTCTTCATGAGCCGGGAAACGGGAGTCGGTTTGCTCTCCCCTGCTTAGAACTGCAACAGGGGTCATTAGCTTCCTGGACTTTTCCTGCCCACCCTGCACAGAGGGAGCCAGGACTCTAGCTGGCCTCTGACTGAAACCAGAGGCCGGAGTTGGAGCTCACCCCCTTGAAAACTCAGAATGAGGTAGAGGACTTTCCATCTGCCAGCAAATCTTAAATTTCGTTATCCTGGCTCTCTGAGGTTGTGTGTTGTCCGGGATCTAGGGGACCTAGTAGGCACGTCATCAAACTACGCGTCTGAAACAGGAGAGCCCAGCCCTGCCAGAGCCCAGATATGCTCGCTCACCTGGTCCTGTCCTGCTTTGCCACCATCTCCAGGCAAGATGGCTGTGATTAGTCTGGAAGGCACAGTCTGGAGCCCTGGACCATGAGAAATCAACACCAACCTTGCTTCCCTTCCCAGCCTCACCCATAAAGTGCTAGGCTTTGACCTGAATCAGAATCAGCCTTCAAGATAACCTGGCAGAGGCTACATTAAACAACCAGGTTCCATGTCCCTTTCTTTAGGATCAGGAACATTCTCTCACTAAGAACTCTTTAGGGATTCTGTTGCTTAGTGATCTCTGGAAGTCCTGAAGTATGTCAAACAGGGACCCCATATTAGAAAACAAAGTCAGTTACGGAGATGGAAGCACAGCTGAGTTATAAGGAGCTCAGCGCAGGAGATGGGCCACGCACATCCCAGGAGGCTCCATCCCACTGGGGCATCTGGCCACTCTTCCTAAGTGAATTAGTCCACTAGAGGCCCTCTAGCATAGACCTTTCTTGGGAAACTTTCACTGCTAGTAAGGAGGTTCCTCAAGTTTTACATACTTGGAGAGTGTGAGGCTTGTGTGCACAAAGTCCCCGTGGCTATTCACCTTCTACAGAAGCCAATAAAATCCAAGAATGCCCTGTCCCCTTTCCTTCCATGCCTTCCTTTCCTCTTCAAACTCATTGCCCTGGAATCTCTTGGAAGGGAGTGTTCTCAGCTCCTTTCTGCTCTGAGAGGCCTCTCTTTGGCCAAGACATCACCCCATATCTGCAGCTGCTAAAATTTCAGGTGTTCAGGAAACACAGATGTTTCTCTCTTGTATTCCTGCACTAAGTAGTGGCATGGGGTGAGTGCAGTTTCCTGGAGAAAAGATTGCACCCTCTCTTCCTGGCTCCATATAAACCAAAGTTACCCTGGGGCTGGAGATAGAAGGAAAGTCTTCTACAACTATGCCTTTGGAAGGTGTGTACCTGTATGGGTGGAGGAGGGGGAGGGGCTCCGTGACCATCTCCTTAGATCAAGGATAATCCCCTCTCAAGAAAATCAGGTTGGGTTTGCAAACCAAAGGCACAGACAGTCAAAAAAAGCAGTAGCAATAGTTAGAGAGCAGGGAGGCCAGGGTCCAGCCTGGCGGGTGGGAAGGAGACACTTAGCGGCAACTCTGTGGCAAAGCAAGGCGTGCCCTGGTGTGAATCTGGACACCACTGGAAGCCAATGCCTTTTCCAGTCCTGAAACCCTGAAACCGGGCTGGCGTTTCAGAGAAGCAGTGGGGAGGGGTAAGGGCTGGGGTCACTTGGAGGTCAGCTCCTGGAGATGAGCGGTCAGGAGGGTACTACTGCACCCTTCAAAAGCCTACAGTGAACACAGAATTGTCCTCAGCCAGAACCCAGACTCTTTCCATTCCAAGCTCCATTAGAATCAGGCCCTTGAGTCAGAGGCTCTGGAGCGGACAACCGTGCAGCTCCCCAAACTTTCGCCTATCTTGAAAGGAATGGCATTTGAGTGGAGTCCCAGAGTTCCAGGTCGCAAGAACATAACTTCCTTCACCTCCTTTCTTCCACCCTCTGCCGCTGAACTTTCTACTTAACCCCGTAACCCGGGGCCTGTGGTCAGCCATAGGAACTTGGATGTTCTGGTTCGCGTGTGTCCGTGATCCTGGCTCGCCCTACCGCACCAGAACTAGCCAGCTGATTGGGTTACCGCCCTGTCCCTGAGCAGGCCTGGATGTCCAGGAGCGGCTCCACACCCGGGGCTGACTTCTCGGGAGAGATTATGATTGGAAAGGCGACTCTGCCAGACGCCGAAATGCTCTGCAGCCCAAGCTATGGAGCGGAGATCCCGGCGCACATTGCTGCTTCCCTTCCGCATCCCTCCAGCTCCCGGGCGCAAGCGAGTTCAGAAGCGCAGGGATAGGACCCAGAAACAAACGATTCTAGCCCACTCTCATCTGTTAAGGGCTGTTCCCCTCTAGCGCGCCAGGCGTGCCCGCGTGGACCGAAAAAGGCAGAAGAGGTCGTGCAGGACTGAACAGGAACGGACGCAGGTCGGGAGAGACGCGGGACTGGCGAACGCAGCTGCCAAAGTCGGCTGCCCGGGTCAGCAAAACTTTGTCTCACAGTGCGCAGGCGCAAAGAAGGATCGCGGGGAAGGCGGGGGGCGGTGCAGGGAGGGAGGCGAGGAATCCTAAAGCAAGGGGCGGGTGTAGGGAGGAGGGAGGAGGGAGGGTGGTGGATTAAAATAAGTAGGCGGCTCGGTGCTAAAGGATGAGTGAGTCGAAGCTCGGCCTCTACCCCGCACGTTCACAGGCGTTCCCGGTTCAGACTCAGCGAGGGAGCCGCGAGCAAGGCTCACCGACCCCGGGCGGGCTGGACTCCCGGGCTGTTGGGTGCTCCCGTGTGTCTGACTCTCGGAATCCCCGCAACTGGAGAGAGATCTGGACTCTAGCGCTCCAGGGGTACCCGAGGACCCCAGCGCTTCTGGTTTCCCCGGTCTCTTGCAGCGAGAGCCGCGGAGACGCGCTCAACCCCGGGACCGCGGAGTAACAAGGTAAATGCGGTCTTGGGCACCAGGGTTCAGCAAGGAGTTTGCGGGCAGGACTCCAGGGTCCCCTGTCACAGCGCTTGGGACTTCTCTCTCTCAATGCCCCTGGAAGGAAGTTCATCTCGCTAAACGAAGCCTGCAGGGCCGTGGTGAAAGTGGGAGCAGCTGCAGCCCAGGGTGGTTGGGGTGCTGGCTCAGGGACTTCTCAGGCGGGGTCTTAGGCATCTGACCTCTGGGCAACGAGGGGGCGGGCCTCCGCTACAGCAATGAGTCCCGCCTGGCTCGCCGGAACCCGGGGCGTGATGCCCACGGACTTCGGAAGTCAGTCTGTAGACTCCTTTAAGAAACTGGAGTAACTTCGACGGGTGCAAACTTTCCCCAGGCGCGCCCCTAGAACAGGCAAACCTGCCTACGCTGAAGAAGAAGGAAGGGAGAGAAAGTGGATGATCCCAGCCGCACCCGCCTGCGCCTGGGACAGGTGCATGCCTCCGGCCGGTAGTACCAAAATGACAGTTTATCTTTTGCCGAGTTGTGCTTAGGAGTGAGGACGGCTAGACCCGGGAGCGCAGGGCCTCCTGTGTAACCCACGCCTCGCACTCGCACGGTGACTTTGAGATATTCTCTCTAGGATGATTGCTCTTGGTCGTCAAGGCCTGGAGCACACCCCTCAACTGTCCGGGCACCGGGAGGCCGGGAGGCGTGTAGAAAGCGCGAGCACTGGTTCCCAGTTGGAGACCTGCACGCCGCAGTAGCGGAAACTGTCGGGTCGCGGTGTCTTCGGGCTGCGGATTGGAAGGGAAGGATTCTTTTGCTCCCTTGACTGTCCCCTAACCCAGCCTTAAGGAGAAAAGTTGGGGGCCGGCGGAGAAAGAGGCGAGGGGCTGCCCGCTAATTTCTCACCTGAAACGTCCCTGGTAAGAATGAAAAACCACATCCATTCTTTTTTTTTTTTTTTTTTTTTTTGTGTAAATTTAAAATTTTTTTTTTTTTTTTTTTTTTTCGGTAACTTCAGTAGCAAGGCAGGCTCCCGGAGTGTAAAGTAGCCGCGAGGGTTTCTTTGTTGCCATAATTCGGTAAAATTCACCCAGACTAAGCAGCGCGTTGGCTCTTGGGAACAGAAACCACGTGCAAGATTAGTCTCTGGGGTTCACAGCCGCCTCGGGAAGCGAAGGGCTGGCGGGAACGTGTAACGTTCGGTGGGTAGTGCTACCCCAGGCTCCTGCAGGTAACTGCGGTTTCGTTAATGTTGGGGAGAAGATCGTTGAAGACGCAGCGGGCATTAAAGTGCGGTGGGGTGGCTGCTTTGCCGGTGGGATTGTTTGATCTAGTTCGTTGGGAGGATGCAACAGAAATATCCGGAGCTGGTCAAATTCTCTCGACGGGGGTCCAGGCGCCTGTCACCACTGGTGTTGGGAATTCGTTGACAAGAATGATTTTCTTGGGCTACTGCTGGGCTCCGCCAGGAGCAAGCTCGTGTAGTTCGCTCCGTCTTCATTAATGCAAGCAGTTAAATCGCTCATGCTCAATTAGCCCCGAATAAACCACTTTAATAGACTCTGCACACTTCATTAATGCCCGGCATAGGACTGGCGGCAGACCCGGGATTGGCGCTCCACCGCCACTGCACGAGGGACGCCAGTGCCAGCGCAGCGCCCGGACCTGGGCTCTAAAGCGCGAATTGCATTTACTGCGCGTGGTCCGGGCGCTTACCAGCACTTTCCAGGTTTGGAGGCCTAAGCTCCTTGTGGAGTCGATGTCTGGCTTGGAGAGAGGTGTTCCCTCTCGCGTTTAAAAATCGAAAGCGTTCGCACTGAGGTTCCGGGATCGGGGCAACCAGAGCTGGAGCGTCCCGGCATTCGCTCATCCTCTCCAGCTGGAGAGGCGAATATGAGACCGTTTTTCTCTCAGCCGACCGCCTGAAACCGGATCGTGCATTGGCCCATTCTCGGTTCTAGTGTAAAGAGCCATGTTTCGAACGAATTTCGTCCTCAGGAAAGTCGTTGGTGAGAACCTAGGGAGCCCTGGGCTCGGAATGCGGCAGAAAAGAACTGGCTGGGCCGTTGAGGAAGAGATTTAGAGTGTTGGGAGAAAGGAGATAGGGCAGATGGCCCGGAAAGGTTGGCTCCCGGGAGCCAAGAAGGCTAAAAACACCATCACTCCCCTCACTCACTAAGGGCCGCTCTGGTTCTTTCGGATTCCGGGGGCAGTCGAGGTGGTGTGTTCTCCCACCCGGGTTGAGTTCCTGCCTTAGCTGCTCCTTGGTCTTCGAGAGGCCTAGATCGAGAGGAGCAAACAGAGTAAGCGGAGGCTTCCACGTAGTCAGGCTGGCAGGCTCTCTGCAGGCTGGGGGAGAGGGAGATAAGGATCTGATTTCCAGCCTGGGGAGGGGAAGAAAAGGTGACAGCAAATCAAAGAGAGCCCATCTCACCTAAGTCTGGGCAGAGCTTTGAAGTTGGTGAGTCTTCTCCTCAATCCCCAACCCAAAAGGTTCCAACTTCCCCTCTGGCCCAATTCGTATTTTGCATCAACTTGTTTAAGCACTCAAGGATGGTCTCAGGTTATCCCCAAAGGACTGGTGCTTGGGGCAGAAGGAAGACTGCTGGGGAGGACATGGCTTTGCTGGCTGGGCCACCGGTTCCGCTCCAGAATCCAGACCACAGCAGATACATGCCTCCCTTAACCCGAAGACCCAATTAATTGCTGCAGCCACACTTTATTATGGGATTCCTAATTTCACCCACGCAGGCCAACCCTTGTCACTTCGTGGTGTCTGGAACTCACCACCCCCAGCCATGGCCTCTTTTGTAGGGCCCTTCACGTAGTGAGCCACCTTCCTGCCAGCTTCCAGGGAAAAGGATTGTCTGAATCTAGATTGTTCTCACTCATCATGGGATCAGGTGCTACACATCTCTGGACAGGGCTGGGCTTTTAGTGCCTCGTTGCAACGAAATGCAGTTGAGTCTGTGCACTGGCCTTGTCCTGGGCTGACGGTCATTTGGGTCTGCTGAGGGGGAGTCGGAGATGAGTTGCCGAGGAAAGCAGGGAAAGA
>NW_006204812.1:5292012-5293244 GCF_000334495.1 Tupaia belangeri chinensis
GAAAGAGAATTGCTCCAATTTAGAGGAGAGATCCTAGGAAGGGAAGGAGAGGGGCAAGGGATAGCGGAGGAAGTCAGAAGCAGACAACTGAGACAGCAAAGGAGAAGGGAGACCTAAAGACCCTTCTCTGACAATGACATCTTGAGTAGCCAGCCCCAAGCTTCAGGTCAGGATTTCAGAGTTGGGCCTCCTGAAGTTCCCTGCTGCTTGCTGCTTTCCTGCTGTTTTTGCCTTCAGGGAACAAACCTGAGTTTGAAGTATCTGGGACAGGTAGAGATGAAAGGCTTCTTTGCAAAGCCCAGACCTTGCCTTGGAGGCTGAAGACCACACCCAGGTTGGCCAGGATGGCCAAACTTGGCTACTTTAGTGGGGTCTCCCTTTGACTTGCTTCAGGTTGTATAACTTAGCAGTTGGAGGTTACATGGACTACAGTAATGGAGGCCTGGCCTGAGTGCTCTTGCCCATAGGCATACCCTCTTGCCCAGGGTTCACCCACACAGACCCAGCTCCCCTCTCTTTTGATGAGAGAGGGCACTGAAACCCCTTGCTTGTGACTGCAGATGTTCCATAAGTGAATAAATGAATACCAGTGCCAATATCTTCCTTGCAATGAAGGTGATCTCCAAGGTTATGTAGAGTCAGTCTGCAGGCAGCTGCAGAAAGGCTGGTGCCAACAGCCTTCAGGAACATTGTGGCAGGAAAGCAAATCGGAGGTCAAAGTCGAAAGTTTTGAAGAGAAAGATGACAAGGTTTTTTCAGCTTCTGGAAGCCAAATCAAAGGTCAGCCAGAAGACCTGCTGTGCAGGAGCCAGGCGGTGTGCTTATTTGTGTCCATATGTATGTGTGTTGTCTGTGAGGCTTTTATGGTGCTAAATGATCCCTTGTGTGTATGTGTGTGTGCATGCATTATGTTCTGCGTTTTGTAGCCTGTGTTGTGCTAGAAACACTTACTCCAGTTTATCTTTACACCTTTTTTGTCAGTTTTGCCTCTGAAGGTGTGAATTTGTTTGTCAGTGTGCATTTCTATGTGTGCTTTACTGCACATGAGTGTGTAAGTGTGCTTCCACGTCTCTGTTATCTTTGCAGGAGGGTGTGATTTTGTGTGGGCCCCAGCTGGCATGGATGTGAGTTTCTACAGGCCAGCTTCTCTGCGCTTGTGCTTTTCTACGTGTCCGGTATACAGTAAGCCCTCCTTGTAAGTTGGTTGCATCATTCAGTCTTCAGTTTCCTGC
>NW_006204812.1:5293275-5328292 GCF_000334495.1 Tupaia belangeri chinensis
TTTCTCTATCAGTGCGTCTTTGTCAGAGGTTGTTTAGTGGGACCCCTCAGACCAGGGAGAATTTGCAGAAGAGGGCTCCCCTGTTCTGAATTCCATCTTCTTTGAGCAGGCAATGGGTCTCTAGGGTGGGATCTTAGCCTCCCAGTTCCTGCCCGGAGGAAAGGAGAGGGCGTGGCTGAGCTGGAATTCAGAAAACAAAAAACGGAGGCTTACCCTGAACTCTCTTTTCTTCCCTCTCCTTTCTATCACTGCAGATCAAGATTGAGGACCTACTGCAACTATCACAATGGGCAGCAAAACCTTGCCAGCACCGGTGCCCATTCACCCGTCCCTGCAGCTCACCAACTACTCCTTCCTTCAGGCAGTAAATGGCCTGCCCACGGTGCCCTCGGACCACCTGCCCAACCTATATGGTTTCAGTGCATTGCACGCTGTGCACCTGCACCAGTGGACGCTGGGCTACCCGGCAATGCACTTGCCACGCTCCTCTTTTTCCAAAGTACCAGGCACCATGTCCAGCCTGGTGGACGCACGCTTCCAGCTGCCTGCCTTTCCCTGGTTCCCTCATGTCATCCAACCCAAGCCAGAGATCACCGCTGGGGGCAGCGGACAAGCACTCAAGACCAAGCCTCGCTTTGATTTCGCTAACCTGGCCTTGGCCGCCACGCAAGAAGATCCGTCCAAGCTTGGCAGGGGGGAGGGCCCTGGCTCCCCCACTGGTGGGCTTGGCGTCCTCCTCGATGTGACCAAGCTGTCTCCAGAAAAAAAGCCCACGAGGGGTCGCCTGCCTTCCAAGACCAAGAAGGAATTTGTCTGCAAGTTCTGTGGCCGCCACTTCACCAAGTCCTACAACCTGCTTATCCATGAGCGGACACACACCGATGAGCGGCCCTACACCTGTGACATCTGCCACAAAGCCTTCCGGAGGCAAGACCACCTACGGGACCACAGGTGCGGCGGCACTGCGGGTGGCCCAAGAGAAAGTTGTCTGCCTGCCTCTGGCTTCTAGGTCCTCTTCCCTAATGAGGCTCATAAGATCCCCTAAGGGGTCCAATTCTCCGGAGCTTCTGGTGGTTCCTAAAATCAGGAAGGGAAACACAGGAGGCTCAGGGATAGGCCTGGCAGCCCGGTGGAGGTAACATGGGAATGAACAGGATCTAAGACTGTCAGGTCTCCATGGGCTTCAGACAAACAGCCTCTTCAGCCCCTTCTTATGTTTTTAGAGCTCGCTGATGATGGAAAATGTGACACGTGAGAATTTGCTTGAGATATGTAAAATGTGCAACTAGCGTGCCTGAGACACTGAAGTTTTAGTGTTATTTAATTGTAAGTAATTTTGGTTTTAATAGCCATGCCTGTGCCTGCAGCTCTAACTCCCTGGGCTTACCTGGAGTGCTGACCTAAGGGCTGACAGGGAGGTCTTCCTTGTTCTCTTCAAAAAGGCAGGTTGTCTGTCTGTCTGGCTGGACTGTTTGAGGATCAGGCTTTGCTCAATCATCTCTATCACCTTCCCCTACTCCATCCAGGAACTCAGCAGTTTGCCTGATGGCCACTCAGTACCCACGGCCCCTTTTTTCCTTTGCGGGCCAAGTGCCTCATAGCAGTGGGAGGGGGATCATGGGTAACTGTGAATGACATTGCAGCATTTTGCAAGGAATAACTTTCTGTCTGTTTCTGTTCTCAGATATATTCACTCTAAAGAGAAGCCTTTCAAGTGTCAAGAGTGTGGAAAAGGATTCTGCCAGTCCAGGACTCTCGCTGTCCACAAGACACTGCATTCACAGGTGAAGGAGCTCAAAACTTCCAAGATCAAATGCTAAACAGAACCCAGGGTCACTGAGACCTGGGCCAGGCCGCCTTCTGCTCCATAGGTACCAGAAGCCAAAGGCAACTCGACTCTGGTGGGCAGAGGGAGGGGCGTTGGGGACCGTCCTCCACCCCAACAATGCCCCCTGGGTCTGCAGCGCACGCGGTGCTCCAAACCGGTCCTAGGCCGCGACTGCCCTGGCGCCTCCCCCAGGACGCGGCTAAACTTTTGGCCAAAAGGCGGTACTCACGGTACTCATGTGGCGGAAGGGAATCTGCATTAAGAAAAGAACGAAAGCTCCGTGGAGCCGCAGCGGCGCCTCTCCCAGAAGTATTACTTTTTCTATTGTTATTTTATACGTTTTCTTTATTATTATTTTTTCTTTGACCATATAAGCTTGTAAGTCTGACTGCGGAGAGAGGGGAGCAGAAAAGAAGTTCTGCGCTCTGGCAGCTTCCCACACCCCTCTTCTGTCCCCATCCCCACCCCCGGGGAGCCTGCAAACGTGTAATCCTAGTATCTGCTTCAGCAGCCAGGCCCAGAGACCGCAGGCTGGGACGTCCCGCCCCACGCCCCACTCCCACCGCGCAGCCGGTGGCGGACTCCCGGACTCCCAGACTCAGACCGCGGGCAGGGACCTCGAGCCCTGGGGCAGGAGGCGACCAGTCCTCCCGCTCCCTTGCTCCGCTGCCGCGTCACCGCCAGCGAGCCGCCGGCCAGGAGCCGGACGTCGTATTGCGATTGGCACTTTATGCTGACCATCGGTAACGGACATTTATCACTGGAGGTTTTTAACTATTAAATAAACGGTTATTTTACAGGCATTGCAGAATGAATAGTTTCCCTACGAAACCCATGAAGTCAATGGCTCCTTTTTTTGAGTCTCCAACCTGTCCTGCTTCCCTTAGGGTGGCAGGGCTGGCATGGGTGGGGAAACCCCCCTCCTGATGGCGCTCTGCCCCTGTCCCAGCCCAAGTTTATTTTTTACTCCTCTCCTCTGCTTTGGTGTTAAGATCTCGGTCTCCCCACTCCTCATCTCCGAAGGTTGTGCGTTTACCAAAAAAGAAAACAAAATAAAAACACCTGAGTTTGACACCAACACACCCAGCCTTGAGAAATCTCAGCGTCTCTAATGCCTGAGTCCCAAAGGGTCCACAAGGGGACAGAATATCAACCCCTTACACACACACACAAAACTACCATCAAAAGCCTCCCTATTGGTCTCGGGCTTCTGGTTTGATATGGGAAGGAGAGTTTCACAGTCTCAAAACTTTACTGTCCCCTGTCCCCCGGGGCCTCAGCACCCGTGTGTAATCACAAGATGAGTTGCTGCCTCCACAACGCTCCAAACCTGGATTCTCCTTCCTGAGTACCCCCACTCTGGTTTCTGGTGGGGGGATGACGGAGCCACCCCCGCCACCCCCGCGAAGATTCTCTGCAGTTTGAAAGCCTAGTCAGGAATGGCGGGGGGTGGGCTCTCTGGGAGGCCGGGACGCCTAGGAAGAGAAATCTGAGTCCTTGCTCCACAAGTTGAACCTTCCCCGGGGCATCTAGTTTTCCCACAGTTAGAGGCCAGGCCGCCGGGGTTGTCCTGCTTGGGGAAGGGCGGGGCTCCCCCAGCTCCAGAGCCCTGACCGCGGGACCGCGCAGTCCACCAATCGCGGACTCCGGGGCTTCAATGCCCGGAGGGCCGTGCCTGCGGCGACGTCTGGCCACAATTTCCCTGCGACAGAGACCAAAAACCTCAGCCTCGAGCAGGGCCCTGCGGGCAGAGAAAGTGAGCCAGGGCTGCAGCAGTTAAACCACTCTCTCCTTTCACTGCTCAAGCCCCCTTATTCCGTGAATCCTTCCTGGCCTAGTGGGGCGAGGGCTCCGCGGCCCAGGAACCCCAAACTTGGCACTGAGACCTCCGCCTGACCAGCGCAAACGGGCTCGGTCTCCTCGACCAGAGAGGTGCTGCCCCCTGCTGGATAGGTTGGAGCAGCGGCCCAGGGCTTGGGGCACCTCGCTGTGCCCCAGGAACGGGGTCTGCTCAGAACTCCTGTAACTCCTTGCCTTACACTGTCAGCCAGGCATCTAGGTGTCTGGTCTCGTGCTCAAAACCTTCTTGATGGGTTCCAGGGTCTCCTGTGCGTAAGCCTCAGGGCGCTGCCCGGTCAGGGCTATCCTGTGGGATCCCGGCTAATCCAACGAAAATGAAATCCCTTTCTTTGAGACTTCGGACCTCTGGGAGTGTAGAAGGGTAGTCAGTGGGTTTGGGGCTTTAACGTTCTGGGCCCAAGGAGCACTGGCTGTGGTATCCTCTGCTTAGCCATGGCTTTTGCTGGGCTCAATTGCATGGACCATAACGATTCCTTTAGGAGACCCCGGGAGGTTGGCTCCAATAACAGGGAGGTGTATGGTCACTCACACACACACAAACACACACACGCTAAGGACAGCTATGGGCACTACGGAGGACCTAAAAAAAGAAAGCACTCCCTAATCGCTTTGCTCTTTCTGGGATTCCTTCTTTCCTGGAGATTGAGTACAGCTGCTTCCTCCTCTCCTCTCACATTCCTTCACCTCCTCAGACACACCAGCCTCTGCCTTTAGCCAAGCTCAGGACATCATACATGCTAGCCCGGCTCAGGACATCATACATGCTAGCCCGGCTCAGGACATCATACATGCTAGCCCGGCTCAGGACATCATACATGTTAGCCCGGCTCAGGACATCATACATGCTAGCCCGGCTCAGGACATCATACATGCTAGCCCGGCTCAGGACATCATACATGCTAGCCCGGCTCAGGACATCATACATGCTAGCCCGGCTCAGGACATCATACATGCTGGGAAATGGGAGGTCTGCCTGCCCTGTCTTCTCTTTCTGGCATACCCATGTCCGGCACTGTGAATCCCTGCTTGACCCAAGCCCTGTAGCTGACAGATTTTCTAAATCAAGTGTGGGGGCCGGCAGGTGGCATGGTGGTTAAGGGCGCTGGACTCCCTCATGGTTGACCATGGTTTGAGTCCTGAATCTGGTGGCTTGCTTTCTCACTTTCCGTCTCTCTCTCTCTCTCTCTCTGTGTCCCTTTCTGGTCAAATTAAAATATATAAATGAATAAATAAACTTTTAAAACTCCCACAAAAGAACAATCAGAATGTGTTTCCAGTATAGCATACTGAATGAGGGTGGGGGACTAGGGGGTTGGGGGGGTTAGGGAGTGGGGGCAGGGTGCTGTCTAGAGACCGCCGAGACCCCTCACAATTCCTCACCTGGCCATCCTGGTAGACCCAGAACCACTTGTCAGTTGAGCTCCAGGCAGTGAGTCAAAGATTGTGCAGGGACAGTACATCAGGCAGGGCAGGGCTGTGGGCCATCTCATAGATCCTGCACAAGCTACTATTCCTAGGCGATATGGTTGGGGGCAATTTCCCTGCTTATATTCAAGGAGGATTACAAGAAAATGTAATTGAGAGGGCCAGAAATGGGTGGGTTTTCTTGTCTGCCCCAACTTTTTCCCCTACATGCCTAGAAAGTTTCAGCTCCCCTCTCCTCTCTCATGCATCCCCTTTCCTCTCAATGTGCTTCTTAGCTCTGAGCATCTGTTCTCTGGCACCCAGTTGCTATCACAGGTATGGAAGGAGGCCTTGGGCTCTGGCTGGCTGGAGCTCAAGGGCCCCTTCCCAAAGCTAGTAGGCCTGTGCTTTGTGTGCAGATTTTGGGAATCTACTGGGTCTCAGACCTCTTGGCAAGACTGCTAGAAAGTGCCAGAAACCCTGGTGCACCTGAAGAAAGTAGGCTCCACCTGGGGGAAGTACAGCCCCCAAGGCTTCCTAGCAGGGGAAGGTTCAGGTTCCACCTCCCCGCAATGTAGCTAGGGGACTGGCACCCGATAAGGGGCGTTTTCCCGTGAACCTCCTTGCTTCCGGATTCATTGCTCATTTTGGGGGCGGAGGGACATTGCAGGGAGTTGTAGTGTTTAGGCGGAGCCTGCAGCTGCAACAACGTGTGACCTGTGAGATCATAAGCCCCCTAAAATCTTGGTATTGGGAGGGCCAGCTCAAAGGCATCACGTCCCACCTCCGAGAGCTGTTGAGCGGTGTGACGTCACGGCTTCCGCGCTCCAAAATAATGACGTCCCACCGCGCTCTGGAAGCGTAAGGGCTCCACATGTTACAACGGTGTCCCATTTACGCAGCTTTCCAACGTCACACATAGGCTCCGCCTAGAACCATGATATACACACTTCCCGCCCGATCCAGAGAATCCTGCTACAGAGACACCGCAAACTAGTTCGTCCGCACAGACAGGATCCGCGGACCCGGAGCGCTGGCAGGGTCCCAGAGTGAAGGGCGGTGCCAGTTAGCGCCCTCCTCCCGAACTGGGCGGCTTACCATGTTCTCCCGGCCGGCGGGGTTTCCGCGCACTGGCAGCGGTCGCATACTCGCCCCGCCCACTTCGGCCCCCCCTTCCCGTTTCCCCGCCCACAGCGAGCTCGGCGCGCAGGCGCAGAAGAAACAGGTCGTCAGGGGTGCTGCTGGAGAGCAGTTCCGAGCCACGGTGCTGGGAAATCGCTACCCAGTCTCCAGCTTTCAGGAATCGCAAACTTAGGGGGACAGTGCCTCAGCCACTGGCGTATGTGCGTGCTAGAGACGCAGATAAGGAAGAGCTCTGAGTTAATGCGGGCTGGAGCGCCCGAACTTGGATCACCTTGTCGTCTCACGTGTCCTGCAGCCTTAGTCCGACTGAGGTCCCTGGGATCAGAGGTGGCAGGGATGGGCCGGCGGGACCCAGTTCAGAAAGTCCACTGTGGTCCCAGCCCTTTCCAACAAGGTCTCTGAGACAGAGATCTGGGTCCCCGCCTAGTGGAACACAAAGGCAAGACCTTCCTCTCCTATCCACCCTTTCAACTCGTTCATCCCTTCTTGCTGAGCCGCTTTTAGAGTCAAACTGGTGGTCGGACCCAGTTACCACGTTTCAGAGGGAAAATTCGCTCCAGACGTGAGTTATTAGCTTGGGGTCAAATCTCGTGTCAGTGGCAGAGGAAAAATTAGAAGCTGTGTGTTCCTTGAGATGAGGGTGACGGAAGACCCAGTTCTAGCTTTACTTGAAACAAGCTTTGGGCATGTCTGGCCTTCCCAAAGCCTGTGTTCTCTGCAGTGGAAATACTGCTCTCCCCACCTACCTCATTCAGTTATATAAAGGTCAAAGTCATACATATTTTGCCGAAAATGTATCCATTTCTTGAACCAAACGATGGGCTGTAGAACAAAGTTGACTTTTATGAAACACCTTGTAAGTATGACTAGAAATGCCTCTCCCAGCTTCCTGAAGTAATCTGCCTCCCAAATTTCATTATTTGCAGGAGAGTCTCCCCCTTAATCATGACCAAAGAATCCTGAAATGGGATGAAAGAGGGAGAAATCACTTGGAAATTTATTTGGCCTGGTGGTCTTGAAATCTCTGTAAAAAAATTGAAAGCTAATTTTCCAGTTCCATGAGAATCAATGGATTAATCAATTCTCAAATTGTGTTGGTTGAGTGGTTTGTAGCATATACCCAGACAGTAAATTCCAACCTGACGTGCAGGGCAGGGCAAGGGGCCTCTGTATTTGACAAGTGTGACTGCATAGATAGGCAGGTGTGCAAACATCGACTTGCAGAGTGAAAGATGCGCTGTGGTTGGAGCTTACTTTGACTTATGCTAGAACATTCTAGCCTAATGAAAAGGAGGTCATGTAACGCTCTTACGTGAAGACATCTGGAGAACCACTCCTCTTGCTGCCATCCCAGTCCTAGCTATTCATCACCATTCCCAGCCATTTTTCCTGGCCGAGGCTCGTTCCAGATCCATCCATGAGAATATAGAAAAATTAATCCAGAAAAGTGGGATGGATGGATGGATGAATAGAATAGACTGAATTTTTGTTTCTTTTTTCCAAACATTGAACTGGCTCTGAGCAGCTCAACTGTCTCTGGGGATGTATAAACCATAATTAACTTAATTTTAGTGTTTGGTTTGATTGAACTCTTTTGCTAGTGAGATAAGATAAGGAGTCCCTGTCATGACAAGGGCAGGGATGGATTGCTTCTGTTATTTACAGAAGTGGGCACCACTTGCAGCCTACAAATAGATATTCACATGGTGTGAGAAATTTTATGGAAGACATGGAACAAAGCCATTAGAGCTGGATAGACCCTTCAAATGACCAGAGAGGAAAAACAAGCTTCCAGAGAATTTGGGCCTTGACTCAAATACTGAGATTTACTTGAAAAGTAGATCCTCTCTTACTAGCCTAGGTCAAATCCTGAAATGTCCTTGTTCATTCAGGGCTCAGAATTGCTATAGTAGTTCACAGCACACATAGCACTTCCTGTAGGGCTGCAGTAGACCAAAAACTAGAGCAGGCCTTTGGTGTAGCTATTAGGAGCGGTCTTGCCATTGGAGAGGTCAGTCAACACTGAGATACCAGAGCAGGGACATGCTGAAGTGGAGGGAGGAACTGGAAGATTTCTTATAGATTATTAGAGGGATCCCTGCATTCATAGCTCCTTATTTATTTATATATTTTCAGATTAATTTCACATTTTACATAAAGGCCCCATCATGTGTATGCAATATGTCTTTTCAATAGAGAATTCCATGCTTTTAAAAATCTGTTAAATATGTCTTTTCTTTGCACCTCACTCTTACCCTCTACTACTCACTCTCTACCATCCGCTCCTCTACAGTTTTCCTTGCTGTGGCATTGGCCTGAGAGCAGAGTTTATGAGCTGCATCTGTGGGAGACATGGCAGAACAAGCATTTAGGAAGGTTTTTTCACTCTGTGACTGGGGATTGGCTGAAAAGAGTGCTACTGAAACAGTAACCAAAGGAGGCATTATGCTTCTAGAGAAGTCTCAATGAAAAGTATTACAAGTAACAGCAGTAACTCTTGGATATGACTCTAAAGGAAAGGGTGTAGAGATTCAATCAATTAGCATGAAAGCTGGAGGTCAGTATCTCTCTCAGAATATGGAGGCACCAAAGTATTAGATTGGTGTGAAAGTAATTGCAGTTTTCCCTTTTGCATTGCTGAAATTTGCTGTTTGCTATTGGATACATGCGTAAGTAAATGTGGTTATTTTATACATCATCTTAATGTACATTTCTGACTTTATATGTTTTTTGCTAGTGACTTTTCACTTACTGTTTATTTTATATGTATTTTAGACTATGGAGTGATGTTACACTGAAAGGAAATTCAAGCAGTTTTCTTATTCCAGTTCAAAATAGGTTGTAAAGAAACAGAAACAAATGAAATATTTAAATATTTTCTCTACATACATTGAGTTCCATATTAGACAATGCTATACTTTTGCTTCAGCCATCAAACATAGTTCAGACAACTGATGAGACGTTTATTGTGTGTAGTCATGTTTTTGCTTTTTTATAGCTCTTCCTTCCTGATGTTCCACATTTCCTTCTTTTATTATTTCCTTTCCTTTTTTGCGAACTTTTTTAAGCCTTTTTTTGGGCTAGTTTGCTAGTGACAAATTCTTGTAACTTTTCTTTGTCTAAGAATGCCTTTATCTCTCCTTCATTTCTTTTTTTCTTTTATTTTAATTTACATTTAATCACATTTACCTTTATAGTGTACAGCATTGCTTTTTTTTACCATGAATACCATGCATAGCAGTCAAGATAAAGACATTACTATATGACGTTACTATATACATTATCATTAGCAAATAGCTGTTCATTTTTTTTTGTCAATTAAACGTACTTTATTTTTTTCTTTCTTTGTTGCCCTCCCTCCATTACCCACACCTGTATTACCCCCATCCTTACTTTCTGTAGTATCTTACCATTGCGCTCCCTGCTTCTATGCTTTCCTTTCAGTTTCTGCTATAGAGCACAGACCATAGATATATATAGAGTCTGCCTTTCATAGTCTGGCTTCGCTTAGCATTAAGTCTTCCATATTTGTGCACTTTGCATCAAATGTCAGGGTTTTACTGTTTTTTTATAGCTGAGTAGTATTCCATAGAGTACATATGCCACATTATTTCAATCCAATCATCTATTTTTGGACATGTGGGTTGATTCCATGTTCTAATGATTGTAAATAATACTGCAACAACATGGGTGTGCAAGTTGTTTTTCCCACTGAGGAATTTTGTATCCTTTGGGTGAATACCTAAGAGTGGAAATACTGGTGGTTGTATTTGTAGGTTTCTGAGGAATCTCCATATTGTTCTCCAAAGTGGCTGTACTAATTTGCATTCCCACCGATAGTGTAGGAGAGTTTCTTTTCACCACAGCTTCGTCAACACTTATCATTATATATTTGATGAATTATAGTCGTTCTGACTGGAGTTAAATGGTATATCATGGTGGTTTTGATTTGCATTTCCCTTATATAAGAGATGTCGAGCATGTTTTTTAAAAATTTTTTATTATCATCATAATCTTCTTTATATTACATTGGATTACATATAACTTTACAGTGTATTACATTGCTTTTTCAAAAGGGAATGCCATGCATGTCAGTCAGTACAGAGACATTAATCTCCCCACTTCAACATTCGATATCTTTTCTATGTTTTCCCCAATCATTATTATTATTATTATTATTTTTTAAAACAGTCTATCGCTATTTCTCATTTTGCTTGTAAAAATACTTTGCCCATCATGAAATACTTCTCAGACCAATCCAGTTGAGAATACTATACATGTCATCATCAACAGTTAATAAGCCATATCTGTTTCTCACTAATGTCCTGCCTCTCTATTGTTCACTTGCTATCTTTCTCTATCCTCTTCTCTTCACTTCCCCCATTCCACACTGTCCTATTCTCATTAAGTACCTTCACTGCTTTTATGTCCTCCAATTTTTCGCTCTCTATCATAGAGTGCAGATAGTCGGTATATATTGAGTGGATACATACAATATCTTTCTTTCATAGCCTGGCTTACTTCACTCAGCAATAGATCCTCCATATCTGACCACTTTCTATCAAATGCCATGGTCTTTTTCTGTTTTATGATTTATTAGTATTCCATAGAGTATATATACCACACTTTTCCAATCCATTCATCGGTTTGTGGATCGAGCATGTTTTCATATGCTTTTGGGTCATTTGTAAGTCCTCTTCGGAAAATTGTCCAGTTCATTTTCTTTTCTTTTAATTGGATTGATTATTTTTTGTGCATAAACTGCTTGAGTTCCCTGTATGTTCTGGTTATCAGTCTCTTATCTGAGATACAGTTTGCAAATATATTCTTTCATTCTGAAGGTTGTCTTCTTCTCACTCTACTTATGGTTTCTTTGCCTGTGCAGAAGCATCTCAGCCTAATATAGTCCCATTTGTCTATTTTTAGAACTATTGCCTATGCTTTGGAAGTCTTCTTTAAGAAGTCTTTGCCTATTCCAAGGTCTCCAAGAATTTTTCCTGTGTTTCGCACCAGTATTTTTATAGTTGAGATTTTATGTTTAGATCTTAATTTTTAATAGTGGTGAGACATAAGGATCCAACTTCATTCTTCTGTAGGTGGATATCCAGTTCTCCCAGCACTATTTGCTGAAGAGATTTTCTTTTTCCCACTGGATTGTCTTGTGTTCTCAAGGACCAGTTGGCTGTATCTTTTGGAGTTCATTTGGCAATTTTCAATTCTGTTCTATTGGTTTACCTGTTTTTGTGCCCATACTGTGATGTTTTAATTATCACAGCTTTGTAATATGTTTTGAGCCCAGGAAGTGAGATGCTTCTTATTTATTTCCCTTTCACAGTATTACTTTGGCAATAAGAGGCCTTTCACACTTCCAGACAAATTTTGTGATTTTTTTTTTCTATTTATGCAAGGAATACCTCTGGTAGATTGATTGCGATTGCATTATATTTGTAGATTAATTTGGATAGTATTGACATCTTGAATATATTAATTCTTCCAATTCAGGAACATGAGATGTTTTTCCACTTTTTTGTATCATTTAAAAATTTTTTGGGGACCAGCTGATGGCATAATGGCTACGTCACTGGACGCCCAGATAGTCAACTATGGTTCGAGTCCTGGACCTGGTGGCTTAAACTCACGACGGGTGCATGTGTGTGCATGCCCAAGATCCCAAGAGGAGAATGGAGAAGGGATTGTGGTATGGCCATCCCCTATGAGGGGGTGATTTCTCGCTTTCTGTATCTCTGTCTCTCTCTGTCTTTCTGGCGAGTGCATGCGCCCTATAGCAAAAACTGATCCAAAAAAATATTTTTGGTAGTGTTTCATAGTTTTCCTTGTAGAAATCTTTGATGTCTTTGTTAAGGTTTATTCCTATATATCTTATTGGTTTTTGTGGGTATTGAAAATGGAATTTCTTTCAATTCTGTCTCAGTTTATTCACTGTTGTTGTAAAAATGCTGTAGATTTTTGTGTGTTGATTTTGTATCCTGCCATTTTACTATATTCATTTATCACTCCCAGAAGTTATTTTGTTGATTCATTTAGATTTTCTTTCTTTTCTTTTTTCTTTTTTTGAGAGGTTTTTGCTATAGGGCACAGGCACTCGCCAGACAGACAGAGAGAGAGACATAGAGACAGAAAGCAAGAAATCACCCCCCAGGGGGAATGGCCATGCCGCAATCCCTTCTCCTCCATTCTCCTCTCGGGATCTTGGGCATACACGCACATGCGCCTGGCGTGAGTTTCAAGCCACTGGGTCTGGGACACGAACCGCGGTTGACTACATGGGAGTCCAGCGACATAGGCATTACACTAACTGCTGGTTCCAGATTCATTTAGATTTTCTATGTATAGAATCATATCATCTGCAAAAAGAGATAATTTCACTTCTTTTCCTATTTGGATACCTTTTATTTGACTCCCTTGTCTAATTGCATTGGCTAAAACTTCCAGTACTATGCTAAAAAGGAGTGGAGAAAGTAGGCAGTCTTGTCTTGTTCCAGTTTGCAGTAGAAAAGCTTTCAGCTTTTCCCCATTCAGCATAATGGTAGCTATGGATTTTTCACAGATGGCTTTTACTGTGTTGAGGAATATCGCTTCTATGCCAATTTTGCTGAGAGTCTTAATTATGAAGAGATGTATTTTATCAAATATTTTTTCTGAATCAATTGATATGATCATATGGTTTTTATCTTTCCTTTTGTTAATGTGATGTATTACATTTATTGTTTTGTATATGTTGAATCATCGTTGCACTCCTGGAATAAAGCCTACTTGGTCATGATGTATAATCTTTTTAATATGTTGTTGAATATGATTTGCTTGTATGTTGTTGAGTATTTTTGTATTCATATTCATCAGGGATATGGGCCTGAAGTTTTCTTTTTTGTCATGTCCTTGTTTGATTTTGGAATTAATATGATGGAGGCTTAGTAGAATGGATTCTAGAGGGTTCCTTCCTTTTGAATTTTTAGAAATAGTTTAAGGAAAATTGAGGTTAGTCCCTCTTTAAAGGTTTTGTAGAATTCAGGAGTAAAGCCATTGGGACCTGGGCTCTTCCTTGTTGGGAGACTATTATTGATTCAACTCATTGCTTGTTATGAATCCATTCAGACTTTCTATTTCTTCCTGGTTCAGTCTTGGTAGGTTATGTGTGTCCAGACATTTGTCCATCTCATCTAGGTTTTACTGTTTGTTGGCATATAGTTGCTCATAGTATTCTCTCATGATATTTTGTATTTCCGTTATATCCGTTTTAATAATAACTGCTTCCTTGCTGATTTGATTGATCTGGTTCCTTTCTCTGTTTGTCTTGATTAATCTAGCTAATGATGTCTCAATTTTGTTTATTTTTTCAAAGAACCAGCTTTTGGTTTCATTTATTTTCTGTATAGATCTTTTATTTCTCTGTTTTTGTTTATTTATTTGGTCATTTAAGCAGTTTTTAATAAGAACTGTACATAAAATTATTTTACTCCGGCATCTTCTCGATTGTTTCCTCCTTATATTTGCCCTTTTCCTTTTCTACTTGGCAAGACTTGGCTTTCTGTTCAAGGATCTTTTTGTGGTCTTTGTCCAGTTTTAATCTAGTGATAATCACCTTGTTGGGGTGAATGCCTACATGGACTGTTGTGCCATTAGCCTTTTCCCACTGCACCCACTCAGTATAGATGATGTATTTCTTCCCATAAACTTGGACTACTTTGCCAATTTGCTAACCTTTGTAGTGTCCTCGCACAACCTGAACTTCATCTTCTTTTGGATGGGCATAGATTGCACATTGTACTTCTGCCTCAGCTCTTTGGAATAGGGGAAAGACATAATCTTCCTTCGGATGTGGGAAGGTGCATTGAAATGCCTTTAATGGTTCTTGCTTCTGTCAGAAGTCATGAAAGGATTGAATTTCATTTGTCCACTGCCGCTCTGGTGATGGGTGCAAAAGAGAAAGGTCTATGTGTTGCTTCTGGCTCTGTCTAGATCTTTTATATTCTATTTCATTTGTTTCTGCTTGAATATTTATTATTTCTTTTCTCCTGTAATTTTTTTTTTATTGTTGCTTTTCCCGTTCCCTGAGTTGTGTCATTAGGTTGTTTATTTGCCACCTTTCTGCTTTTTTCTTGTGGGCACTAATTGCTATGAACCTCCTTCTTACAACTACTTTTGCTGTGTCCCATAGGTTATAAACACTTGTTTGTTCATTATCATTGATTTCTATGAACCTTTTGATTTCAGTCTTAATTTATTCTATAGTTGTAAAGTCATTCAGAAGTAGGTTGTTTAGTGTCCATGTAGTGTTCATGTGCTTGTGAATTTTCAAGGTCTCTTTCTGTAGTTGATTCCAAGTTTGATTTTGTTGTGGCCAGAAAAAATGCTAGATATAGTTTTTATACCTTTGAATTTGTAAAAGCTTATTTTGTGTCTTATCATGTGATCAATCTTTGAAAATGTTCCATGTGGGTGTGAGAAAAATATATATTTTGTGGTAGTTGGGTGAAATACTCTGTAGATGTCTGTCAAATCCATTGCACGTATGGTATAATTTAGATCTTCTATCTTTTTGTTTACTTTTTGTCTAGATGATCTGTCTAGAGGAGTCAGTGAGGTGTTGAGATCCCCTACAATTATTGTGTTGCAGTCTATCCCTTGAGATCTAACAGTCTCTCTTTGATGTATTTAGGTACTTCAATGCTGGGTGCATAGATATTTACAAGTGTTATAGCTTCTTGGTGAACAAGTCCTTCTAGTACTATTACAACGTCCTTCTTTGTCACTTCTTATAGCTTCCATCTTAAAGTCTATAGTTTGTCTGATATCAGTATTGCTACTCCAGCCTTTGTTTGTTTTCTGTTTGCATGGAATATCTTTTTCCAGCCCTTCATTTTCAGTCCTTATCAGTAAGGTGTGTAAGTAGTATATATAGATGGCATCTGTTTTTGTATCCAAACAGCCAGTCTGTGTCTTTTAATGGGAGAATTTAAGTCATTAACATGTACCATTATTATTAATATTCATGGATTTATCTCTGTCATTTTGTTAGCCCTTTTCTCAGCTTTTCTTTTTTGTTATCCTGTTTCTGTTTGTCTTTCTTTAGTTATCCTGATACAACACTCCTCTCAGTGCTTCCTGTAGAGCTAGTCTATTATTGGTGAATTCTTTCAGTTTTTGTTTATCCAAGAATACTTCTATTTGTTCTTCCCATTTGAAGGATAATCTTACTGGGTATAGTATTCTTGGTTGAAATTGTTTTTCTTTTAATGTTTTGAGTACATCTTCCTATTTTTTCCTTGCCTGCGTTCAGTTAAGAGGTCTGATGTTAGACTAATGGGATAACCTTTATAAGTAACTTCATGTTTCTCTCTTGCCATTTTTATAATATTGTCTTTGTCTTTAATTTTTACCAATCTGGCTATGATGTGTCAGGAGAAGGATCTTTTTATGTTGACTCTATTTGGGGTCCTTTTTATTTCTTGGGTCTGAATTTCTCCATGTTTATCTATATTTGGAAAATTTCTAGATAATATTTTATGAAAGAGATTCTCCATGCCTTTAGCAGAGTCTTTACCTTCTGGAATACCCATTATATGAGTATTTGAAAATTTCATAGTGCCTAGCATTTCCTGTATGTTGTTCTCTTCTTTTTGTGTTGTTTTTTCTTTCTTTTTGGTTATCTGGTCTATACTAGAGACTTTGTTTTCCAGGTCAAAAATTCCTTCTTCTGCATGGTTCAATCTGCTGTTAATGCTTTCTAAAGAGGCTTTAATTTCTTGTATTGTATTCTTCATTTCCAAAAGTTCTGTTTGGTTATTTTTTATGGTATCTATTTCTTTTCAATTCCTCTTTCATGTCCTGAAATGATTTTCTCATTTGCTGAAACTGTTCATCTGTTTGTTTTCTCTTGCATCTCATTAAGTTTTGCCACTAAGAATATTTGGAATTCTTTTTCTGACATTACTGCATATTTCTCTGTGCTATCCACTGTTAGTGAGGGGCTACTATGCTCACCTGGGGTATAGTTACTACTTTGTTTTCTCATATTTCTTTAAGATCTGTGCTGGTTTCTAGTCATCTGATGCAGTATCCACTTTTTTAAAGTTTATTGGAGTAGATTCTGTAGTACTGGTAGAGGAAATTTCACCCTTAGTTCCCAGGTGTGTTCCGACTGGAGGGCTCTGTCTCCCAGGTCAGAGCAGTTAGGATAACTTCAAGTGTTTGACTCCTCTGCTGAATGTTCAGCTCTTGATGGGGTTGTAGTAAGCTAAGGAGATATAACTTAGTGAAGAGGGTCAAGTTGGTTGGTGTACCAAAAGTCCCATTGTAGATCCTAACCCCTCAGCCTAGGCTCACCCAGGAAGACCTGCCCAGAACAGGCTTAAGTATTGCGGTAGATAGCAGGCATGCCAGGCCAGGCCACCAGAGTGGTGGGGGACAGTGTGTCAAAAGTCCCAAAGTTGCTCCCAAGTCCTGAGTGCAGGCTCACCTTCTCCTTCATTTCTTAAGGATAATTTCATCATGTCAGAATTCTGGGTTCAGTTATTTTCTCTCAGCACTTAAAAGTGTTGCTTCACCATTCTGGCTTCTATGATTTCTGATGAGAGGTTCACTGTTGCTGGAATTGTCTTTCCACATACTTTTTACCAAAAGTATGATATTACTTTTTCTTGGTTGGTTCGTTCGTTCTTTCTTTATTTCTTTCTTTTAAAAGTTTTGCCTCAGGGCATGTGTGTTCACTGATAAAAGACAGAGAAAGAGAGTAAGAAAGCACTCTCCATGGGGCATGGTCACACTGCAGTACCTTCTCCATTTCTTTTCCTTTTGGGATTTTAGGCATGCATGCACATATACTGGGTATATTTTTCAAGCTACTGGATCCAGGACTCAAACTATGCAGTCAGCTATGTTGGATCCAGCTGCCTTAACCACCATCACACCATCTGGCTCTTTCTTGCTACTCTTGAGATATGTTCTTTGTCTTTTCTTTCATTTTCAAAAGTTTGATTATGATGGTTTGTCCTATGACCATTTTTTAGTTTATCCTTTGTGGGGGTATCCTCAGGTTCTTCAATCTGTTGGTTTATGTCTTTTCTCATATTTGAACATTTTTCATTCATCATTTCTTCAAATGCTTTTTCATTTTTCAACAAACCCAGCACCTTTCCCATGTGGGTGTAGTTGTGTTACTATCGTGCTGTTGCCTGACCTTAATTATTGTATGTTTAGAGTTCTAAAATTTCCATGTGGTTTCTTTTATTTAAAAAAATTTTATTTATTTTTTACTATCATTGTTATTCTCTAATTTGACCAGAGAGAGATGAATAACAGAGGGAGTGGGAAATTGAGAAAGCAAGACAGCAGGTCTGGGACTTGAACCATGTTTGGTCATGTGGGAGTCCAGTACCTTAGTCACCATGCCACCTGCTAGACCTCCATTTTTTTAATATAGTCTATGTCTTTGCTGAAGCTTTCTGTTTTTCATTTGTTTTAAGTAATTGTAATTGCTTGTTGAAGCATTTTTATGATGTCTACTTTAAAATTCTTTTCTTTTTTTTAAAAAACAACTTTTTTTAAAGATAGGGTCTTATTGGGCCGGCAGGTAGCATGGTGGTTAAAGGCACTAGACTTCCACATGGCCAATCGTGGTTTGAGTCTCTGATCTGGCAGCTTCTTTCCTCATTTTCCCTTTTTCCTCTCTCTCACTCTATTGCTCTGTCCCTCTCTGGTCAAATTAAAATAAACAAATAAAGATAGATAAAATAATTCTTTTTTTAAAAAAAGATATGGTCTTACTATTGTGATCCTTTTGTTAGCCTCTCAGCTCTGGCTATTGGCATGCCTAGATCTTTTCTAGACAGGGTCTTGCTATGTTGCCCAGGACAGCCTTGAACTCTTGATCTATCTCATTCTCCTACTGAGTCTCTGGGATCTGAGGCACATGCCACTGTATTCAGCCTTTTGGCTGAACCAGAATTGAAACCTGGGCCTCTCATGTGACCCCAGCTTATGAAACACAGGCAGCTTACAGAGTGTACCACTGTGGCTGGGCCTGCTTTATAATTCTGGTCAATAATTCCAGTGTCTGTGGTTCATGTTGAGGTTGGTTGATTATCTTTTTACCTTCAAAATAAGATTTTCCTAGTTTTTGGTGTGACATGATTTTCTATTGTATTCTTTATTTCTGGTACAAAAAATATTTCAAAACATTTATGGAAAAATGAACTTAAAGTATCAATTTATTTTGGTGCAAAAATATTTGAAATCCCTGCATAGCTTTTTAAAAATATAATATGTATTTTCCATGAGCCTTTCAAAGATGACTTTTTATTATGCAACTCTGGATATTCCTTAAATCTGTCCCAGCAGTTCTTCAACAGTGGTAGGGGAGAAGGAGGTGCCATCTTGCTTCTGGGGTGAAGAAGGTAAAGGTTGTGGCTCCCCTTCAGGCCTCTGGTGACACCCCAGTCTGAGAGGGAGGGTACCATTTGACTGCTCTCCACATGACTTCTTCTGGGGTAGGTGGAAGGTTTTGTTATCCCTGGGTAATGGTAAATGCATGTATCACTCACTAAGCGATATATAAATGTTCCTACAAAATTTTCCACAAATTTTCCCTTCCTGGAGATACTCCTATTATTGATCAAATCCTGGGTCACCACTCCAATAGACTGGTGTTTTCTATTTCATAATGCTCAATCATCACTTTGTCTTTTGACATAAATTGCTCTGGTGAAGTCTTTTACTATAAAATTATAAAATGCTTATCTACTCTTAAATGTTACTATTTAGAGTCACTGAAGATTTAAAAAAGTTGACATTTTTAGATGAGCTTTAATTCCTTAAGTTTTTTTTTCCTGGAATTTTGATTCAATGAAATTGAGCCTTTCATTATTTTGTTTACTAAAAGAAAAAAAAATTAATGAATTATTGGCTGGGGCATGGTTTTCTTTTATACCGAACTCTGTTGTCTGGTTTTCAGATCATAATTTTTAATAGAAATTTGTCCCTAGAATGTTAAGGCTCATTAAATTTTTGGAAATGGGATTTCAGGAGTCTATCCAAATTTTCTTAAAATATTAGGTTACTTTCCTTTGGTGTCAAAATATTTCCTAAGGGGATAGATTTTTTTTCTTTTTTAAAATTGTGTCTTACAGGTTTTTTAGAGTTGCTTAGGTCAGAAAGAGAAATAATTATCTATAAAACTTAATTTTATTTAATATTATAGATTAAGATCTGTGGCTTTGGCCTGTGCAGGCTACGTGTGGACATCATGCAGACTAAAAGATGCAGTTTCTTCTTTCCATTACAATGTAGTGTTTATTTCAGTAAGCATGGTCAGATTTATGTAGAAACCTAGATCAAAAGAACTGTAAAGGGGGCTAGCATGTGGTAGTGGTTAAGAAACTGGATTCCCATGTGGTGACTGAGGTTTGAGCCCTGGACCCAGTGGCCTGAAAATCACACTGGGCACATGTGCATGTGCATGCATGCTCAAAATCCGGAGAGGAAAATGGAGGAGAAGGGATTGCTGTGTAACCATCTCTCTCTCTCTCTCCAGGTGAACGCACATACCCCAACCAACCAACCAAACAAAAAGAATTGGGAAGGAGGAGAATTTGGTTCAGTCCAAGCTGTATTATTGAATTTAGTCAAATCCTGCAGCCTCTCAGGGCCTCAATTCTTACCTATCAGTGCAAATAAAACTACTTATCTTTTCTAAATTCTATATAGTTTGTCAAAGAAAATTTAAATTTGTGTCACAAATGTAGATAACATTGCTAAAAACTATCCACCTCTCTTTATGCAATCTTAAAAATATCTGCAAAAGCTACTGTATTTTCAGCTGTTTTGGAACTCAAAAATGTCTTAGAACAAAAAGAATTTTAAAAACTCCTTGGGATAGATCTAAAAATGATTTTAGGCTTCATTTCTGGGGTTGTTCATGTCCAATTTTGCTATTAGAAGAGGTCAAATTGATTTTTTCTCTCCTAGCTACTCCGGCTCTATTGTTGTCTGGGGCTAGTTACACAGGTTCAGGCAGAAAGAAGCCCTGCATGTGACTTAGGGGACTGTGTGGGACACACATACAGATGAAAGTAGTCATTATTAGTAAATGGACCTCATGTTTAGGAAACATGCTGAAGCACGTGGATATTCTGACTTGTCCTAGAGGTACAGTAACATCCATCTAACTGCTTTCAAAGTAAGAACAATTATAAAAAAAAGTTTGCAACATTGAAAATAAAGATTTGAATTGTAAATATTTGTCCCTAGAAAAACACACGAAGTCAAGTTCATTTCCAGTTTCAGAGGAAGAGGGCTCAGTGGGAGGTAAGCCACTTCCATCTAACATGGGCCAACAGCTCTCGGATAGCAAACTATAAGCTCCTTGAGGACCCGAGCCCGTTCTGCCATCTCGGCCTTTCAGGTGTCTTTCACTGCACCTGCCCAGAGCAGGTGTCCTTATCTAAGCTGGGACCTGCAGGAGAACAGCCCAGTTCCCAAAGTGAACAACCTTGATGGGAAATGAAAGGAAGGAGACTGGGTAACTGTGTTGCTGGGGAAAACCTACTTCTCTTTTGGGCTGAGAATAAGAGTGTGTGACTGAGATGGGGTGGAGGGAACTGTCTACTGTTGCCCGTAGAGTCCTTGCCTCCTGCAGCCAGAGTCACCGAGCCTAACTGGAAGACACCTTTTTTCCAGAATTGGAACAGCCTTGCTCTGGGATGGATATTATATTGCTTTTTCAAATAATTGTAATCTGCTAGTTCCAAGGCTGTAGCTTTTATTTTCATTTTACCTTATATTGAAAATAAAACTTTAAAAATGAAAGTTCTGAAAATTCAGAAGGCACGGGCGCGTGTGCGTGTGTGCCCAAGATCCCAAGAGGAGAGTGGAGGAGAAAGGATTGAGGCATGGCCACCCCCCTGGGGGGTGATTTCTCGCTTTCTGTCTCTTTGTCTTTCTCTGTCTTTCTGGTGAGCGCATACGCCCTATAGAAAAAAAAAAATCCTCTCCAAAAAACCTTCAGAAGGCAAACAATGCAGTCCTGCTCACTGAATGAGGCTGAGCTTGTAAACATAACCTTTATGATGTCAGCCATTCACTGAGAAGACAGTCGGAAGGAAAGGAGAGGGCAGGGGTGCCCTTTGACTCATCCCTAGAGGCTGACACCTTTTTCTAGTTTCTCTGGCAGGTGGAGCTCCAGAGAGGAAGAGACTGCTGTTAAAGAACACTCCAGGACCCTCAGCTCTGTGAGTCTTGCTTTCAACCTGCCTTCTTTTCCTTCATGGGACTAGGGGAATGGCATGGTTGTCACCAAACACCTGACCCCTAAGAGTGGAAAACCTTTCCCTCTGTACTCTGTGCCAGGGGATTGGTGTGGAGAACACGCTCCTGTCTGGTGCCCTCTCTGGTATGCAGCCTATCTACAAAGCTAGTCAGAATGCAGTGGAGGGAGGGCCACCCTGTCCTCCCCAGAGTCCTTTCAGTAATCCCCTCATCACGGCCACCTCCAAGGGCTGCTCTCCTTGACAGAGGGAATGTGATGAGCAGCCTGTCAAACAGATTGCAAGTGCATTAGCAGGATTAGCAGTGTGGGCTAATGTTGCAGCATTTCCGAAGTCATTCACAGCAGCTGAGACTGGGCTGCTTGGCTGCCTAAATAGGCCGGTGCAGGCTTTAGAATTGATGTCACATCTGGGACTGGCCCTCCAGCGGCCAGAGGCACAGCAGTTCCATTGTGTTTGACTTGTGTTTATGTATTTTTTTTAGTCCACAGCAGAGTTTAACTTATAATGTTAGTATGAAGAAGCTGTCAAACTAATTGTTCTTTTCCATTTTATTGGTAAACTAGCTGAAATACTTTAGCATCCCCTCAAAACCAGATGCTTTGTTCTGGGAAGTTGTTTAAGCTTTGCTGATTTTATTTGTGCTTATTAAGGTAACATAGCCTTATTTTGGAAAAATTGGATCAGAAAATTAAAGGAGAAATTTTACTCAGTCGTTTCAGCAGGTATTATCTATGATGCCATACTGATGTACATTTCATGTAGTCATATATCTATATATATTGGTTTTATATGTATACATGTGTGTATGTGTGTATATATATATATATATATATATATATATATATATGAAACAAAAAATTATAAATTGTGATTACATAACACATTTAGGTTTATTTCATGTTTTTTTTTTTTTTAATTTGCCAGATGGTGCATGTGCTCACCACAAAGAAACAGAGAGAGAGAGGGAAGCCAAGAAAGCACCTCTCATGGGGCATAGTCACACCATAATCTTTTCTCCACCATGCTGCAATCCCTTCTTCTCTTGAGATTTTGGGCACAGATGCACACACACCCAGCGTGAATTTCAAGCCACCGGGTCCAGGACTTGAACCATCATTGATTGTGTGGGAGTTGAGTGACGTAACCATGATGCCATCTGCTAGCCCCTAACCTCAAACGGTTTCTCGGTCTTTCTGTGACTTTGATTACTTTGACACTTTTGAAGATGATAGGCCAGTTACACAGTAAAATGTCCTCCATTATCAGATGTCGGTTATGCATTCTTGGCAGGGACATCACAGATGTGATGCTGTGCCCCCTTTGGTTGTGGTGAGGTGAGCATCATGATGCAGTAACTGCAAGTGGTTTAGCACGCAGTGTGCACAGCACTTCACTAGGCAGTTCACATAGAAAGCTCCACGTGTGGTTTTTGTGGGTGATTTTTAGACAGGCTCGTGCTGTGTTGCAATCTCCCCCCTCAGCCTCCCAAACAGCTGGGACTACTGGCATGTGCCACTGTGTCCATCTTTTAGCATGACCTGGGAATCAAATCCAGTCCTCCCCTTTGCCCTAAGTCTGCCAGACAGCCGCATCTGCACACACTACTATGACTAAGCCAGTTTAGCTTTTTATAAGCCACTGAAACACACTACAAAGTGCATGTAACTATTCTCATTTTAGATGAGGACACTGAAGCTAAGAGAAGTTGAGTGACTGGCGTGATGTCATGTGGTAAGCTGTAGGGCTGGGACAGGACTCAGGTCTCTGTCCCTCCCAGCCTGTTACATTGTCCCTTCACCAGGCTGCCAAGGTGCCCTCTCCCCTGGTTCTCCTCAGAGAATATCAACATGGGCGTTGCACAGGATCAAGAGAGGTCTCACTCTCAGAAATGATCCCTAGACTCAACGTTTATGAGGTGCATGGGCTTGGGCCACTGAGTTAATTTTCTTTAACTTCATTCATTCATTCATTTATTCACTTGACAATCACTTCCTGACCACTTATAACCTAGGCAGTGCTCTGGGGTCCTACAGTTACAGCAGTAACTGTGATAAAATCCTGTGGATTTAGTATTCTAGAATTGCTCCAGTTTCACTCTTTGTAAAATGAGGATAGTAAAATTATAACTGTATTGTAGTTGTGGGGAGTAAACAAAGTCATTCACACAGTGAACTTAGCCCAGTGCAGGCAATTGTTTTCAGTACATTTCAGCTGTGGTCTAGAGATGATGTGCAGTGAGCTCTTGGTCTGACTTTCAACTCCTCTAGGAGAGCAATGCCCTGAGGTGGGGAGGGAGACTGAGGCCTGTATCCTTGAAGGGGTTAAAGTGCACAGCTAGAAAATAGTGGTTTTGTGAGGACATGGAAGAGCCTCCCAAAGGGCAGGGCCTGGAGGGCATACATCAACACCGTCTGCTTGTCCAGCTCTCTGCTCTGATAGTCCAGAGCTGTGACCATGTGGCCAAGGCTGGAGGATTCCACATGGAAAAGCAAAGAATCAGTGAGGACCAAAAGCAACGAAACACAAGTTCCAGTGTGCGGAGGGCTTTGCTGTTTCAGAATTTGGGCTCGTCTAAATGGCTCATTGTATTAGATGCCTGTCTTACATTCCCACATCTTAATAGGTGGTATTAACTCCAATAGAAAACATGCAATAAGCCAAAAGCCAACATAGTCTAAGAAATGTAATATTTTATATGCATCACATTTTAGAAAGCTGTTTTGTGTTGAGGTCTGGGGTAAGCACCACCGGACATTAACTTTGCCTCAGGGATACAGTTCTGAGAGTTGGAGTTTAAACCATAATTTGGCTAATCTGCCCAGCTTCACCATCTGTAACTCCTTTAAGTGGCATTTAGTATTATGACAGGAAATCTTTACTGTTTTTCTATCATAAAGAAACATTATTAGACTGTACTGTAATATGGCTCAAGTTGGGTTATGTCTCTGAGGAACTGCAGAAGAAATGGAAACAGATAGCTAGAGGGATGGGATGCGGTGAATCCATCTTTCAAGAACCCCACAGGGCTGTGAGCTGCAGGCCTTGGGCCCTTCAGCGTGGGCCTCAGATCTTTGTAGAATTCCCAGAGATGAAGAAAATGTATCTCTCCCTCTCAGGTTGGTGAGGAGCTGAAATGAGAGAATGTGTGCAATAAGCCTGGCTACAGTGGTTACAATAAAAATAGTTGCAGGACCAGCAGTTTGCACAATGGCTATGTCGCTGGACTCCCACGTAGTTGACCATGGTTCATGTCCCGGACCCAGTGGCTTAAAACTCACGCCGGGCGCGTGTGCGTGCATGCCCAAGATCCCAAGAGGAGAATGGAGGAGAAGGGATTGCGGCGTGGCCATCCCCCCTGGGGGGTGATTTCTCGCTTTCTGTCTCTCTGTCTCTGTCTGTCTGACGAGCACATGCAAAAACCTCTCAAAAAAAAAATAGTTGCTTGTCATTTTTTGTTATCTCCTGCTTTATGCATTCAATTTTCCTTAGTATTTTTAAAGCAGTTTTAAATTAACCTGATTGCTTTCTCCTTTATACTTGGAGGGCATGGCAGAGTTAGTCGGCAGGAGTTTGTGGGATGAATTGTTTTGGTGCTTGGTGAGAAGGGTTTCATGGGCCAGTCTTTTGTGGGCTGCAGCAGGGGGTGGTCTTGGGGGTTCTGTGCTGTCTCCCAGCTCTAGAGCAGTGTCCACGGCCAGGTTAGACACTTCCCAGCTAAGACCCAGCAGAGATTATTCCCCTTTCAATATTTGGGCCATTTTATGTACATGTGCTGCCTTTAAATCTACTTTTTAGATACTTGGGCTCATTATATGAGCCTGGGATTTTACCAGAGTTTAGGAATTCTGGGAAGAATTAAATACAGCCCCAGCCTGAGAGCTCTTGCCCTAAGGAAAATTAGAATTGTCTGTTGATAACGTGTGTGGTATCTTTAACTGGACCGGTGTGCAGTGTATTCATGCTGACAAAATTCATTTTATAAGCTGTGGTGATGAACACTGATTGAATGTATAAAATAGAATTTTAAAATGAAGTAAATTAAAAAAACCAAAAAAACTGATAATTTTGAAAAAATTAAAAAAAATGAAGTTAGCAATTAGGTAGCAGAGAAAGTTTTAATGTGTGGTATCTTTTACTGGACCGGTGTGCAGTGTATTCATGCTGACAAAATTCATTTTATAAGCTGTGGTGATGAACACTGATTGAATGTATAAAATAGAATTTTAAAATGAAGTAAATTAAAAAAACCAAAAAAACTGATAATTTTGAAAAAATTAAAAAAAATGAAGTTAGCAATTAGGTAGCAGAGAAAGTTTTATGCACAAACACATATTCATGCATTGATATACAGATGTGCATGTACATACATGTGTTTAAACATATGTGTGTATGTATATATGTAAACGTGTGTATATATCACATATGCATGTGTGTGTGTATTCCTTGGGGGTGGTATCTGAAGGTAAGGGCAAATGATGTGAGAGATTTAAAATCATGGATGTGTGAGTGTGGTGACCACATATTGCATGTCAAAACTGGAATCAAGGTCTCACAAAATCACAGGTGCATAGAAAGTCAGAGTAACAGTGCTTAGGTTGGCACTGTCCCAGAATCAAGGTTACTTCTTTAAGAGGTAGTTGTCTAGCTGCAGACATGACCTTGGACCTATCTCTGGATAAAAGAGAGAATGCCGTTCTATGACTTGTTTCGTGGAAGCAAGAGGAGGCCCCAGAGAGAGGGATGACTGCTCGGAGCTGCTCGTGGGAGATGAGGCAACGGAGGGAGAGAGCTTAGGTTTGGTGAGTAGGAAAGGATCTGGGAGAGGGGGATTGCGGGGTCTGGAAGGAAGATGTACAAAGGCCTGGGTGCGATCTTGTCCAAGCAGGAAGATCAAACAGCCTTTGCTAGATGTAAGACGATGAGGCACACATCCTCGAGAGCCAGGTGCCTCTGTGGCCAAGGACTTTGCAGCTTTTCTGGCTGACTCTCCGATACATGGTTGAGAACAGACATGCGGGACTGATTAGAAAACCACGATGCTCAGGGAAAAATGCAGACATCAGAGACATGAAAAAGAAAACACTTGAGTGTTTGTAGATGGAATGTGCTGTCATTGTGGCTTACATTCTGGGGAGACCTTTGAACAACCTGTACAGATGCTTGGAGAGAACCTGTCTTCAGAGGCTCCTTCTCTCCTTCACACAACAATGGCTTTTCTTGGATGTACCTTGTGGATAGCATATGTCCCCTCTATGATAGGACCCTCCTCTCTGCTTGTTTCCAGAAGTGAGTTAGAGGTCCCCTAAGCTGAGGACTTCACCAGACTCTCAGGAGGAAACCCTATGTGTGTACATGGGTACAGATAGCAAACAGATCAAGGACTCTCTCTGGAGGCTTATTAGCTGTTGATGTTTAGCAAGTTACTTAATACCTTTGTACCTTGGATTCTTCACTCATAAATAAATAGTATATATCTTGTAGAGTTCTTGAGAGGATTAAATGGAGAAACAAATTAGTATAATGCTTGGCACATATAAAGTGTTCACTAAACCTCACCGGTTACTATTGTTGCTTTCTTGACACAAGCTAATGCAAAAATGGTATATTCTGGGTATAGTTAGAGCATACTAGAAGTATTTTTGCAAAATAATACATGAACATGATTTTCAAAGTCATATAGAGTTAATAGTATTATTACAGTGTCAGTTATCTGGTTTTGATCATGTTCTGTGGTTATGTAAGATGTTAACATTGGGGGAAATGAGGTTAATGGCACATGAATGCTGTACAGTATTTTTCAGACTTCGTGGTAGGCTTCAAATATTTCAAAATAAAAAAGTTTAAGAATTTAAAAGAAAATCTTTTGGGGGGTGGGCACAGAACACATATTGCTGTCCATAGTGCTGAACTACCATTGCACTGGAGTTGGCTGTCGCTCCTAACCCCAGGCCAGGGTTCTGGGTTGCTTAGTTTCTCCCAGGAATTCTGAGCCAGGAATGCAGAATACAGTGACCAAGATGGTAGAGAAGCAAACTAATAGTGGCTTCTGGATGAGTCCCCAAGAAATTTCTAGCAAGAGAAAGAAACTTTTCATCTCTTTTAGATATTTATATAACCAAGGAGTAAATCTAAGTTTTCATGGCTGAAATAGCTGATAAATACAATATGTGCATTACATGATGGAGGGATGAGCAGGTGTTAACATGAAGAGTGAATGTGGATAGTTACAGAACTCTGGAGGGGGATAGAGTATTTAAGTGAGATAGCATTATTATTAGGATTAATACAACATTTTAATAGATACTTTACATTTTTGGTTCAATAGAACAATTGTAATGGTCACTCTCTCATAGTACAAATAAAATCATTACTTTCCAATGTGTTTAACTTATTAACATAACATTGAAAGCTCAGGATCAGCGGGCAGTGTGGTGGTTAAGGCACTGGATCTCACATGGTCAACTTCATGGTTCAAATCCTAGACTCTGTGGCTTGAAAAACATACCAGGCGCATGTATGTATATGCCCAAAATCTCAAGAGGAGAGTGGAAGGGAAGCAATTGCAGCATGGCCACCCTCCTGGGGGCATGATTTCTCACCGTCTGTCTTCTCTGGAGAGTGCAAGCACTCTATGGCAGAAACCAAACCAAACGAACAAAGAAACAAACTCAACCACCACACTTCAGAATATAGTAAGGTGTTTTTTTGTTTTGTTTTGTTTTTGAAAGTCTGGAAACTTTGAAGGACAGTTGTTTTCTCCAATTCTTTTTCTTGAATTCTCTGGTGCTGATTCTGTGTAAACTCTTCTTTCTTTCTCCTTTCCCTTTCTTCTGACCTGTTTCCTAGTGTCTGCCCATTAGTCAGCCTCTCCATTCCTCCACCAATTAACTAGTAACCAAGCATGCAATGATTGAGTCTTTACTGAGGATTATACACTCTTGTGCTCTGTTATGTGTTTTGCTGAGGAAGGATCTTGTCTAATTTACTCTCTACAGTAACAGACTCTGTCCTTTGTCCCAGCCTCTCCCAAATCTACTGTTATTCATTCCCTTCTTTAATAATGTTCACTAGACACTTGCTATAAGCCTCATATTATTCCAGGTACTGGAGTTACCACAACGGATCCTGCTATATAATGCCTGAGTTACTGATACAAGCTCATTGGCTCCCCACTTCTTCCATTGTTCATTATTAACAAAGATGATGTCCTTTTGAGTCCAAATAATGTCAAATTATTCCTCTGCTCGTGATTCTCCCAATAGCTTCTCACCTCACTTAGTGAAGAAGTAATGGTAGAGATGATGAGAAGATGTTATATAGAACTCTATATGTATTGTAGGCAAAGCTCATAGCACTTGCTGATAGATTTGATGTAGGGTGTAAGAGAAGAAGAGAAGTCAATATTACATCCAAGGATTCTAAGCTTAGCAACTTATTTAGAGATTTTTTTTCCTATAGGGTATATGTGCTCACTGCAGAGAGACAGAAAAAGAGAAATCACTACCTGGGTGGATGGCCACACCACAAACCCTTCTCCTCCATTCTCCCCTTAGGATCTTGGGAGCGCATGCACATGCACCTGATGTGCGTTTTAAGCCACCGGGTCCAGAACTTGAACCACGGTCGACTATGTGGGAGTTTAGCAACATCCCCAGAATGCTATCTGCTGGCCCCAAGCAACTTACTAATTACTGACTTGGAGAAGAATGAGATGAGTGGATTTGGAGATAAAAAGTTCAACTTGGATTTTGGGTATGATAACTTTGAGATTACATATTAAGTATTTAAGTGGAGATACTGAGCAGATAGTTGGGTATGCAAATCGAGTTTAAGTTGGAGGTATTCATTCTGGAGTCATCAGCATATAAAATGCATTCGACACTAAGAGCTGTAAGAGTTGCCAATATAGAGAAAAGAAAAGCCCATAGGACTGTGTTTGGGGGTACTCATCATTTAGAAGTTGGAAAGATGAGGGAAGAACTCATAAAGGCGACTGAATAGAAAAAAGTGAAGAATTTGGAAGTGAATGAGTGAGAGGTATCAAGGGATATTCTGATGAGGAAAGAGAGATGAAGAGAGATGAAAATGAACTTCCAGAAATCTCAAGAGGGCTCAATTAAAGTCATTATGGTGGGGGACCAGCAGTTAGCGTAATGGCTATGTTGCTGGACTCCCATGTATTTGACTGCAGTTCAAGTCCTGGACCTGGTGGCTTAAACTCATGCTGGGCACGCGTGTGTGTGCATGCCCAAGATCCTGAGAAGAGAATGGAGGAGAAGGGATTGCGGTGTGGCCATGCCTGCTGGAGGCTGACTTCTCACTTTCTATTTCTCTATCTCTGTCTTTCTGGCGAGCACACTCACCATATAGCAAAAAAAAAATAAAAATAAAAAAAATAAAACCTCTCTAAAAAAAGTCATTTTGGTGGAATAGTGGAGTCAAAAGCCTGGTGAAATTGTATTTGAAAGAAATTATGAAGAGCAGAAATGAGAGCCATTAATGACAACTCTTGTAAGGTAGCTGAAAATATGTCAGAGAACGTCAGAAGCAAAGAACTAGATGGGAGTAAACTACGACTAATTTTGGAATTGCTGCTCACATGGTGTTTTCTATCTACTGTGTTGACCTAATGAGAGCTAGGCATCAGGTATTTCTCTGAGAACTAGCTCAGGATGTGATGTGTCAGCACCGGCAACCTCCCCCCAACCTCCAGCTTCTTTAGAAGTAGCTCAGGACTGGTCATGGCTTCTTAAAGCAACAATGACAACAACAACTAGTGATAGAAAGTCAGAGTTCTCGTTCTGTGCTAAGCATTATACTAACTATGTGTCTTGAATTTCTTCTTTAATGTTTACAACCCAATGAGGTCAATGTTATTTCCATTTTACTTAGTAGCTTATAGAGAGAACTTTATACCTTTGGAATATTTGGAAAGACTGATTTTTTGTCTTTTTCCATGTAAGCATTATTTCAAGATGTGGTCGAAGAGCAAAACTGACCTACTTTTTAAGAAGTGCTGTAGGAAATAAGAAGTAAAGGACTACTATGTAGATCGAGACCTCATCTTTCCTACTTATTTCTCACTCATCTCTCCTGGGCATGCAGGTACCGTTTTTTATGGAGCCTGTGAGGCCATTAACAAGCTATCAATGACATCAGCGTGGCTGTGAGAAGAGGCCTGCTGTCCTTGTTGTGGTCCACCTTCACTGTGACTCTCCTCTCTGACGGCTGTGTCTTTCCTAGCCTCTTAACCAGTGAAGGACTTGCTTCATTCTGAAGGAAGCCAAGTGCAAAGCGAGGTCACTCTTTGGTTCCTGCTAACTCTTAAGGCCTTAACTTTAAGAAACATTTCAGAAATGTTTCCTAAACCTTAACAAGAAACAAGAGGTATTTTGATAGGCTTATAAACTTTATTCAGTTTTAACAAATACTGAAGTTACTGGTTTATTATACCAATAGGAATTACATGTTGTGCTATAAAGTCAAAGGCCCAAATAGTTCAGACAGCACAACGCTAATTAAGGCGACAGTGTATGTTGGAGTATGGGGAAAGTAACTCTGCCCATTTGTGGTCTATTCTTTTTTTTTGGAGAGATTTTCACTGTAGGGCGCGTGCGCTCGCCAGACATACAGAGAGAGACATAGAGACAGAAAGCGAGAAATCACCCCCCAGAGGGGATGGTCACGCAGCAGTCCCTTCTCCTCCATTCTCCTCTCGGGATCTTGGGCATGCACGCACACGCACCCGGCGTGAGTTTTAAGCCACCGGGTCCGGGACACGAACCGCGGTCGACTACGTGGGAGTCCAGTGACATAGCCATTACGCTAACTGCTGGTTCCCTGGTCTATTCTTTTAACAGCAGTTTAGCTACTCAGGTTCCTTTTTTCATCAGAGTCCTTTATGAAAAATTTAGAGAACATTGGACTCATTACTGACAATTGTAGGTTTGTACAAGTAGCAGATGGATCCTTTGAAAGGGTCAGATAAGTAAATAGGAATTGATAATTACCTCCAGAAGTGAGGGGTCCCTGTGAAACCTGTCAGTGTGACAGTATTTGTGCAATAGCTTTAATCCTTGGATGGAATTAGGTACTCATTTTTCTCTCTTCCTTCCTGATTCCCCTTCTCTCTAGTTTATATACAGATACTTACATGCACATATATCTTCATATTATATTCTCACACTATAATTTGCCCTTTACTAGTATTTCACTGCATGTTTTGGCTTGTTTGTGTTTTCCTGCCTTTGTTATTTATTATTATTATTCTGGATGAATCCACTACTGCAGGCTTTGCATGCTTTTGAAAAACTCCTTCATTCATGTTTTTCCAAAGGACTGCTTTAGCTTTCAGCTTCCCTAGAAACCCAGTAGGAACAAATTTAGGATATAACCAACAGGTTTAAGGAGACTGTCTAGACTTAATTTTACTCTGAAAGGCCTTCAAAAACCAAAACATTTAAAAACACTAAAGAGATGTCAATATATAAGCTCTATGTGCTTCTGGTTTCCCATTACATACTCTTTAAGGGATTTTTCAGGATTTATTAGATGGACTTTTGTTATGAAAAATGATGAAATAAATATTCTTCTACCACCATTAATCTCTCCCCCTTTTCCCTTCCCTTTATCCTCTTCCTTATAATTATGATTATTTTTATTTTAGACACAATGACATTGACTTTTATATTCCTTTAATAGACTCCTGAATTTAAAGAGCCTAGGCCAAAAGCCTGTCTACAGGCTTTGTTCTTTCAGCACAATCAATATCAGAAGTCTCTTTTGGGGCCAGCCTATGGCCTGGCAATTAAGACAACTGGATCCCAGATGGCTAACCATGCCATTGGAGTCCCGGACTGGTGGTTTGGAAAACATGTTGAGCACGTGTGCATGCCCAAAATCCTGACAGGAAGAAGAGATAGAGGAGAAGGGACTGAGGTGTGACCATGCCCCATTGGCGAACTTTCTCACCTTTCCTCCTTCTCTCTCTCTCTCTCTCATGTATGTGCTTTCTGGCAACAAACAAACAAACACACACACAAAAAAAACAAACAAAAAACAACTCTGTTTGGCCCTTGATATCAATCAAATACATTTTCAAGTGCCTTTGTCAATTACCTGAAGCCCTTTCACATTGGATTGTGTGTGTGTGCGTGTGTGTGTGTGTGTGTGTGTGTGTGTGTGTGTCTGCTCACCCAAACTCCCATTGATGGGACATCAATTTAACATTGTAGAAGGAGTTCTAGGGTTAGAGTTTAGAACCTGAGCTTACATCTCTGCCACTTATTAGATGTCTTACTTTGGGTGAGACATTTAGTCTTCCAAACTTCTGTCTCCTAATATATAAAATGGGGTTAATAATAATATCTACCTTCAGTTGTACTCATTAAAGTTCATTGTAAACTGTAAAGATCTAGTTAATATTAAGATGTAAGTTATGATAATATTAGCAATAACTATTTTAATTAGGAAAAATCCTTTCATTGGGGGCTAAGTGTTTTCATGTGACACAGTCTATGTTAGGTGGTATGGTATAGCAAACCAAAACTCACTTAACTATCATCTAAATTTGGGCAGTTGAATTGTTTTAGACTAGATAGGCTTATAAGTAACACTGTAACTGACATGTGTATGAATGCTTTTTAGTTTCCATTTGTGACTATTTCTTTGGAGTTTGGCTCTACTCCTGTCTGGGCTCCTGTCTTGTCAGTACTGCTACCCTGCTCTTTGGAAATTTCTTTTCCCCCTTGAATATTCTCTGGACTCAAAAGAGTCTTTGAAAAGACCTGGGCATGGGTGGGGTTAGGAGAAGAAACACAAACTTTGTAGTTGTTTTTGGAAAAAACTAGGGAACAAGAAAAGCTGCTTCTTTGGGTCTCTGGGTGTATGTTCCTGCCCCCCAAGGATCTCCCTACCTTGGCCTTATAGGATTATAGTTGAAATCATGACTCAATCTCTGCCAGAGAGTGGGATTTTGCAGCACCCCTTAAATCCCCAATGTTGTCTCCAAAGTGAACAGTGGGGGCAGCCACCCTCCGGGCTGTTAGCATCTCTGTCTTGGAGTGAATGTCCTGTGAAATGTTAGAGAAGATGTGAAGCCCTCCTCCCTGGGTGGATATCACCTTCTTCCTTTGGATTTTATAAAGAACCTGATCCTTTTTGCCTGAATGGAGCCAAATAAACAGGAGTCTCAGAGGAGGTTGATGGCTCAGCCATAGAAGTCCCATAGCGACGTCTGGTTTTGATGTATTGCTGAAGGATACGATCATGCTTAGAGAACGAGATCACTTTTGCCAGTTTGAGGGAAAGGTCATGTTTTTAATTTAACTTAATTTCCTTCACCAAAGAGAAATTTCAATAGGATATTCGACTTTTGCACCTTTAATGAGACCAGATGCTCTGGGGCCTGCAGCAATGAAGAGAAAACAGATTTTCCAGTTTACACATTTTCTTTGTGCATTTTCTAAATGGGGCATGTGCAGTTGCTTTAAGGACACCATTCCTCATTTGGGGTTCTTTTCTCTTCCTTTCTCTCGCTACTTCTTCTGTTCCTTTCTTCCCTCTCCCCCTCTCCTCTTTTCCATTTGCTGCTGAATATTCTTCGTGTTATCTCTGACTGAGCATCTATCACAGGCTCAGTGAGGTGTTTCTGAAATATATACTTAATTTCCACTTTGTAGATGTAGTCACTGAGATTCAGCGAGGCTAATTAAGTTGTCTAGTGTGTGCCACGTAGTAGAATGATAGGCTGAATAGCACAGTAGTTACAAACTCAGGCTCCGAAACTACATCACGTGGGTTCAAGTCCTGATTGGGCCATTTATATGTGTAGGGGCCTGGAAAGTTACTTAACCTTCTGATTACGGGTGCAGGTTGCTTTTCTTAAAGTTACAGGTTTAATTTTATTTTAAATGATGACAATCATACACACTAAAGGACATATGTATAGTTTAGACAATGGTAAAACAAATGGTTGGGTATTTTATGCTATGAATGTTGGTTGTCCAAGTCTCCACATTTGTAAGTTAAAATCCTAACTCCCATGACTTCAAAAGCAACAACACATAGAAACAAAACCAAATAAAAATCATCCTCTAAAGCAATGAACCAACCAACCAGGAAACAAAAGACAAACCTAAAGCTACACAAAACAATCCAACGAGCTTGATCAAATCTATTATTACTCTTTGAGCTCAGGAGCAAATGTAGGTATAGCTACATTTATTATTTATTATTTCTGTGCACAACTACCAATATCTGCTCTTACTTTGGTCTCTCTTTTTTATGTTTTTTAAAATTAATTGATTTACATTTATTCACTGAGCATTGTCACAGCATACAAAATGTGATTTCCCATCCAGAATATGCTGCATAGTAGCTTAATTGTACATGTTATTATCAATAATTTTCTGTTTCTGGTTTCATTCATATGTGTGTGTATGTGTGTGTGTGTGTATGTATATATGTATATATATATATATATATATATATATATATA
>NW_006204812.1:5328622-5340473 GCF_000334495.1 Tupaia belangeri chinensis
CAAGACAAGACAAATATCCTTAAAACCAGAAAACAAAGTCTAGAAGAAAATCAGCAATGTTTTAGTCAAAAGTCATAAAATTCTATTTCACCAGTTCAGTCTCATGTACTTTATCTTCTGTTGTGGTTCTATTTTCCCAATTAGATTCTGGGATATAATATTCAACTCCAGACTTGTCCCTATGATTAAGTTGGCCATTTTCTTTGTTTTTGAACTCTTATTTTTGTGTAACCATATTTAATTTTCCTGGTATAGCACTCCCTGCAGAACTTCTTGGAGATCTGGTCTGGTGTTGGTAAATTCTTTCAGGTTTTGTTTATCTGAGAATGTTCTTGTCTTTTTTTCCCATATGAAGGATAATCTTGCCAGGTATAGCATCCTTGGTTGCAATTGCTTTTCTCTTAACACTTTGGATATATTTTCCCATTCTTTTCTTACTCGCATTGTTTTCTGATGAGAGATCTGCTGTCAGCCTGATGGGATATCCTTTGTAGGTAACTTGATGTTTCTCTCTTGCCAATCTTAGTACCTTGTCTTTGTCTGTGGTTTTGGGCACTCTGGCTATAATGCGTCTTGGAGAAGATCTTCTTGGGTTGTTTCTATTGGGGGGGGTCCTTTGTATTTCTTGGGACTGGGTCTTTGAATGCCTCTCTAGGTTTGGAAAGTTTTCTTCCCAGATCTCATGGGATAGATGATCAATGCCCTTATGAGTCTCTTCCCCTTCTGGGATACCAGTTATCCGGATGTTTGGATATTTGATGTTATCTAGTATTTCTCTTATAGTGTTCTCATTTTGGGGGGCAATTTTCTCAGTCTTCATGGTGGATTTGCTAGGACAACAATTCTATCTTCTATATCTGAGATTCAATTTTCAGTATGATCTAGTCTGCTTTTAAAACTTTCAAGGGACGGTTTGACTTCCTATATTACAGTCTTCATCTCTAACAGGTCCATTTGATTCTTTTTTATAGTGTGCATTTTCTATTTTAGATAGTGCAAGAATTTCCTCACCTCCTGGAGCTCTCATCAGCTTCTTTCTCCTGCCTCTTTGGCAGTTCATTGTCTCTCTTCTTTTTGATTTCTGTGAGCTTTGTCACCATGAAAATTCTAAATTCTTTATTTGATATTTCCATGAATTTCATCATACTGTCTGAGGATGAAGAGCAGTTATTTTTCCTTGGAGGAGAGGTTTTTGTTTTGTTTTGTTTTGTTTTTCATATTTCTTGTGACCCAGCAGTAATTTCTAGTCATCTGATGGATGGTACGTTTCTTCTAACTCTCGAAGTTCAGTCTGAGTGTTCAGAGGCATGCAAGAGGAGGAGATCTGCAATCTCTCTTCCATTCCACTCTCAGTGTTCATGCCTCAGAATCAGTGGGAATAGAGGACTAGAGGAATATTTTGACCTTAAGTGTATTCAGATGTTTAGATCCTGTTCACTTAGACCTGTTTAGATGTATACTGTGTAGGAGCTGAGAAGTCAATGATTAAAGACGAAAAAGAAAAGAATTAGAAAAAAGGAAGGAAGAAAATATAAAATAAAAAAAATATTTTGCACCACGTGAAAGCAATATTTCACAACTGAAGTTCAGGATCCATGTGGGGATGGGCCTGCATTTGTGCCTTTCCTAAAAAGAAGGGGAGAGGCACCTATTAACATGATAATGGGGCTTGAGAGCCCTGAGAATACTTTACCTTAAAAAAATTAAAATATTAAAAGACTCAGGGAGACACAGAGAGACAGAGAGAAATGGAGAGAAAGAGGCAGGTAACACTACCCACAGAAATAAATGAGGAAGAAGTATCGGCAGAAAAATCTTCATTTTAAGTCTCCAAAAGCAATATGTCACAGCTGAAGTTCAGGATCCATGTCTTTTTTTTTGTTTGTTTTTGGAGGGGTTTTTGCTGTAGGGCGTGTGTGCTCGCCAGACAGACAGAGAGAGACATAGAGACAGATAGCGAGAAATCACCCCCCAGGGGGAATGGCCACGCCGTAATCCCTTCTCCTCCATTTTCCTCTCGGGATCTTGGGCACACACGCACACGCACCCAGCGTGAGTATAAGCCACTGGGTCTGGAACTCAAACCATGGTCAACTACGTGGGAGTCCAGTGACATAGCCATTACGCCAACGACTGGTCTGTAGTGTCTTGCCTTTTACCAGAACATGGATCTCCAAATCAAAGAGGACAAACATGGTACAGTGAGAAATCATCAGGTTTGAGGTTAGGCCACTTATTAAGTATCAGGTAATGGTCTTAGGTCACCTGAGGCTCAACTTAGTATAAAACTTCCAAGGGGCTGTCAGGAGAACCTTTGCACAATACCCGACTGGTGATAATAGTGGTTGCAAAAGTCTTTTGAAAATACTTTTGTCTTTGGAGTTTCCTTCCTGCATTAGAGATGCCCACAGTTGGGAGTGTCTTACGTCTGCCTTCCATAGGTCTTGGAGCAAAGCTGGGAATCAGGTCATAAAACGGAGTTCAATCTTCAGAAGCCTGAGTTCTGGAGTTCTCTCTTCCAAAGGAAGCATACAAATACACCGAGAAGGACGGTACTTGTAAGGACACTTGTCCTGTGTAGGGAGGTTATGAGAGATGGTTAAAGTGACCTTGGAACTTGAATTGTCTACTTGTTTCCCACATTGCTGACCAGGATGGGGCTGGAGTAGGCAGAGAGTGTGGATGGCTTGGTTGGAGACAAACCAGAATGCCTGAAGAATATACACAGTATTCCTTTACCTTTGTGGCATGAAATTTCTGGAAGTTCTGTTGAGTTCTCAAAACAGGAACTAGAAGGGTCTGGCAGCACAGTGCCCTCCTCAATGGGAGCAGCTGCTTTATCTCTCTACTACTCTTTGCCTGCAGCTAAAGTAGCATTTTAACAAAGGCTTCCTACATTTAAAAAAGGGAAAATAGCAGGGCTGGCAGGTAGCATGGTGGTGAAGGGTGCGGGACTCCCACATGGCTGACCACAGTTCAAGTCCTGGACCTGGAGACTTGCTTTTTTACTTTCCCTCTCTCTGTCTCTCTCTCACTCTGTCCCTCTCTGATTAAATTAAAATAAGTAATAAGTAAAGTCAAATAAAACAATTCTTTAGGGAAATAGTGAAAATTTTTGATTCATAGCATAATAGGCAACAGTGATAGTTGTGATGTTAGGAAATGGTGCCAGAAGGCCTGGATTGGCCAGTGTTCCCCCAATACACGGTTCTCATCTAAATGTGTAAATATAAGGCTGTTCTCTTGCACGGGGGTAATGCACTGCTGAACTGAGCCTGGATCCACATGGAATCTCACAAGTTTGGTTCCCTGTTCAACCTGTACATGCTGCGTGTTGCCCATGAGCCAGGAAGGTTGGAAGCCAGGAATCCTGGCATCAGACACTGTGGGGTGCTTGTCTCTCTCTCTCTCTGCTATTCTCATGAAAGAAAGAAAAAAAATAAAATTATAAATATAAAAATAAAAACGTATAAGCTTAATCATAGTTTATCTTTTAATCGTTGGGAGGTCTTTGCATTACTGACCAAGTCTCGGTGTCTGTGAACAATATCCTCCTTCACCGTTTCCACGATTTTCATCAGTTCCTCCCTTTGTCGGCTGTTACTGCGGCATCCATACTCCTCACCCACTCCAACCCCAAACTCTCTTGACCTTTTGCTATGCTGCCCTGGTCAGTCCACCCTTCTTACAGTCTGTCCTGGTCACCTGGAAAAATTCAGTTGGGTTGTTTGAGGTAATTTATCTACCTAGACTGTTTTGTTCTTTTTATCTGGATTCTAGATCAATGCTTCTGAAACTTTGGTGAACATTCCCTGGAGAGCTTTTGAGTTACACAGATTCCTGGGCCCTGGTTCCAGGTAGGAGTTCCTAGGGAGGGTCAGAGAATTTGCATTTCTAGTAAGACATCAGGTGCTGTTAAGGAAGTAAGTTTGATTAGTGTTACTGTAGATGGTACTTATAAAACCAAAAGAGCCTATTCAAATATTTAGTGTAACATCTGATAATTTTTTTGTCTTGTGGTTTCAGAATAAATTCTTAGGTTATTTGAATCATTTTTAACTACAGATAACTCCTGGCTGAGTTGTTCACTCTTTGAGGACAAACACTCAGATCTATTGTGAAGTCAGTTCACATCATGCTCAGGAAGTACGTGCTGTTTGAACAGAAGAGGAAGGAAAAATGATCAATTGATGGAAGCCCAGAGCACTTGGGGCTCCAGGTTCACCCCTCACACCCTTATGCCACATTTCATCCCAACCCTGGAAATTGTGATCTTTCTCACTTCCTGCTGCAATTCACTGGCAGCCTTGGGACCACCCTGCCTTAGGCTGAGAAGTGAGAAATTCTGAAAGCAATCGAACACTGTAAATTTTCACAGCAGTTCAGCGGAAAGCTGTTGGGCACAGATGTTTCTGTAATTGTGATACGCTGGGAACATTCTCTGGGCTCCAAGCACAGAAGGCCGGAGCCTCATTCTTCCACCTGGGTGCCTCAGTGGCGAGTCTTACTATAGTGAGGCCATAATGGGAACCAGGTGGCAGCGTGTGCCTGCCTTAGAGCTGAGCGAGATTCATGTCCCAGTCATAGCCACTCACTCCTTTCCTCAGGCTCCAGTTTACTCCTTGAGGAGCTAGCTTTGGTGATGGTAGACCTCACTACTCATGCCAAAGTGGAGTGACTTTTGGCTCCTTGTCTAAGATGGGAACAGAATCTCCTCTTGGCTGTTGGGTGGAGCCTCAGAGGCCTTCCAGCTGCTCTTTGATAGGCTATAGGAAAAGAATTAGGGGAAGGCTTTAAGAATGTGAAAAAAAATTTTTTTCTATTCCAAATGACCTCTAAGTGATTAAGGTCACTACCACCATTTTAAAATCCACAGAGGATTTTGAAAGTTGTGACATATTTCTGACAAACTGAACTTTCTTTTAGGGTGTAATATTCCTGCCTTTAGTTAGAGATAACTCTCATCTGCTTCAGGGCTTGTCCGCTTGTGGAAATATGAGAGGAACTATGAATAGCACAGGGAAACATCTGCTGCTGTTTGAAATACACACCATGAAACTGACAAAAGTTCAATGAACTTGGAACAGTTTTCACAAATGTTTCTATTTGGGAGGACTTTAACTTATGTATACTGTAGCTAAAGATGTGAAAGGACAGAGGATGAAGCATGTAGAAATGTAGACTTGGAAAGAAAACACTGTTACCAGACATTTCTTGAGAGGACAACATGTTGTGATTAGTGTTCCAATCTTGGTGACTCAGATTGAGTGGCTCTCCTCAAGCTTGCAACTGTCAGAGTCACTGTGTAACAAATACTCTTCCACTTCTTTTCATATAACATTTGCTTAACACAAGCTGTTAAAAGACTTTAGAAACTCTAATGTGACCCTTATGTCTCAATTTTATTACCCATGTGTAACATTATCTATACAACTGTGAAACAAGTTTACTCTAAACAGTACTCACACTGTCTTCTAGGAAATCTAGGAACATTTACTAGATTTCTAGTACTATCCAGTCGTGGCTTCCATGTAGGAAGTGTTCCACATTAAAATGTAGTTTGATCCTTTCTCTTGTTACCTATTGTTCATCATACAATTATTTTAAAAAATTACTCAGCTTTGGGACCAGCAGTTAGCATAATGGCTATGTCACTGGACTCCCATGTAGTCGACCACAGTTCACGTCCCAGACCCAGTGGCTTAAAACTCATGCCAGGCATGTGTGCGTGCATGCCCAAGATCCGGAAAGGAGAATGGGAGAGAAGTGATTGCAGTGTGGCGACCCCCCTGGGGGGGGGGTAATTTCTTGCTTTCTTTTTGTCTCTCTCTGTCTTTCTGGTGAGCACATGTGCCCTATAGCAAAAACCTCTCAAAAAAAAATACTCAGCTTTTTGAATCTTTAATTTCTATACAAGAAAAATTTTAAGAGGAATATTTGCTGAAAATCAGTGAGATAATAGGTAAAATAAAACCAAATGAAACTTCCATAGAAAAATAGAAAAAAAGCCAGATAAACTTTTAGAAGTATTAGCGAAGTTCAATAAATTTGCTGGGTTCCAGACTAATTTCACCTACGATCACCAGCTGTCAACTAAAAACATAATAATAAGAAATGATAACTTGCACAATGCCAATACAACTATAAATTATCTAAGAGTTAGCTTTACCAAGCCTACACAAAATTCACGTGAAAAGAATGCTAAATTGTATTAGAATACATACAAGATGATTTATTAAATGGGTGACCTTTTTTTCTCTTCTGTGAAATGACTTAATATCATCAGGCTGTCTCCTCCCCAAATTAATTTATAAATTTAATATAATTTCAACTAAAATGCCTGTGAGATATTTTTAAAAACTTGATAAACACATTCCAAAAATTACATGGAAGAATTAAGGTCCAGGCCAGCCAGCAGCATGGAGGTTAGGACAGCTGGATCTCACATGGCTGACGTCTTAACTGAGTCTCTTACCTGGTGACTTGAAAAACACACCGGGTATGTGTGTTCAAAATCCTGAGAGGAGGAAGAAATACAAGAGAAGGGATTTCTGCATGACCATATCCCGTGGGGGTTGCTTTCCCACTCTCTCTGTTTCTCTCTGGTGAGTGCATAGGCCTTCTGGCAAAATGAAAAAAAAAAAAAACACCAAAAACCAAAAGATTTAAGGTCCGTGAATAGCTAAGTCAACTTTAAAAAGAGTGAAAAGAAGGAATATTTTTTTGCCTAGATTTTTAAAAATAATTCTTTATTTAATTGGATTTATAATAATTATTATTACTATTTGATTTATCACAGAACATATGCACTTACCAAAGAGAGAGAGAGAGAGAGACTGACTGATGAAGTAAGCCACCAGGTCCAGAACTCAAACTGTAGTCAGTCATGTGGGAGTCCAGCTTCTTAACTACAACACCATCTACTGGACACATGTTTAGATAGTAAGACATGTTACAAAGTGTTACATTGTGTAAAAGAGACAAATTATCCAGTGGAATAGAACAGCAAACTCAGAGACACATATATACCTTTATGTACATCTAATCTATTACATATTATATATATATATAATCTACATCTAAGCTGTTACATATGTGTATATATATATTCATATCCTCATCTTTATTCATTACTATATTCATATTTATATATTTATATCTGAGAACTTAATATTAAAGAAAACTGACACAACAGACAGTGGAGGTAGGAGAAGTGAGTAATTTAATAGTTGAATTTAGGAAAACTGCCTCATAGTGTACAGAAAAATAAATCTGGTAACATACAAAGGTGAACTGGATTAAAAAGTTAGATGTGAAAGGAAATGCGATTTGTTCATTGAAGAAACTATAGTAGGAGTTTTTTTTTATTATTTTCTTTTTGTTTAGAAAGGAGAAAAAACTTCTTTAATAAAATCCTCGAAAGGCAATACACAAGAGCCAATGGTGGTGACACTGTGGTAGTGCAATATTCCATAATACTGAAGCCACACTGGAAGGTCTTGGATTTGTGCCTAAGGTCTGCCTGAACATGCTGAGTCATGTTTACTGCCTGAACATGCTGAGTCATGTTTGTGTCCGTAATGCTGGTGGGCTGAGGCTGGAGGTGGATTATGGCATGAAGGTCTCATTATGGGTATCTCTCTATCTTGCTTTGTCTCTCTCATGGAAGAAATAAATACAGACTTTAAAAAGATGCAATGCAAGAGAAAAAAATTGATGAGTTCGGTCATATTGAATTTAAGAACACTGCATAAAGTCAATAGCAGTTTAAAAATTGGAATGATATTCTTGCAATGTCTAACATAGACAAAATACTATGCTCTAGGACATGAAAAAAACTCTTGCAAATCAACAGGTAAAAGAAAAGGACCCCACTACCATAATGAGTCAAAAATTCATATAATTGATTTGCCAAAGAAGACCTAAAAGGCTAACAAATAAACAAAGAGGTGCTGATTAAGTGCAAATTAAGCAAGATATAATGTTATGCGTATTGTTCTAGTTAAAATTGGATAATGCTGAATATTGAGGGGAAGTCCAAGCATGTAAAGTAAACTTCATGCTTTTCTGGGGTAAGACCCTATGTTTGCAGATATTCTGAGGAGTATCTGCCAGTACTTGGTCAAATTTAGTATATCCCTACTCGGTGATCCAGCACAGATTGCTCACACGTGTTCACAGTGACTTGTATGAGGACTGGCACTGCATCACGGTTGGAGGCAACATTGTGTCCATTACTGGCAGAGTAGATTTTCTAGTTCTCACTTAACTTGGAGTTGGAAAGTTGGAGTACCTCTTTAGTCTGATTAAACATTAGACATGTGGGCAATTCTAAGCAAAGGAAGTCTTTAAGTTCTTTAACAAATAAATAAAATGGGGGGGAAATGCATAGAAAGCAACCATGAATTACCAGAGACAGTTTGGGAGAAGGTTGGGACATGGCAGATGGTGAGAGATAGGGGATCAAGAATGGCAAAAATAAAAAAAATATAGGAAATAGAAAATGGAAAATTGTCTCTTGATGATAACACATATGTTGATGTGCTTGATTGAGCCAATATACAGTGTATTCTGGATGGGAAATCTCATTTTGTTTGCTGTGATGATGTATAGTGAATGAATGTAAATAAATTTAAAGAAAAAAAGAAAGAGAAACTGGGTATACTAATAATTTGAATAAGATATAGATTTAAATGGCCAATTTGAATCTTTCTTTCTTTCTTTCTTTCTTTTTTCCTTGAGAGAGATATTTGTTATAGGGCATGTGTGCTTGCCAGAGAGAGTCAGAGAGACAGAAAGTGAGAAATCATCCCCTCAGGGGAGATGGCCACACTGCAATTCCTTCTCCTTCATTCTCCTCTTGGGATCCTGAGCACACATGCACATGTACCTGGTGTGAGCCTCAAGCCACTGGTTCTGGGACTCGAACCACTGTTGACTATGTGGGAGTTCAGTGACACAACCATTATACCATCCACTGATTCCCAAATGGCCAATGTGAATATTAAGAAGAAAAGAGACTGAGGCCAGCAGGTGACATAGTAGTTAAGGTTTTGGACGCCCACATGGCTGAATATGGTTGGAGTCCTGGACCCAGTGACTTGAAACTCATGCTGGGTGTGTGTGCATGTGTGTCCAAATTCCTGAGAGGGGAATGGAGGAAAAGCGAACTGCCAAATGGCCACCCCCGCCGTGGGGGGGTGATTTCTCACTTTCTCTCTCTCCTTCTCACCAGTGAGTACACATATTTTGTAGCAAAAAAAGAAAAAGAGAGAGAAGAAGAAAAGAGATGGTGTGTGGTGGAGTAATACTGACTAACCCTCCAAATTCTGGTATTTCAGCAAACAATTAAGAATAGGTATTGTGCCAGGCTCATGCTGGATAATAGGGTAGATTCAAGATAGCTGAGATGTCATCTCCTGGAGATCATAATCAAATGGTTCGGCAAGTTCCTTGGGGTTCTGTGTGATAACCATTTTATTTGTGCAGTGAGGAGAAAGACTATAGTGTATCAGTTACTGACCTGGAATGCACCCTCAGTAAGGGTGCATTAGCATGGCCATGAAGTCCTCTGTGGTATCCTATAGGCAAAGCAAATGCACCTCAGAAACAGTACACTATATCCCCTAGTCGTTTTTTGTGACTATTGTGGAGTTTCGTGCTTGTTTTATTTATTTATTTATTTATTTATTTTGTTTTTGAAGAGGTTTTTGCTTTAGGGCAGGTGCTCTGTGGGGGAGCGGGGAGACACAGACACAGTGAGAGGGAAAGTGAGAAATCACCCCCTGGGGGGCAACGACCACACCACAATCCCATCTCGTCCATTCTCCTCCTGGGATCTTTGGCACACACGCACATGCAACTGACCTGATTTTCAAGCCACTGGTTCTGGGACTTGAGCTGTGATTGGTCATGTGGGAGTCCAGCAACATAACTGCTATGCCATCTTCTGGTCCCTGTACTTGGTTTTCTGAGTTACCTGGTGGCCTTATTCCACATAGATCCTGCACAGGGTCAGGGAAATTGCTGGGACTCAGTAATTCTCTTTTCCCTCTGGTCTGTTTGCTCTCCTCTTGCCTGTCATAACTGTGTTTACACACCACCCAACCCTTTCCATTAAAATTGATAGAGATGATGGGGCCCTAATGAATCACTCTCTAAACAGTTAAGTCACAATGATCAATTACAGGTCCATGTCACTAGGACAATGATCCTCGTGAATTGGTGATCTTTACGTAAGCTTGTTAAGAGACTCATTAGGAGAACATGTAGGTTCTCTTCCTCCTTTGATATATTATCCCAGCAAGAAGCAACTTGCTTTCACTCACAGTGCTTGAAGCTTTTGAGTCATAGATTGGTTGTTGGGAGTAGAGAAGACCTCTAAGATCCAACAAATTCTCCCTGGGAGAAAGTATCAGACAAAAGTGGAAGGTCTTTTCTTTGTGCACGTTGTGGGAAAGGGTGAGGCCTTCTTTCATTTTCTTCCTAAAGAATCCACTCTTGCATCTCCTCCTAGCCCACCTCTGGCCCATCACGATGGATTAGACAGACCCGGTAGAGGTGTTGAAGTGAATTCTGTAAGTCAGCTAGCGAGAGTGGTGTTGAGTAGCCTAGGGCAAAGGAAAAATCAGGACCCAATTCAAAGAACAGATCCCTATGCAGTTAAAAAGATGAAGTAAGTTCTCTAGGGGTCATATAAATGAATGGGGACAGTCAGCTTTTTTTAAATTTGAGAAGTGATGAGGACATTGGTCTGAAAAGGAGAGGAGGTATTCAGACATTTTATGACTGACGTGGTGACCCCATGGTATTGTGTGTATTTAAGGCCTAGGGTTGGGGTTGATTTCCCCCCCATAGGAGTGCCTGACGTGCTCCCCTCTCTTCTTGGTCTGCTTGTGGTGTCTGGGATGAGTGCTGCCTCTCCTTCCCTGAAGACCTCCCTGCGGACTTTGAGGAGAAGGATACTGTAAGGACGTCCTTCTGTAGAGATCTGCATTCAGAAGAATTCCAGAAGCGTGATCAGGGGAGTGAAGGGTGCACCTTGGCCTTCCAGTGTGCACTGCTGGCTCCTCCTTCAGCCCTCACCTTGTCCATTTCTTCATCTGGACTCTGGTCTGTCTCCTGCTCAATCCCCATGGAAGCATGAGGAACCAAATAGGACCTGCTCTTATTCCTTACCCTCCCCACCTTGAAGGACAAGTACTAGGGATCCTCCCAGGTCTGGACCAGGCTCCCCAGAGACAACCACTAGGCGTTCACATTTCCCTCCCTTAGATGCTTGTGACTCCATCCTTGGTCCTAGTTACTGAAACCCTAAATGGCCAGGCCTGTGCACACTGAATATCACTTTATATGTCTAACGAACCAGTGAAAGAAAATCACCATCCCAATTTTAGAGATGAAAACATTCAAAGTAACAGATTTGAAATAATTTGCCCAAGATCACACAACTAGTAAATGATAGATCTAGGAATTTAGACCTGAGCCTATCAGACTAAATATTTTTATTATCCTATTGTCCATCTAAGTTATTTGATGGTATGAATGGGGAAAAAATATTTTTTTTCCTTTACTCAAATTCCTGGAGTTCAAAGAGACCTCATCAGAAACCCCTTGTATTCTACTACACTCAGAAGGAGATTTTTAAGTCAGCTGGCTCATGCTTCCATCTCACGCTAGTCTATGAAATCAAGTGGCAAATGTTAGTAGGTGTTCTTATCTGGGGATTTTCAAACCAAAGGAATAACTAGTGATTATGTAAGCTTGACTTCAAAGTTTCTTTTCTTTCTTTCTTTCTTCTTCTTCTTTTTTTTTTTTTTTTTTTTTTTTTTTTTTTTTTTTTTTTTTTTTT
>NW_006204812.1:5340581-5349183 GCF_000334495.1 Tupaia belangeri chinensis
GAGGGATGGCCACACCGCAATCCCTTCTCCTCCATTCTCCTCTCGGGATCTTGGGCACGCACGCACGTGCACCCGGCATGAGTTTTAAGCCACTGGGTCCAGGACGCGAACCACGGTCGACTATGTGGGAGTCCAGAGATATAGCCATTACGCTAACTGCTGGTCCCAAAGCAGGGAGTTTATTGAAGGAGAGGAAAGGAAAAACAGAGCTCCTGAGAAGGGTGGGTTTCTGGAAAATGGATTGCTGAGGAGCAACTGGGGGAGCGAAGGGTTTTTATCTAGGTCAGAGAGACTTGTTCAGGCTTATTCTAGGTGAGGATCATGGGGAATCCAGCACCTCAACCACTACTCCACCTGTTGGCCCCTCCATTGTCTTTTTAAGGAGTAACTGCAATAATTTACTGATAAAATTTATTCGAAATCTGGTTAGGTGATAGGTAGGGTTCTATAGATGCTTTTGTTTGTAAAAATATCATGCTGGGTAAAGTCTCTTCACAATCTAAATGATGTAGAGCAATTCAATATATGAATAATAACAAAAAATATATAAATAAAATAAAAGAGTTCATCTACTGAAAATATTTGCAAAATAGACCATCGCTCTTACATCCTCGTCTCCAGCTCACGTTCACTGCTCTCCTTTGTCGACCAGCCTGCTTGTGCTCCAGTGTCCATAGCTTGACTTTGATCCCCTGCATGTAGGGATTTCTGTATTTCCCTTCTTGCTACCTGAGCCATTGCATAAGATCTTCAGCTTGGCAAATTCCAGCATCTGCCATTTTCCAAGTTTGGGATCTACTTCTCTAGCCTGGCACTGCAGAAGCAATTTCTTCTGAGGCCGATCCTGCAGATCCTAAGCTGGATCTCTACATGGCAGGTGTTGACTAGTCCAACTCTCTTTTGAGAACTGAGGGAGCCATGAGGGGCCCCAGAGAAGACTGCCTGGATTTCTTGCATGTGACAAGTCTGCACATGTGCTGTGAAGAGATTTGTTGGCAATGACACGCACTACCCAATCTTTTTTCTTTTCTTTTTTCTTTCTTTTTTTGCCACTTAAAACCCAAAACTTTACATTCTGCAAGTAAGGCAATGCTGGAAGAAACAATTGCTGACTCTGTGCCATGCACTGTGCTAGGTGATCCTCAGGTACTTTTTCAGCTTTTACTTCTGACTTGAACTAAATGAAATAAACAAAACAAAGAACCCATTAAAAGGCACTTGTGGGATGGGTTTAGAGGAGTTTGCTTTTATAGGGGAAGAAGTTATTTGCCACCAGGGCAGGGATTTATTTACTCTGCAGGTGGTTCTCAAATTACACCTAAGGGCACCCATGCCTGTGGAAGGCTCTGAAGGGTTGCATGTGGGTAAATGGGGTCCCTGACCCTTTGAACAGAACCAGGACAATGATTTCTGCAAATGTACAGGGCTCCTTCATTTCTCAAAAGATGCAATATGAAAAGACATAATCTCTTGCCTTCATGGAGCTCCAGGGTTAACTGGGAAGAAAATACATGGTGTATAAAAGATCATTAAGGTGACCACCAGTTAGTGTAATGGCTATGTCACTGGACTCCCACGTAGTCGACTGTGGTTTGAGTCCTGGACCCGGTGGCTTAAACTCACGCCGGGCGCGTGTGCATGCATGCCCAAGATCCCAAGAGGAGAATGGAGGAGAAGGGATTGCGAAGTGGCCATCTCCCCTGGGGGGTGATTTCTCGAATTTCTCGCTTTCTGTCTCTCTGTCTGTCTGGCGAGCGCACGCACCCTATAGCAAAAACCTCTCCAAAAAAAAAAAAAAAAAGATCATCAAGGATATCAGACAGGAAATAGCTTTATGTGGCACAAACCTCAGAGCCTAGGAGAATGAGTCAGTCCTATAAGCTGCAAGTCTGGGAAGTCATTCAGGACAGTAAGGACGGTTTGGGCCATGCACAATGAGGTGTGTTCTCACATCCTCTTCTGGGTACCCACACTCTGTGGCTTTTGTGTAATTCTTGTCTCTACAGTTCTTTCTGCTCCTGTTACGAAGAACAGAGATTCACTCCTGCTACTTTAAGTAATATGAGAGTGAGCCCAGGGAATAGCATGAAGGCATAGTGTAAGGAATTGAGGGAGCAATTAGGGGAACTCATGGAATTTAACCATTTAACCATTCCGTGATTCAATTTCTACTTGTATGAATGGGACTAGTAATAGTGCCCACTCTTTGGATTTCTGATAAAAGAAAAAAAGTCCATGTATATTGCTTAGCCTAGCAAGTTGTGCATAGTAGGTCTTTAATACATGCATTTTTTATTATTACAAATAAATTTTGCTTCTTGTGGCCTCCTCTGGCTCAAACTCTATTTCCTCAATTACTCTCTTGAGTTCAGTGTTTTCAAATTCCTTTTAATTTCACTGCTTGCTGCCTTCTGCCTGATTTTCTTCTCATTTCCAAAACCCATCTTTAGCAGAGAATCTGATTATCTTAGCTCATGGGCCATGTCATATGTGGCTTTTTTTTTATTAGTAGGCTTCCCCTAGTCTATTCCCTCTTCTGGTGCAGTCGTGAAAACTAGTGGCAGGGGGAAAATGCTTAGGAGGGGATAGGGATATAGCATCAGGGTGGGTGGACCTTGGTGTGGTATTTTTACCCTTATAAAGGTAAAATCTTTTATTAGACATTATGCCATTCAGATCTCTTCACAATCTCATATAAGAGATGCCAAGAGGACACAGAGGTGATACATATTCTGTCATAGTGAGATATCTTCATTAGGAAATGATCTGGGTACAAAGAAAACAAAGTTCCCCAGAGACTGTAACGTTAGTCACTGAGAACAGAGTCAGGGATAGGTTGTTGAGGTCAGCAGTGGCCCCTAAAGATTGGGAACAGAAAAAGTGATTCTGGGGGAGAGCTGTGGGCATCTCACAGGCAAATGTCATTTGCCAGCAAACGTGCCAGATTCTGTACTAAATGCTTATATTCTTACAATATGCCAGTGACATCATTGTCTATAGTAAACATATGAAGGAACAGATGCTCAGAAAGGTTAAGTGACTACTGCAGAGCACATGGTGCTAGTAAGTGGGAAAGAAGAGATTCAAACACAGGTAAAAAGTTTCCCACAAGAAGAGGGACATGAATGGAAGAAGGAGTTGAAGCACAGTCCGTCTAGGAAGGCCCTTTGCTCTGTGTACTGAAGTCCCATGGGCCAACTGAGCAGCATTGGGGAAAGAATGGAAAAGTGTGCAGTGGTGGGGGGTGCACTGGATATCTGAGTAGCTGGGGTCAGGCAGAGCCCCAGGGGCAAACATCAACGCAGGGCTGTGTGTGTCATGGAAGTTCAGCTGATGAGTTGTGAAGGGCAGATGTGTCCAGTTTGCAGGTGAGGCACCATTGGGGCAGGTTTCTTGAGAGCTGTTCTTGATGCTGAAGTCTGTCCTCAGCCCTATTCTTCCTTTTCAACTCCTGCCTCACACGGACATCAGTGTGGTCTTCCTAGAATCAAAGCCTCTTCATGTTTCTCTTCTTTAAGTCCTACAAAGTCTCCCTAGAAGAGAGAGCAAAGTCCCAGTCCCTGGACACATTACATCAACTTCCAATCTAGGTTCATTTTCATCTTTGTCCTCTCCTAATGTTCCCTGAGCTCAAGCCACAATGGCCCTTACACCCTTCCCCAAAAGGACATCTACTGTCAAGACATTGTGTGACTTACAGGCTGTTCCCCTTCCCTGCCTGGAATGCCATCTCTTATTAGCCAGCACTGTTGGTGGTGCCTCCTTTTGGAGACTAATTTGCTATCTTCCACACATTTGCTAGACTCTATTATTTCTATTTTACAGTTGAGATTAGTGAGCCTCCTAGAGGTCAAAATGCTTGTCTGGGGTCACAGAATTAGTAGAACCAGAAGCAGGATGTCAGCTTGGCTCTAAGCCAGTCCTCTCAGCCACTGTCCGGCAGGGTCTCCATCTTCCTCTTTCACTGAGTGGCTCCTATTCTACAATCCAGCCCGGATGCCTCTTCTATGGCATTTCCTTGATTATCCCCCCTCACCCCTAAGTCTCTCTGTCAGATAAACAATTTCGCAGGGCTTTCTTCAGTTCTACAATAACACTTAGTACCTCTTCTTACAGTTTGTATCATACAACTCTGCATGTTTATGTTCCCCTGCAATCCATATGTTGAAGCCCCAACCCCCAGTGTAACTTTATTTGGAGTTAGGGCCTTTGTGGAGAAAATTTGGGTTAAATGAGGTCATAAGAATGGGGCCCTGATCCAGTAGAATGTGTGTCCTGAGAAGAGACACCAGAGAGCTCCCTCTTTCTCTATTCACCGTGTGAGCATTCAGCAAAACTGTGGCTGTTCACGAGTCAGGAAGAAAACCCTCACTAGACAGATCTTGTAGGACCTTAATCTGAGGCTTTCCGGCCCCTGGAACGGTGAGAAAATTAAATGTGGATGTGTAAAGTCACCCCATCTATGGAATTTTGTCATGGCAGTCTGAAATGACTAATCTGAGTTCTTTCTTCCTTCCATGGGTCTCTCTTCTGGAATGTGATGCTAACTGGCAGGGACCTCTCGTCAGTGGTCCTGTGTTACCAACACACAGCATGGTGCTTACCGAGTGAATGCCTGGCATGCAGGGGCTCTAGGGAAGAGTTTGTGGAGTCATGCTTTATGGGACTCTCCCTCCCTGGATCTCAGGATCTCACAGCTACAACTTGACCCAGAGCACTGTCCTCTGCTGCCCCAGTTCACCTGTGCTCTGGGTACCCGGGAGATCCTGGAAGTGGATCTGTCTCTTCGGCACATAGCTTCTACCGACTGCTGATTTACTGGCTTCTTGCAGAGGGCTTGGCAGTCTGCTGTCTCCTCTGGCCCTCGTAAAGTGGCCCCCTCCCCTTTGTCTTGAGCCAGCAGCCGCCCTGCAGACTGCCTGGGCAGAATTTATGACAAGGATTCATCAGATTAGGAAGGGAGGAACGTGGTCCTGTTCCAGTGAGTGCAGAATGCAGTCAAACAGCATTGCAGGACGCTGCTGTGCAAACCCATGGGGTGATGCTTGGCATTTTCTGTCTTTAGGAGTCACTTAAGAACATTGTGATTTGGCAGGAAATAACTAAAAAAGGTTTTGGAGCTGAATATGAACCCAACTCTTTCAGACCTCACTTGGGCTCCTGGCTTCCTCCTGCCAGGAAACTTCAAATGATGACATTTTACAATTTGTTCTTCATCAGAGCCCTAAGGCAGCCACTCTCCTTCCTCTTCAAAGATTGGAATATTTTTCTATTTTAGAATATTTTTCACCTTCTTTCTACTTGTTGAGAGTCAGTGAGAGGGAGCTTACAGTTGCTGTTCATCCCCTTTCATTATTAGAGTGCGCTGCTTCATAGGAAATTATTCAATTTTGAAAAACTTGTGCATCCACTGGCCTAACTCTTGCCTTAGTGGGCAACAACTAAAGCTAAAAAATATCTGCTCCATCTTTCACACCACAGCTTTTCTGTATTCGAAGATAGCAATGGATTTCATTTATCAAACTTTCACCAAGGAAGAGATACCTGACATGGATTAAAGGAAAAAAGTTTTGGGACCAGCAGTTAGCGTAATGGCTATGTCGCTGGACTCCCATGTAGTTGACTGTGGTTCGAGTCCTGGATCCGGCAGCTTAAACTCACGCTGGGCACGTGTGTGTGCGTGCTCAAGATCCCTAGAGGAGAATGGAGGAGAAGAGATTGTGGCATGGCCATCCCCCTGGGGAGTGATTTCTCGCTTTCTGTTTCTCTCTCTGTCTTTCTGGTGAGCACATGCGCCCTATAGCAAAAACCTCTCCAAAAAAAGAAAAAGCAATTTCTCTTCTTCTGCTACATCTCCTGTAACATGTCATTCAATACCTGAATGTCCAGTTATGCATTTACACCTTTCATTAGATTGTAAGCTTCTTTACAGGAAGGGCTGGATTTTATTTTCATTCATGTTCAGAGACAACAGAGAACCTGGCCTAGGTAGCTGCTTGGTAAATGAATAATATCTACTGTGTTTATGCTTTATATGTGCTTGAGGTGTCATAATAAAGAAAATATGATACCTGCTCTTCTAAACACTGAAATTGAGAATTCGCATGTTTTTATCAATGAATGATGAATGGGTGAATTTTGATAAGCTGTTTTGGAATGCTACTGTGCTCCTGTGTGGTGGTCACCATCTCATGACAGGGTGTGGTTTTACCAGCAGCCTCTAGATTCTAATGACACACTATCAGGGAAAAGCAACTTGTAGCTATTTCTGGAAAGACTAGATTTTTTGTGAATTATTTGAGGCACTAAGAGGAAGATATTTTATAGGACTCAGTTTTCCACTAACCTGCAGTATTTGGAGGCATAATCATCCATTTTTTCGAGGGTGTAAAGATTTGTGGGAAGCAAGGTAAAGTGTGATTAGAGTCTTGTGGAAGTCCTATAGCCTGTAAAAGTTCACCAGCTCAAAGACATGAGTGCTGGTACTTGCCGGAAAACACTGGACACATTAAAACTTTGGAATGGGGACTGGCAAGTAGTGTGTGGTTAAGGCACTGGAGTCCCACATGGCCGACCACAGTTCAGGTCCCAGATCTGGTGGCTTACTTTCTCACTTAACCCCACCTCTCTCTGGTCAAATTTAAAAAAAAAATAAATAAATAAAATAATTCTCAAAAAATATCGAATGCATCAGAGTAGGCTGGCCTTGTGATCTTGTGGTTTAAGAAGCCAGATCCCACATGGCCAATCATTCAGATTTCAGCCCCAGCAGTTGAAAGCATGCAGGGTACATGTGTGTGCATGCTCCAAATCACAGTAGGATGGCAAGATGGAGGAGAAGGGATTGTGATGTGACCAAGTTCTACTGGGGGGATGTATCTCCTTCTTCCTCTCTGTTTCTCTCTTTCTCTGGCAAGTGTACATGCCTCTGGCAATTAAAATAAATCAGAGTTAAATAATAAGATGGAAAGAAACAAGAAGGGCGAGACTTTCCAGAAAAGGGAGGCAGGATACACTCTTGAGGAAAGAAAAAGTGTTGAATCTGCCTTATGCCCTTTTAAGGGAAGGTGAACCAGATCACTGGATCCCGGAAGTGTTCCGCAGTTACTCGGTATCAGCTATGAGCTGTAATAGGCCCCCTTGAACCCAATTCCATCTTATTCCTTCTCAATGCTTCAGAGAGCAGCAGAACTAGGCCTTGATTCATCTCTCCTGACTACTAATCCTGCATATTTACATAGGAACACACGTGACCTCATTTCTTCTTGGTTAACTGGTATATATGCTGTGATTTTTATGTAACTTTAGATATTCCTAATCACTGGGTTGAAAGATGGCCACTAGATTCAATTCTAGCTTAGACAACAACACAAAGCAGCCTCAATTTTTGGTATACCACGCTCCACAGCTCTCATCTCTGGCCTTTCTGTTTTTGTTCCAGAATGCCTCTAACTCATTTTTGTGGTATTTTATAAATTTAGCTTGAGGTTGAATTCATAACAACATGTGGAAACTACCTTAATTTTATAATTAGAGATTAAGTGACTCATCCAACCTTCTTCTCTCCCCACAAATAATCTGGCAGTAAAAAAAAAATCTTTGCTATTAAGTGGTATTTATTTAATTGTGATTTGCTGTAGAGCTGTTTAAGAGTGGGTCATTAGGTTAAAACCATTGTGCTTGTCCCAGAGCAGAGGATGTCTTGTACTGACTTACGTTTGGGTGTGTTTTCTCTGACGCTGAGCTAGCACAGCCATGTTTACATTACACACACTCTCAAGTTGCTGCCCTTTTTTTTTTTTTTTTTTTTTTTGTTCTTCCAGAGGAAAAAAAGCTACAACACAGACAAATGACCTTATTGAATGTGATGGGTCAGGTCAAGTTGGACCAGTGGCTGATACTTTCCATTTGAATTGACTTAACTCCATTGTTTTCCAGTCTTCCCAATCTTCCTCATCCTCAAATCAATGTTGAAGAAGCAACTAGTAAATTCAGAAGATCTGAAGCCTTGTAGCTTCTATCAAGAGTCTCCTCCATTGAATAGAGTCTTGAGAGGCTAATGAACCAACGGATTCCTACAACACCATTTGAGCCTGTGATTATCTCCAAATGGGTAAGAGTTTGGGAACTTAGAACTGGTTTTGAATTGTCAAAATAAGTCAAGGATGCAAAAGGTGGGGCAAAGCACACCACAAAGCCTTTCCTCAAATAACTTTTCTGAGGTTCTCATCTCCTTTCCATTTACAGCCTTGTTGGCTTTGCATTTTCTGGGCAAGTGTGAGAAATGTCACCACACTTCCTAAAAAGGAACTGAGCAAGATAGATAGTCTCTGCCCCAGCAGGACACCTGGATGGCAGCCTTATCCAGAGCCAAAATGGGGCTGCATGTGCCTGCCTGTTTATTTGTTCTCCTCCTGTTTGGAGACTTTCTCTGATTAATTACTTTCTAGTAATCGAGGCTGCTAACTAATGTCTCATCTGATTAACCTGTAGGTTAGACCTCGATCCCAGAGGGTGGGCTGACCATCCTGCTTGGGGAATGAAGGAGGTCATTGGCCAGGGGCCTCTGGGATGCCAGTTTTGGGCTCGTTTATTTTCTTTA
>NW_006204812.1:5349375-5365363 GCF_000334495.1 Tupaia belangeri chinensis
TAAGTCTTGTTTGCTATCCCTGCTGCAGTGACTGGCGACAGTTTCCCCCCAGTCCCATCCAATCTAATTGGCCTGCTGAAACAGCAGCGAACATAAGATTTAAGAAATGTTTTCTTTGAAAACTTCTGGTCCGACAGACACTTTGAGCTCATATTTCACCCTGTTTCAACTGCACACCATTCCCTGGGATCTGCAGGAGAAATATCGTGAGTGAGTCTTACAAGGGGACTGCTGCCCTGTGGTTTGGGGGTGGGAATGGGGGGCTGATGGAGGGGAGGCTGTGCTGAGGCAGTCCGGCATCTTCAGAATCTAGAGACCATGCCAACGTTAACACATCCGAGGAGGTATTCAGTATCAAAGTCGCTAATATTTGGCTCCATAAACACAATACTGGTTGCAAAAACATAGCTAAGGAGCTCATGCTGATTACTTCAATAAAAGCTGTTTAATTATGAACGTTTGGGAAATGAAGTTACCAACAGGACCGGGAGTGCTGTGGCGTCCCAGTGTTCCTGCCCCCAGCATCCCACTGTTAAGCCAGATTGTCCACTCAGCTGAAAAGTCTGACACTGAGCAGGGCACGCCCTCCACCCTGCGGGAAGCTGTTCACTTGCCAGGAACACTCCCTCCTACTGCAGTGGCAGTTTTCAGGAGCTGATTAGTGATGAGCGCTCAGCCTTTATCAGTACTATTCCCAGGCCATTCCACGGATTACTTGGGGGTGGTGATCAGAGCTCCCAGAAGGTAGCTTCATTCGCTGAGCTAATTACTGTTTCTGGGTAGCTGGCATCATCCTCCCAGAAGTCCGAGTCCCAGGACTAAGCAATGTGCAGCTGAATTTTAAGCATGGAGCCAGGAGATGTGATTACATCAGTAACATTTTTGGAGTCCTCAAATGAGTTTTCCTTAATAATAAGTTAGGAAACACGATCTTATTAATGCTTCTGTATAATACTCCTCTCTCTTATGTGATTATAGGCAGTTATTTCATATAGAATGGAATAGGTAGAATTTCCATGTAAAGTTTGGTTAACAAAAATAAGTTGAAACTGTGAGAAAAGAAATATAAAGACATACACACCGTCAAGGACTGAATTTTATAGCATACTTTTTTTTTCTACATACTTATTTTTTCTCTGAGAAAAATGTTTATATGTTAATGATTTTTGGTAGAAATCTTTAAAAGTTATCCTTATTAACCAGCAGGTGTGAACAGACAGTAACCATTCTTGATCAGCCCTGATGCTTCTATGCCGTAAATATAACGAAACCTTCAGAAACTACTTCAAGACCACTGACTCTTAAACCCATGCACTGTTACATGGTGACATTCACTTCATTTTTTATTTTATCAGTTGAAGACGATTGTAACTGCTTTATGGTGTCATGAAAACAACAGTGATATAGACAGGGTGCATGTGAAAACAGATTTGAAAATATAATGTGAAACTCTAGCCACATTTTTTTCTGTCCTCTGTATTTTAGCTGTTTCTGTGACAGTGTTTTTTTACTGCTGCCCATAGCTGCTCCCTTATTTATTTATTTATTTATTATTTTAAGGTTTTTGCCACAGGGCATGTATGCTCTCTGGCAAGAGACAGAGACCGTGAGAGGGAAAGGGATAAATCAATCACTAAGGGGGATGACCATAGCACAACCCCCTCTCTTCTCTTCTTCTCCTGGGATATTGGGCATGCACACAAATGCACCTTAGATGACTTTCAAGTCACTGGGTCTGAGACATGAACTGTGGTTGGCCATGAAGGAATCCAGCACTTTGACTGTCATGCCTCCTGCTAGCCCCAGCTGCTCCTTTATTTTATGCTAGGCAATTTCATTGGAGACTTGAGGACATCAATCAGACAGAACAAAGATCACAGGTTTTTGAGATGTCCCCTTGTCACTGGGGACATTACACATCTTCCTCTCTTCAGGTCTGAATTGGCTGCTACCACTGCTGAGCACATCATATCAATGCTGAGCATCCACCACGGCATCCTACTGTGGACTGTGTGTTGAGAGATAGCTAGCTAGCCATCTGGTGGCAGTTCAGTAGCATTAAACCCTTGAATTCTAGAAAGAGAAATAAAGTATCTTCAACAGAATTCAATGAAATACAGTTTGTCTAGATATGGATTCATTTTCTCACCATACTTCTGTGAGCAACACTATCCATGACTTAGTCACCACCATGCCTAGTCACCACCATGGGTTACAGGGCGAGATTGCCTCTACTCCAAATCTTTGAGAGGCTTTAGAAACATTTACAAAAGACAGGCTGTTCTGCTTATTTTGTTTGCCTCTCTGGATACATCCATTTTCCACTCTTCTGCTTTGCTCTGTTCTTCAGAAGGCTAATTCTTATTTGACTGTTTCAATGAAACTCCTTCACCCTCTGTCCTTTTTTTGGATTTTACTAAGTACTGGTACCAACAGGAAGTGGGAGAGCAAGAAGAGAGAGATGGTGGGGCATTCATTCTTCTCACTCCCCTGGGCCCCATCTCTTAGCTTCTGGTATTAGCTCAGTTCCTCTACACATGACAACAGCTCCTGGATAATGTGTTGAGAATAGATTCTACAGAGAGAGTGTAGAAAAAGGGAGGCAAGTTAGGAGTCTATTGCAGTAATCTGCATTAGGATAATGGTGGTGTCTATCTCATTTCTGCAGTTCTATCTGGTTTCCAGAGGTTCCTTTCTCTTGATTTTTTCCTAAAAAGAAGAAGTAATAGCTTCTGGCCATTGCTACTCCCCAAAACTACCATTTCAAGTTGAGACCCTCCCAAAATAACCTATTAAGTAATTATTTAATTGATTTACTTTTCTTTCGGGGCCTAACACTTAAGCCCTCAAATAGAATACGACCAACGTTTAAGACAAAAGTAGAATTTGAGGGTAAATTGGGGCATATTCCTAAAAGTCTCAGCTGATAGTAATATTTAATATCTTTTATATCAACTAGATATTAGTAACTATGCTGAGATATGCTTTCACATGGATTATTTAATTTAATACTTATAATCCACCTTAAATGCAGTATGGTTTCTTTCCATTTTACAGACAAAGATGCTGAAGGTGTGTAAGAAGTATGAACTCAGAGGAGTGGGAGTTTGTCCTAGACTTGAGTACATACTCTACTATTTAACTCTTACAACCTCACCAGGAAGCAGGTTCAGCGATTGAGAACATAGACTCCGAGGCTGAGCTACCTGGAGTTGACTTCTGGACCTGCTACTTAATTATTTGAAGATCTTGGTTAATGGTCTCTCTGTGCCTCAGTTTTATCATCTGTAAAGTGGGAAAATAATTATTTCTGGCTTCTAGAGTTTTTATGAGAATTAAATAATTAGATAAGAATAAAGTACTTTATAAAGCGCCAGCTCATGGTATATAAATGCAGAGAGCATAAGCATTGTGGCTAGATAAAGCTGGGTTTAAACCATGCCTTACTATGGCTACTATGTTGAGCACATAGAACTCCATGTGGTGCATTCATAAACCTTGCAGGATTGCCATACAGGATTTCCAAAAAGGCTATGAGAGGAAGAAAAACTTTGGAAACTAATATCCTATAGAAATGCTGAGCATTAACATTATTCATTTTAATGTGAAACAGAATATCCAAATGTATGAAAGAAATAATTATTTTTTTACCTTTTTAAATAAATTTGCTGACTCTTTAGTAGATATTGACTGGAATTTTGGGCCACTGAGGCAATTCATGAGTCAATGGTGATTTCCAAGATCAGATGTGTTCAAACTACATGTTTTCCTCCTTAGTGGAGAAACTCTAGTTTAATTAATGTCTGATTGCCTCATGTCAATGAATGTTGACCTTCAGTGACTCAGGACAAGTTACTCATAGGCCCAGACCAGGAATATTTCACTGTGGCTTTGATATAAACTATTGGTCTCCCACAAAGAGAAAATATATTTTTACAAAATATATCTTTGCAAAGAAGTTCAAGACCTTTATGGGAACCAAGAACTCATAAAACTATTAAGATGTGTGTGTGTGTATATGTGTATATATATACATATATATATATATCTATATATATACACATACTTACATGTCTCTAACAAGGCACTGTTCACTAATCAGTTTATTAAATAAATATGAAGAATTAGGGCTTTTGTTTGAGAGTGTGTAGTGTCTGTTGGTGAGTGAGATATCCCCAGAAGTCATTTTGCCTTTCTCTGTGAAAAAACATATCTATGAAAAAACTGTAATGTTTTTTCATAAGTAAACATATATTTCATTTATTTCATAAATAAACATATATTTACTTATGTTTTAATTTGCTAACCGACAGTGACAACAAACAAATAACAATAACAACAATAATAAAAGAGGCAAAGTGAAAACAAATAATTGAATATATGTCTCTAATCCTATTTCTTTTTTTAGAATTATTTTACTTATGTATATATTTATCTTAATTTGACCAGAGAGGGACAGAGAAAGTGAGAAAGCAAGCCGCCAGGTCCCAGACTCGAACTATGGCTGACCATGTGGGAGTCCAGCGCCCTTAACCACCACTCCACCTGCTGGCCCCTCTAATTCTATTTCTAAAAAACTTTATTTATTTAGTTCTTTTGAGAGAATAAGAGAAAGCAAGGAAGAGAGATCGAGATACTCATAAGAGTCTTCACACTGTGCTCCACCCCTGGTTTCAGCCAGTCTGGATCATGGACACATGCACACATGCCCACTGTGCTCAGGGAGGTCCTAGGATGCAGTCCCAGTACTTTTCCCATATATAGGTCCAGTTGTGTTATTGTTGCATCAACCACTTAGCCCTCGAAATCCCCATTTTTGTGAAAATAATTATTTAATTTTATTTATTATTATTATTATTTTAAAATTTGCTACAGGGCACATGTGCTCACCAGAATATATACATATATATATATATATATATATATATATATATATATATATATATATATATATATATATATATATATATATATATATATATATATATATATATATATATATATATATATATATATATATATATATATATATATATATATATATATATGTATATATATACACATACTTACATGTCTCTAACAAGGCACTGTTCACTAATCAGTTTATTAAATAAATATGAAGAATTAGGGCTTTTGTTTGAGAGTGTGTAGTGTCTGTTGGTGAGTGAGATATCCCCAGAAGTCATTTTGCCTTTCTCTGTGAAAAAACATATCTATGAAAAAACTGTAATGTTTTTTCATAAGTAAACATATATTTCATTTATTTCATAAATAAACATATATTTACTTATGTTTTAATTTGCTAACCGACAGTGACAACAAACAAATAACAATAACAACAATAATAAAAGAGGCAAAGTGAAAACAAATAATTGAATATATGTCTCTAATCCTATTTCTTTTTTTAGAATTATTTTACTTATGTATATATTTATCTTAATTTGACCAGAGAGGGACAGAGAAAGTGAGAAAGCAAGCCGCCAGGTCCCAGACTCGAACTATGGCTGACCATGTGGGAGTCCAGCGCCCTTAACCACCACTCCACCTGCTGGCCCCTCTAATTCTATTTCTAAAAAACTTTATTTATTTAGTTCTTTTGAGAGAATAAGAGAAAGCAAGGAAGAGAGATCGAGATACTCATAAGAGTCTTCACACTGTGCTCCACCCCTGGTTTCAGCCAGTCTGGATCATGGACACATGCACACATGCCCACTGTGCTCAGGGAGGTCCTAGGATGCAGTCCCAGTACTTTTCCCATATATAGGTCCAGTTGTGTTATTGTTGCATCAACCACTTAGCCCTCGAAATCCCCATTTTTGTGAAAATAATTATTTAATTTTATTTATTATTATTATTATTTTAAAATTTGCTACAGGGCACATGTGCTCACCAGAGAGTGAGAAAGAAGAGAGAGGACAGAGGAGAGAGGAAGGAGGAGAGAGGAGAGAGGAGAGAGGAGAGAGGAGAGAGGAGAGAGAGAGAGAGAAAGAAAACAAGCTGTTAAGTCCATTCCAGAAACTGTAGTTGGCAATGTGGGAGTCTAATACCTTAAGCACCACCATGCCACTTGTTGGTCCCTAATTTCTAATTTTTAAAGTTTATTTAAAGTTTTAAGTTATAAATAAAAGATACTTCATAGCAGTATGTACTTTTGCTTACTAAACATCAATGAATTATTCTGTAATTTATGATTTACATATAATCATTTTAGATCCCTATAGGGTACAGTATGGTTTTTTAAAGTATGTATATGATGTGTAATAAACAAATAAAGAATATAAACATATACACCACCGTCAATATTTAATGTTACATTATGTTGTATACATGTGAATTTTGCTCTACTGGTAAGTTGGAAATTTGTGTTGAATTGTCATTGACGATCTTTACTGTGAAATACAGTTCCAAAGAAAAATAAAGAGATTAAAATCAGATAAAAAGAAGTTTCGTAAATTAATGAGGATGGATTTTTATAAACAAAGGTAATCTTAGCATAGTCAATGAGAGAAGAATTTGTAATTTCCATGTAGAAGATTGTGGGAGATAAGAGTTTATAATCTGAAAAGATTGGTGGTATCAATCATTGGTCCAGTTAGAAATAGGTAAAATTATACATAACAATAGCTAATTAGGAAGAAAGAAAAAGAAGTTTTACTCACTTACTGTGAGTTCTTGTAAGACCACAGTACTTTAATGTGGATAAAGAAGTCCTTAAAAAAGCAAAAATAAGACAAAATTGGAAAAAGATATTTAAAAACGAAGATATGAAAAAGTCAGTGATTTGGTGATTTATAGGCTTTACAACGTTCTTGATTTTAGTCTTCTTTAAATTAGTTGAAAAGAAAGACTCAGTTACTTGTAACATTTTAGACTTTTCCTCTGTTATCTAGTTTTATACAATGAATAATGGTTATCATAATAAATGTACAAATGCAATATGAAACTGTCAAGACAACTGTCTATCAAATAACTGGTGAGTTTGTACTTAAACTAGTCTGTGTGAAAAATAGTTGAATCTGAATTTTTAGCCTTTTAGGTGGGGAATTTAATCCATTGACATTCAAAATATTATCAATATGTGTGGAACTTATCTTTGTTATTCTGTTACTTTTTTCCCTTCTAATCCTTTTGTGTTTTCTTACTTCTATTTAGTTCCCTTTAGTTTTCCTGGTATAGTATCCCTTAAGTATTTCCTGAAGAGCTGGTCTAGTTTTGATGAATTATTTCAGCATTTGTTTATCTGGGAATGATTTTATTTCTCCTTCCCATTTGAAAGATAGTCTTGCTGGGTATAGTACTTGGCTGTAACTGTTTTTCTTTCAGAATTTTAAATATGTCTTTTTATTCTTTCCTTGTCTGCATTGTTTCACTTGAGAGGTCTGATGTTAGTTTAATTAGGTAACCTTTGTAAGTAAGTTGGTGTTTTTCTCTTGCCATTTTTTGCCTTTGTCTTTGCTTTTTACCATGATGGCTATGAAATGCTTGGAAAGGATCTTTTTATGTTACATCTATTTGGTGTCTTTTGTATTTCCTGGATTTAGATGTCCATATGCCTCTCTAAATTTGGGAAGTTTACAGCTAATATCATGAAAGAAATTTTCTATGCCTTTACCTATCTCTTAGCCTTTTTGAATACCTATTATGCAGCTATTCAGCTCTTTAATGTCTAGGATTTCTTGTATGTTGTCCTCATTTTTAATTGTTATTCTTCCATTCTTTCTGGTTGCTTGGACTAAATAAGCGATTTACTCTTCAAAGTCAAAAGTTCTTTCTTCTGAGGAACCAGCAGTTAGCATAATGGCTATGTCGCTGGACTCCCACGTAGTCAACCGCGGTTCGCGTCCCGGACCCGGTGGCTTAAAACTAAAGCCTAGCACGTGTGCGTGCGTGCCCAAGATCCTGATAGGAGAATGGAGGAGAAGGGATTACAGCGTGACCATCCCCCCTGGGGGGGTGATTTCTTGCTTTCTGTCTCTATGTCTCTGTCTGTCTGGCGAGCACACGTGCCCTATAGTGAAAACCTCTCAAAAAAAAAAAAAAGTTCTTTCTTCTACATGAACTAATCTGCTATTGATAATTTGCTACAGAGGTTTTTATTTCTTAAAGTGCATTCTTTATCTCCAGAAATCCTGTTTGATTCTTTTTCAGGATATCCCTCTCTTTATGGAGTTCCTCTTCCAAGTCATGGAAGGATTGATTGGTTGTCTGTTTCTTCTTATGTCTCATTGAATTTTGTTATGGTGAATATTCTGATTTTTTTCCTGATATTTCTGTGAGCTCATGTGTTTTATCCATTGTTGGTGAGGAGTTATTATGTTCCTTTGGGGTTATTTTCTAATTTTCTCCTATTTCCTGAGACCCTGCTTTGATTTTTAGTCATCTGGTGATATACTTCCTTCTTCCTATTCCTTTGGAGTATGTTTCTATAGGTGTGTGTGCTTGCACTTCCCTATGGTGTGAGTTAGCTCTGTGCCAATTTCCTTCTTCTACTGTGAGTGGGAATGTGGAATCCACAGTGGGAGCTTTGGGCTCAGGTTTTCAGAGGGGATTTTTCTCTCCTTTTATTGCTGGGGTAGTTGTGAAAAAAGAATTCTCCCAAAACTTCACTGTCTTTAGGTCAGCTTAGGCCAGATGACCTTTGCTTCCCTGTTGCTCTTTCTATCTCTGGGACTACAGGAACCAGGTGGTGGTTCTTGAAGGTCAGAGCTGTCCCTCTTCTTCCACTGGAGGCTGGGCAGGAGTCTTTGTTGATCAGCTCAGGCCAGGCGGCTTATATTTTCCTTTGCTTCCCCAATCTCTGGTATTCTTTTGCTTTGACTTATTACAGATGTATAATCTTCTGGATGAGTGAATAATAGAATGAGAATTCTGGATTATTCCTCTTCCTAAATTGTAATTTCCAGACTTAGTAACATACATTTTATTATTATTCCTTTGCATGTAAGCCTAGAAAAGCTGACCATGTGTCAGTGTGCACATGCATATATGTGTGTTGTTTGTGTATGTGTGTGTGCATGTGGTGTATGTATCTGGGATATATATCTATAGCTGTATCTATCTATATCTATCTATCTATATCTATATCTATCTATCTATCTATCTATCTATCTATCGAAAATGGAGTGTGAAGATTAATTTTATTCAAAGGTTGGCATACAAGATTTATGATGGGCCCCCCCCCCTTGGGGCTCAGCCTGCCATTTGTTTATACGAAATATTTATTGTCTCCCACATTCCAGAACTCTCCCAGTTTCTGGGGTTACAGTTACTTAAATCCTGGCCCCTCAAATTATTATTCCACTACTATCTATGGGAGCAAAGACTTTGAGCATTATTCACTATAATACACATTTATTCTTTACTTGATACCCAAACAATGAGATAATCCTTATTTAAATGTTTCTTAGAATTTTCATTTGCAAGTGCTTTTTCCATATAACATTCCTGTATGTGGAGATTTTAGTTTTATGAGGAGTGAGGACTTTACTTATGCAGATTTTCTTCATAAATTTGGAGTCACTGATGAAGTGGGAAGGGTGGAAGATTTATTGGGTGACACAAAGATATACACAACATCTTTGGAAGTTGCCAAAATCAACATGAACAAGATGTTTGCTATCATAGCTTTCAGAATTTGGATCCATGTAAGTATTGTGGTTATGTCTAGGACCAAGAGGCGCTGATTTTTATTTTACTATAATATTGCAGTTTGTGCCATTGGCAGCAGAACTTATCATACTATTCTTTTGGCAAGATAAAACAAAGTCTGGTTCTACTTCATTCTGCAGTTGGGTTGTCTATAGATCTGGAGTGGATTAACTTACTTGGAGGGAATCTAGGACCAAGGAGACTTAGTTTCAGTTCTGATTCTCAATTAGAAATCAGTCACTTTCATAGGTAAGTAATGAGTCCATCAGAAGACATGGAAAGGACGTGAGAACTTGGTTTCTCCCATCACCTCTTCAAAGGTATATCCAACGTATGTTATACAATGACTTTATTAGTGTGGTTCCTAAAGTTTTAATGAAGTGGAGCTTGGAAGTATAGCAGAGTAATACCTACTAAAATCCAGGTTCATTGGTAACTTCAAACACAGCAGGTGAGCAAGCCTGGCTCCAAGGGCTACCTTCCCTGATTCTTTTTGAGATGAGGAACCCACCCTGGTGCTCACATTGCCAGAGCTAGTTCACTCTCTATCAGAATATGAATTACTAGTTAGCGTCTGGCTCTCCCACACTGGATGGACTGTGTGAATCAAATCCCTTTACAAGGAAGAGAGAGTGAGGAGTCTGCTCAGAAAGTATACCTCTAGTCTCTGCTTTTCCAAATGTTACCCAAAGTTGTGGACAAGTCCTCAGGCATGGTTTTTCTCAAGACCTTACAGTTTTTGCAATTGTCTGGGGTTGAGAAAATGGCATTACTCAGCTGTAGTCAGCTTCTTGCCAAGACCTTCCATAAAATGCATAATAAAGTAGCATTTTAAAGATGAAACATGCTATTTACTTTTTCTTATCAGTGGAGTCATTACTAGAGAGTCAATTTTCCCAGGAGATAGAAAAGCAAAGAGTCGTGGTGGTCCAATGGCAGAGCTGAATTGAGGGAGGTGGGGAAAACTAATAGATCTAGATGATACAAATTTGCAAGAGGATATTGTTGGCAGCAGAGAAAAGAAGAGACAGGTGAGAAGTTGATATAGCGTGTGACCTTCATCAAAACAGTTTTACAGTCTGTGGTGGGGTTCTCTGGAGAGAGAAAGAGGCTGGTGGGAGCCTCGTGGCAATAGAATCTCTACTGATTTAGCAATATTCTGAATGGGCCAGGTTGTGTAGGGGCTGTAGCAGATGATAAACTTTTTTCAATCATGTCATATTTCAGTGACTTGACAATATATATACATATATATTTTCTAAACTAAATCATGTACTATGCAGTAAAGATAGATAAAAGGCCCCCAGCTCAGACCTTTACAGTGTTAATTTGCAATAATTTCTCTGTGAGTAATCAGTCACATAGCCATTTTTATCATCTGCTCAAAACCAGCAAACATGCCCATGTGCTTTTTAATTAATTAATTTCTTTATTTTTATCATCATAATCTTGTTTATATTACATTGAATCACCTATAACTTTACAGTGTATTACATTGCTTTTTCAAAAGGGAATACGATGCATGTCAGTCAATACAGAGACATTAATCTCCCCACTTCATCATTCAATATCTTTTCAATGTTTTTCCCAATCATCATCATTATTATTATTTTTTAAACAGTCAATCACTATTAATACCCATGTACTTTTCAGGTCAAGATGTACCCAATGGTATCCCTCATAGTGTTTCACACACAGTCTGGGCCTGATCCCAGGATGCAGATCACCTCCACATTAGCATTTTATTAACAAAATTGAATTTGATACATGAAAGCCCCCTATTAACAGATGGTCCCATTGCCTGCAAACAGTGCCTCTCCTGGAATATGGTTTCCTAGAAGAAGCAAAAGCTCAGTGGGCCATTGATTCTTTGTGGGCTCTTGAAGGTTTTGGACCTATGCATTCTGATCCCTTCTGACTGATACTATTATCAACATACCGCCTTCTCTGCCCCACTCATCTGTTTCACTGTAGATCCATACATCTAATACAATCAGAATGGAAGCAGGCTTTGTCTATGCTAGGTGTGTTTGTTCTTTTTTTTTTGGAGAGATTTTCACTGTAGGGCGCGTGCGCTTGCCAGACAGACAGAGAGAGACATAGAGACAGAAAGCGAGAAATCACCCCCCAGGGGGGATGGTCACGCCGCAATCCCTTCTCCTCCATTCTCCTCTCGGGATCTTGGGCACGCACGCACACGCGCCCGGCGTGAGTTTTAAGCCACCGGGTCCGGGACACGAACCGCGGTCGACTACGTGGGAGTCCAGCGACATAGCCATTACGCTAACTGCTGGTTCCCTGTTTGTTCTTTTCATTACCTCCTTTGCAGGTCCAGAGAGTTCCTAGGGATCAGAGACCCAGTGGCCACTCTTCCCTTCCCACCATGAACTGACACTTTTGCTCTCTCCCTGGTTTTCTTAAGACTATTTTCAATGACAAGAGAACTAGGTGAAATGGGGAGTACATTTTTAGAACACAGGTTATTAAAAACATAAGAAAACTTCTGTAATATTTTGAAATTTGACATAAGCAGACCACATTCTTTATTCCCATCATGAAACTTTGCTCAAGTTCCTTGGACTTTTAAATACCACAGATAAGCTTCAGTTTCTGGCTTGCAGGGAAGGGGCTCATGCAGAGTTCTGTGGAAACTCAAAGTGACACCTGTGCAGAAGCTGCCAGTAATTGTGGTATTTCAAACCCAGATTCCCTTCTTCTACCCTAATTAGCTGGATGCTAACCCTCTGCTTGCAGGATTTGACTTCAGAAAACCCAGCTTTAAATTCTGGCTTCAACTATTTTACTTGTGTGACCTTGGGTAAGTGAACTCATCTCTCTCAGTCTCTCTTCTCTCATTTGTAAAATCGGAATAAATACAATCTAGCCTCCTGTAGGTTTTGCGAGGCTCGCTGTTTTGTTTTGTTGTATTGTGGGCCATGCCCAGTGGGAGAGAAGTTTCCAGTATCTAAAATTACATTATTTGTCTACTTTTAAATTAAATATTTTATTAATTTCTGTTCCACAGGAAGTGGAACTTACAGTCTAATAAGAAGATGGACCATCAAAGCGACAATTCAGAAACAGTGCGAGAAATGTAAGGAGGTGTTAAAAGTGATTTAATAAATATGTATCTGGGAGCATTTAGTGAAGGCTGAGAGAGAGATGATGGAGGCAGAGGTAATGAATCAGGAAAAGCTATAACCAGAGATGCTTGATCTAAGGATAGGAAGTGAGGAGTCTTTGGTTAAGGAAAAGCTGAGGAAAGGAACAGCAATCTGAAGGGAAAGTGTGACTTTAGTCCCTTTAGCCTTATCCTTCAGGCTCACCGTGGAGTTGCAAATGCAAGACTTCTCTTTCTTTCTTTCTTCCTTCTTTCTTTCTTTCTTTCTTTCTTTCTCTCTCTCTCTCTCTCTTTCTTTATTTCATTCTTTCTTTCTTTCTTTTTTATGACTGGACAACATTCCATTGTATTTACATGTCACATTCTCTCTATCCACTCATCTATCCAAAGACTCAGAGAAATAGAGGGTAGAATGGTGTTTGCCAGGGACTGAGAATTTGGGGAAATCAGGACACTAGTCAAAAGGTACACAGTTTCAGTTGAGGTAAATGAGTTTTGAGGATCTAATGTACTGCTAGGTGACTATGATGAATAATTTTGTATTGTTTACTTGAAAATTGCTAGTAAGTAGATCTTAAGTCTTGACCTCCATTCCCCTAACCCACAAATCATCATTGTGTGTAGTGAAGAAAGTTTTAGTTGTGAATTAATTTGATTGCACTTTCCGTCATCATGCTGTACACCTTGAATGTATACAATTTTCATTTGTCAGTTATATCTAAATCAAACTGGAAAAAATAGAGCGTTTCTGTCTGAACAAACGTGTAGCAGTGTGGAGGTAACTGGGCATGACTGAAGTGTGTGAGGCGAGCATGGGCTGGTTTGGGTACAAAGGTATCAGACTTTTGATGTGACAAGGTTCTCCTCAAGAATGCCTCTCTTACCTAGCTTTCCTGAAATCACATGTCCCTCATCAGTTTCTAGCCATTTTCTTTGCTTCCTTTTCTTTAGAGCAATTTTTTCAAACTGAAATTACATTGTCTACTTTTAAATTTAACTTTTAATTTAAATGAAAAATCTTGTCCATTTCTTTTTAATAAAGTTTTGCTATAGGATGTGTGAACTTCTTGGAGAGAGACAGAAAGAAAGAGAAAAAAGAGGGAAAGTGAGAGCGCACCCACGGTGAATGGCCACACCATAATTGCTTCTTCTCTCGGGATTTTGGAAATGCATGCACACATCCTGTTATGTTTTTCATCCTCATGTGTTTTTCTAGGACTCAGATCACACATGTGAGAGCCAGCTATGTGAGATCCAGCTGCTTTAACAACCATGCCACTGATTGGCCCATCTTACCCATTTCTATATCCTCAGTGGTTGTACCTACAGTCGGTATAAAGTAGGCACAATAAATACTTGTTCAATGGATGAATGAACAACAAGGGAGTATTCTCATACAAAGGCAGTGTTTTTAGCAGCCTGCATCATAGACTCTAAGAGTTGCTATAAAACACATGGTTAAGGGAACCAGCAGTTAGCGTAATGGCTATGTCGCTGGACTCCCACGTAGTCGACCGCAGTTCGTGTCCCGGACCCGGTGGCTTAAAACTCACGCCGGGCGCGTGTGCGTGCGTGCCCAAGATCCCGAGAGGAGAATGGAGGAGAAGGGATTGCGGCGTGACCATCCCCCCTGGGGGGTGATTTCTCGCTTTCTGTCTCTATGTCTCTCTCTGTCTGTCTGGTGAGCGCACGCGCCCTACAGTGAAAATCTCTCCAAAAAACAAACAAACAAACAAAACAAACAAACAAGCAAAAAAAACCACATGGTTAATGACTTTGAGTCTACCATAAACAAGAAAGGAAGAGTTCACTTTGTTTTCAGCAAAGCTCTCTGAAGTTGGGAAACTGAACATGTTTCTCCTGTTCTTGGGGATGATAGAATGAATGCTTAGCCTCTTTGGTTTCTGTGATAAAGACAGACAGCAAAAGGTAATAGTCAACCCATAGAGTGCAGACATTCGGTATATGTTGTCTGCACTCTATGACTGAAACTGATTGACTAACGGTTGTACAAACACAAGAGATGGGTGTGAATGTCAGATGAGGTGTGTGTGGAGGAATGGGGCCTAACGAAAGACATTTGGAGAAGGGATATGGAGGTAGAGCATTGTCAGGGTGGGGAGGTGTGGTGTTATCGGTTGAAGATATTTGGATCAACAGGACTGGGGAGAAATGTTCACATATTGAAATGCTCACATTGTAAACTAAACAATGTGATTGAATGTATATACAAAAATATATTAATTAATTAAAAAAAGAAGTATTGGGAAAAAAATGAAAAAAAAAGTCAACCCATAGAACTGAAATAAGAGAAAGAAGAGATCTATACTCTATGTTTCTGTCACAGATCTGGAAGTTCTTTGTGACTGTGGAGGTAGGATAGAATCTGCTTTGAACATTTGGCATGTCCTTAGGCTTAACACCTCTCCATTGCCCTGCCATACTATTAAATTGCCATCACGTGTTAGATTAATGCAACTTAATGCAATGCATCTTAATTAAGCTCATTTCCACATTTATTTATGGTAGGTGCTACTGTTATATTTTATGTTTCCTTTCAGAAGGGATTCTCTGAAGGACTCAAGAGGCCATTCACATTCTATGACTCCTGAATGGCCAAGTAGTAATGGGATAAGAGAGGAAACATTTGACATCTTTATGACTCTAAGAAGTTGGCTGCAGATTCCTTCAGGAAGAACTATGTCAGATTCCAACTATACCTGCCTTTTGTGACAACCATATACCTGTAAGACCTGCTTGCTGAATCTCAGTTTTTCCACTGCCTTTGATTCAGATGCTAGAAATTCATTTTCTATGGTTCTAATGATCTTAAAGGTAGCTAATGGGCCCTAAGGCTGACTTCACTCCAGCATTCCTTCTGGCCAAATAGCTAAGGGCTTGTGGGTCAGTCTTAGCAGAAAAAGTTTGACAAGGGGATTAAGTACGGAGCTAGGTCAGGGTTAGGGGAACTAATAGGGGTTGTACACCCAAGGACTATAGCCCTCAAAGGATATTTGGCCTGCAGGCAAGGCAAGAGAACTCTAGTGTTACTGGACACTGGTAAGAACTGGAGGCTGAGAAGTTAGTTGTATTACAACACAAGGGCTAGGATTGAAGAGGAAAGAAGCTAAAGCCAGGACCAAGATGAAGTAAGGATGGAAATCCATGGAGGTAAATATAAACTTCAGTTTCTCTCTCTTCTTGCACTTTGCATTCCTG
>NW_006204812.1:5365394-5370591 GCF_000334495.1 Tupaia belangeri chinensis
CCTCCCATAGACCAAAATACAATGGAAGCTCCAGGGTATGACATGGAGAAGGGCAGAAGACAGCTGGAAACTATGGCAAAGAATAAATAGCATAGAACATAAATATAATCATACCCAGAAGGTCCTTTAATAGCCTTCACTTTTCTTCATAAAGTAAAAGGCTCTAAATAACTAAATAAATACATTTATTTATACAAGTAAAAGCATTGAGTAGTTTCTATACATCCTGTTGCAACTTGCTCAGATATTCAATAGTTTGTTAAAAACTTGTTGTAATGACACTGACATCTTTTGCATTTCCCCATAGTTCTTTAGTGTAATATCATCTAAACATTAAATTCCCCTTAATTGTCACAATTGAAATGGAGCAATGAAAATCTTTTAAACTTTTTTTGACAATTTAACAAATATTTCTATCGACTGGATTTCTAGAAGTTGAATTACATGGTTAAAATCTTTGAAAGTAAAATAAGATAGGTGTTGAAAAGTTGTTTTCCTAAAAGATTATAACAACTGAAGTTGCTAAAACAGTAAAAAAAAAAAAAAAGCCCAACCTTTTTTTTTTCCAATTTTGGATATTTTCAAATTTTACAGTTTTGCCAACCTAAGAGATGAAATAATTATAAGCTGTTGTTTTAATTTGCATTTTCCAGATCAGTAGAGAAGATGAGCATTTATTTGTGTTTATTATTCATTTGCATTTCTCCATTTAATAGTTTGTTCTTACATTTGTCTATTTTCTATCTGCTTTTCTTCTTGTTTCTAATTTCTAGAAACTCTTTTTACATTAGGTCAATGTCTTATCCCTACTAGGTATTAAAGTTAACATACTAAAGGGTACCTTTAAGCAGTACTGCTCAGACTTTAATGTGCATAAGTATCACTTGGGCATCTTGTTAAGATGGAGTATCTGATTCAGTTAGCCTGGGGATGACACCGAGAATCTTCATTTCTAACAAACTTCAGTGCTATTGGTCCACACTCCATATTTTAAGTAATAGAGCAAACTAGTTTTGTCTGGCAGGATTTCATTACACTCAAAAAGCAATGTGTGTTAGGATATTCTTTTTGTTAAACAAAAGCACTAAGAATGATTGAATGAAAGTGACCTGTGTGGAAATAAGGCAACTGTAGTTGTGGCATTATCTGGAAGCATAATCTTTCTAGGGAACTGTCAAGGTACAGATATGGTGGGAGGATAAAAATTTATCTTCTATTTAATCTCTACTTACCTTTAGGTCCTTATACTTTTGGTTTCCAGCTTCCTATTTTTAAAAAAGAAAAGAGAAAAAAAGAAAAAAAGGATAGTAATCCTTGAATATTTTTTTCCCCTGAAGACCAAAAGCAAATTATTAATGTCATTTGTAAACTCCAACAAATTAGGATACAGAGTTATTTCACTGGTCTATGCAAAACCTTCGGGAGTCTGCAAAGCCAGTGAAACCATTTAACCATGAAGCATATGGACGGTAAGTCTGGCTTGTATGTGCGGTGAAGTCAGAGTGCTTAGTACATTTTTCTAATACTCCCCAAATTCTTAGATAAACTCTCTGCTTCAAAGTGTGAATTGCCAAAAACATATTCAAATCACCTTGGACTTGACTTTAAAAAAAAGTCTATCCACTTGCATGAATGAAAGAGATGGGGATAGAAACCAAGAGACAGCATCCCTAACAGGGTCTTGTCTGCACAATCTATCCCCAGTCTTCAGCCAGCCCTGGATTATGGACAAACTGTACCTAGTACACTCAGGGAGCTCCCCGATCTTAGACTTGATCTGGGAGAATTCCCATGTGGAATTGCCTCTCAAAGTGTTTTTTACTGCTGCTCCACTATTTGGCCCCTCGTTTTTTTTTTTTTTTTTTAATTAATTAATTTATTTCTTACATGATAGAGAGGAAGGGAGAGAGACAGAGACATAGAGTGAGAGAAAGAAAAGAACAACCCCAAAAGAGTCTTCCCATTGCAATGCAGCCCCAATCTCAGGTGGTCTGGAATCTGGGCAGGTAGGCATGCCTTTCATATTCAGGGAAGTTGTAGGATGTGAACTAGGGATGTTTCCCAGGTGGATCCAATTGTACCCTGGACTCCTGTTACAACCTGGCCCCATTGCACTTGATTTTTGGGAAACCACTTCTGAAGTTGTCCTCTCAGGACTTCCTGAATATTTAGCTGTGGTAAGTGTCAGGTGCTGAGTTCTCTATGACTCTGAAGCTAGGCCATCATAGTAAGTTGCCTGGATCACACACATACACTCTGAGGCAATGTACGTCTTCTAAATTACCGTAGTAATTATAGCACAAGTGGAATTGAGAATATGGACTCGTCCAACTGACTGACTATGGCAAACAGTGACAAGCTTTTTATGAATCTTGTTTTGTCTTCTTCCAGAACATACAGCTAGACAAAATTCTTCACTTTGGTATTTAAGTTCTAACCAATAGGTTATACGTGGAAGTCACATGTGTTAGCTGGTATTTAATAGGTGGGACTCAGAATTCCGAGAATTAAAAACTGAGACTTTTAATAAATGAATTTTCCTTTTCTACCACCTGATCCCCTGCCTGCTGGCTAAACACAGAGGACTTTGTGGTCCAAGCAGAGAACTGTGAGTGTGCACAGATCATGGGTCCCTGAATCTTGTGTGGAAGGAATACCCACCAGTCAAAACTGCCTATTTTGGATTTTATCTGAGAGAGTTATTTATGCATATTTATATGCATATTTATTTTAGGGTTTGTTACAGTATTAGAGTTATCTTAAACTAATGTACTCTCTATTTTGTGTAGATCGCTGAGATGCTTCCTAGTAGCTAGCACAAGCATTGCAGTTTCTTGAGGAACCTTAAAAATTATACAAGACAGATGAGTGAAAGAAAAAAGTGAACAAGATACCCAGATGAGCATATGGCTGGAGAATCTTAGTTTGAAAACAGAGCCTTTGACATATGGGGAAACATTCTTGTCCTTTATCTCACACTGTCATTTTTTTTTTTTTTTAGTTAATAATTGTCACAAAGCTTAGAAATCAGTCAATAAGCAGTTGAAAATGCATCATGTGACTACTCTCCACCCTTCTCTGTTTAATTACTTTCTTTCTGCCCAAGCCTGGAACAACATGATTATTCTTTAGAAAATGAAAACTGAGTGAAAGTCATGTGATGTTTCTTTTTGATGTTTTTGGCAGTGATGATAAAAATTGTAGACTGAAATGGTATTGTATGAAGTCTGGATCAATTGCCATATTAAGGTAGAAGGAATTTCCTCTTTTCACTGTCTGGGTCAATTCTTGGAGGAGCTGGAGAGTTTGTTCTCTAGGTTGAAGTAACGTAGAATACTGATAACATATGAAGGACCCTCTGATTGGATTCACCAGCTTTTTCCAACTTACACCTCACTTGAACGTTAGGATGGCTTTTGCAAAATAAGTAGAGATTGCCAAGGTTTGTTAAAAAGGGTCCTAGGTTTCATTGACCAAAAGTGGAATGTTTAATCATCTACCAAAAAAAAAAAAAAAACACAACCTAAAATAAAACTAAAAAAAAAAAAAACCTTGGGATTCTAAGTCCCACCTGTTAAATTATTTGTCCTTCTAATAGACGCAAGAATGAAAAGCGTATGTTCAACATTATTTTGGACCCATTTTCTGTGGCGAGAAACCAAGGTAAACACATTTTTCCTGATGTCATTGTTGATATTAGTTCAGCTCATGTGATGCAGGCGTAGTTGTGTGAACCATTTGATTTGGATCCATCCTTGGCCAGAGTTGGACACCGTAGTGAGAAAGGCTAAGCCTGCAAAAAGCAACAGCCTGGGGGCCCCAGGTCTTTTGTGGAGCACCAGGCTCGGGCATTCTGCTGCAAAGATGTCCTTTGAATCCCTGAACTTGGCTCTCACTTTCTATCATTTCTGTTTGGAAATGTTCCACTCACTTCCTCACGTATATTTGTTCTGACTTCTTATTTGTCCAGTACCACTGTCATTCCCTTTTTAAAATTTTACATAGAGATGCACATACATATGGTTGCTTATAAATAGTAGTTTTAAAAAAAATGTTCTGTTTTAATTTTTGGCCCCCTTTTCTCTTCTTCCCCCTTTGCCTCTCTTTAATATATGTTAATAACTTAGTATGTTTTATTTCTCAACTTTTCCCATGTTTGCAGATTTATTTACAGATACATAGGCTCAGATATATTTTTATTTTTGTGTGTCATTTTTAAACTCTCTTTTCTTTAATGCTTACAGTTTAACAAGAGTTCCCAGGGTAGTACATGAGTTTTGTTCTCAGGGTAGCCACCCCAAACACAGTTAGTGTGTAATAGAGTTTATTACTGTATTTGTTTATCCCAGAAATTATTTGAGGGAAATTTTGTGCCCAAATGGCTTAGGCATTATGGAGAGAAGTATGAACTGGATAGTGATCTCAGAGAGTTGTAAGTGTGTGTGCTTGGCTTTCTCTTGGGAGAAAGGGCTTGTGAGAGCCCAACAGAAAGCACCGGGCCAGCATGTGGGGTTCAGGCTTATTCTTGCCACTGAGCTTATTGCTTTTCTGGAAGAATGTGTTTCAAGTCTCAGTTTGGAATGACATAAAACCCTCATGTCTGCCTCAGGCTCATGTGGGAAGGGTATCTGGCATGGGCAAAAGGAGTGAGGCCAGGAGGAGTGGAGCCCTACTGCAGGGGGTGGAACAATGGTGGGCTTTCTGCCCGAGGAGTCCTGTGCAACTGTGGTGGTGAAACAGGTCAGATGGCAGTTTTGTTGGGTATGATTGTTTACAAGTCTGGTATTTTTACATCAGGCACCAGTTACAAAGATGTCTTTCCTCCATTGCTTGTGTGGTTACTACACATGTGTGTCTTGACTTCCCAATCAGACTGTAACCGGCCTGCTCAGGAGGCAGGATCTGTGACTCCTGCGTCTTACGCTTTCCTTGTGTCGTGTAAGGCAATGCCGGTGCTAGAATCATTAATTTGAATGCTATGCTGCTGAGCAGAGAAATAAAAGTAAAATTGTGCATGAACATTTACATATGAGACTACATCTCCTATGGACTTGGAAATCTATTTTGTTTAATGTTTTTTTTCTCTTTTTTCTTTAATTTTATTTATTAATTATTATTATTATTATTATTATTAATTTATGGCATGTGTGCTCACCAGAGAGAGAAAGAGGTCAAAAAAGAGAGGGGAGGCTGGGGG
>NW_006204812.1:5370815-5424094 GCF_000334495.1 Tupaia belangeri chinensis
GACCCCTGGCAAAAACACCACCAAAAAAAAAAAAAAAAGAAAGAGAGGGAAGGAGAGAGTGTGAAGTGAGAAGAGAGAGAGTGAAGTGAGAAAACAAACTGCCAGGTCCAGGACTCAAATTAAGATAGGCCATGTGGGAGTCCTGCGCTTTAACCCCGCACCATCTGCTAACCCCTTGTTTAACATTTTAGCTTCTAGTCATAAGAATGTTACATTTGTGCACTCACAAAACAGTGTCCAGTACTTCACTGGATCTTCACGATGGCCTTGGAAAGCAAGCGTCTTTGTCAATGTCACTATGTTGCATTAGCGACAGACATCTGAAGCAGAGCTGCCCTTGGGAGGACTTAGCATTTAGGTCTTGGGCTTCTGGCCCTTGCCTGCTCTTCCCGTAGTGACTTGTTAACTCATACAGAGGCAGACCAGAGAATGAGGAAGTGCTCCTGGCCCTGATTTGAGGCAGGGTCCCTTAAATTTGTAGGAACTCAGCTTGCCAGGTCTGGGGATCCAGCCTTCACTGTAGTTTGTGTGGACAGAAAGATCTGGGGGTGATAGAGTATACCCACGTGGCTCCAGAGGGCCCTGGACATCACCACAAAATACTAGGATCACAGTGCCAGAAATTTCACCATTAGGAAAGTTTTTGCACAGTTGACTGTTGCCTGCCTCAGACTTCTATTGATATTTAATCAGAAATATCTGCAGGAGAGAAAGATAAGGCTGAAGTCACCAATTACTATCTCAGCAGGGTCAGTTGAGTTATTAATTACTCTCCTCTGGGGCTGTAGGGGAAGGACCTAACCCTAGGTGATGCAAGTTTGTTTTAGAAAGACTTTGGGGCCTGGGTGTAATAAGGGGTTAGACTCCTGGGTCACATTGAGGGAAGAAAAGGAAAGGATGCTGGGAAAGCCCAGAGCAGCTTTGACCTGTTGATTCTTGTGCTTCTGGCAATACTGTTTTGAAGTCCAGCTGATCCTAGACATCCTTCATGTTGAGTGGGTGGGTGGGGGTATCAGACAGGCAGGAGGGAGCAAGTTCTTGGAGAGAAGGTAGCTGGGCTGTGTAGTTACTTCAGGGACGTGACCAAGCAATTCTTTTTTTTTTTTTTTGGAGATTTTTCATGTAGGGCGTGTGCGCTCGCCAGACAGACAGAGAGAGACAGGCTTGGTAGTTACTTCAGGGACGTGACCAAGCAATTTTTTTTTTTTTTTTTTTGGAGATTTTCACTGTAGGGCGTGTGCGCTCGCCAGACAGACAGAGAGAGACATAGAGACAGAAAGCGAGAAATCACCCCCCAGGGGGGATGGTCACGCCGCAATCCCTTCTCCTCCATTCTCCTCTCGGGATCTTGGGCACGCATGCACACGCACCCGGCGTGAGTTTTAAGCCACCGGGTCTGGGACACGAACCGCGGTCGACCACGTGGGAGTCCAGCGACATAGCCATTACGCTAACTGCTGGTTACCAAGCAATTCTTGATTTTGGAAACATGGCAGCCTCCTGTGCTGAAGTGACTGACTCCTGGCATGGTGAAGGTGGTCTAGAACCGGTGACAGACTCCTAGGTGGTGGTATGCCATTGGGGCAGGAGGCAGCAGCCCTCCTCAGCCCACAGATACTCACAGACTACATTTCTATTAGTTGCAAGAAAAAATAAACAGTCCTTGGTACTGAAGTTCAAAGCCACGGTTCCTGTGTCTTTCTTAACACAACACAGGTGGATCTTCATTGGAAACACCTTCTGCTTCTCTAGCTCCATTCTCATGAAAATAAACAGCAGTGCCCTTTGCCCAAGTTGGAAGAGGTGGCCATATAAACCCCAGGAGCTTCCTGTGCACTCTATAGCTTCAATCGGGTCCTCCTACAGGGGTGAGGACCTGCACATTCAGCCTGGAGTTCAGCATGGGTAACAGAGCAGAGCATGTGGGCAATGGACTGGCACAGTCCCTCCCCCCCCGCCCCCATCTCCATGCTGATTGGGGCTGAGGAGGTCAGGGTCCCTCTGCATAGGCCAATCCACAGGTACATCTGGGAGGTCTCCTGGTCTTTGCTCAGGAAATACTCTTCCCCAAACAAGCTCTGAACTATTCACCTCATCCCCTTCATATTCCAACTGCTACTCGGATGTGGAAGTTCAGCATAAAGCCTCAGAGACAACGGAAGGGAATGAAATCTGGAGCTTGACTTTCTGAAAGGGGAAAGCTATAGCTGTGTGATTTTGTGCATATCACTAAACTATTCTGTGTCTTTGCTTCTTCAGCTGTGAACTGCAGGCAGACTAGTAGTTAACTTGTAGGGCGCTTTTGAAGATGAAGTTAATTGATAGATACAAGGATGTAGAAAGCTATCTGACACTGAGTAAACACATAATGTCAGCTGCTATAATGAATGAGAGTGAAGATAATCAAGGCTTATTCTTTTTTAACAGACTTACTTATTTTAGAACAGTTTTAGGTTCACAGAAAATTTGAATGAAGAGTAGAGATCTCCCATACACCCTCCAGCCCTCTTGCATGCAGAGCCTCTCTGTTATGGACATCCTCACCAGAGTGGTTGATTATTGTAGTTGATGAACCTAACATGGACACATCATTATCACCCCAAATCATAGTTTACATTTGGTGCATCCTTGGTGGTGTACATTCTGTGGATTTGGACAAATGTTTAGCATCACGTACCCACCATTACAGTATCATCAGGAGTATTTCCACCACCCTGAAATCCTCTGTGCATCATCTAAACATCCCTTCCTCTCCCCAGCCTCTGGTAAACACTGAACTTTTCACTGTCACAGTAAAAAGTTTTACTTTTTTTTTTTTTTTGCCTTAGTTTTTTGACGTTTCCAGAATGTCATGTATTGGGTTGTCAGAAAAGTCATGATGCATTTTTGCATAGAAAAAGATGGAAAAATATGTCATGATTTTCTCGACAGCCCAGTAGTTGGAACCATACAGTATGTAGCCTTTTCAGATTGGCTGCTTTCATTTAGTAATATGCATTAACGTTTTCTCATGACTTGAGAACTTGTTTCTTATTAGTGCTGGACAGTATTCCATTGCCTAGATGTACTGCAGTTTATTCATTCACTTACTGAAGGGCATCTTGATTGCTTCCAAGTTCTGACAATTATTGATAAAGCTGCTGTGAACATCATGTGCAGATTTTTGTGTAAAAAAGCTTACTTTTTATTTTTTGAAACATTTAATATGTGGAATTTTCCTCTGTGATCTCAGAGCACCCAATGTATATCAGAACTGATACTCAGTTTTCACCTCCTGATTTCTCAAATGTCCACTGTATATTTTTTTTGCCTAGGCTTGTAGGAATAGAAATCTCTACAACTTAGTGGACACCTTGCCAGTCACATTTCATTCCTTTGTATTCCTTTTTATTCTTAAAACCAATGAATTGAAAAAGTCAGGCATAGCTTTTCCCTAAGTCTTTTCTGAGGCTGTATGTGATTATTTTTTTTACCATATCCCTGAAAGTTGGGGGGAAAATACAACACATCATGAAACAATGGCAACATAAGGTTGCTGAAGGGTTACATAAGATTATCTAAAGCATAAAAACAGTATAGAATTGAAGGGGTGCAAACAATGGTCAAAAATATAAAGTAGGCAAAATGATCTTAGGCATGGATAGAGTTACCAGGAATCTGTAACAAAATTGGCACATTAGTCTTGAGTGTGCATAGGCTTGAAAAGTATGAAGTAGAGATTATAAACATTTACTTTTTTTAAAGTCATGTTTTCTTTTTAAGAATTATTTTATTGAAGTTTTATTTATTTATTTATTTATTTATTTATTTAACCAGAGAGGGACAGAGAGTGTGTGTGTGTATATATGAGAGAGAGAGGGGGAGAGAGAGAAAAGGAAAGTGAGAAAGCAAGCTGCCAGATCTGGGACTCCAACCATCGTTGGTCATGTGGGAGTCCAGCACCCTTAACTAGCACACCACCTGCTGGCCCCTAAACATTCAGTTTTTATGAAATTGTTTTAGATAACTCATTTGTAGATAAGGGTAAGTATTTTTTAAAATATGCAAATAATATTAAGCAAGAAAAGCAGGAGTGAATATTTGGGAATTATTTATAGAATAATGGGAAAAAAGAACGACATGACCTGACCACCTCAAACCAAGAATTCTATGAAGTATATAAAGTTATTAAAAAGCTGAAACTTTGAAAACTTGCCCATATAATACATCAAAATTTCCAAGAAGAAACAAACTAGTGATAAGGATTTTTATTTCCCTTTTGTACTATTAATACTTGTTTCAATTAAGCAATCAGTTCCTAAATAGAGAAACAATGATAGTAGACCTCCTGAACTTGCCTCTTGGGTAACTCCTGGGGAAAATGGCACTGATCTCTCTGCTCATGTGACATGAGGCCAGCCTTCGCTGTCAGGACTTCTGAAGCTTTCTCTTTCATTTGCTTTGTGATAGGTTTTTGGGCAGGTCTTTCCCCGTTTAGGAACTTTAATGTCCTTATTTGGACAATGAGGAATGAAGGATTTCAACCACGTGTTCTCTAAGAGCCCTAATCATCCTTACTTTTTATGAGTTCAAACACTGTTGTATACCATCAATCCCCAAAACACTTACCCAGGACATAATTTTGTTGATCACATTATCTTGTCTCATTTCTACCAATCAAGAAACATTTTAACCATAAAACACTAATGCCAAAGTCACCACCAACGACAACTAGTGTTCTGGAGAAGGACACTGAGAAGCTTTCTTTTTTTTTTGTTTTTTTTCCTGGAGAGATTTTTGCTAGGAGGCATGCACTTGCCAGAGAGACAGAGAGACAGAGAGACAGAAAGCAAGAAATCACTGCTTATGGAGATGGCCACACCCCAATTCCTTCTCCTCCATTCTCCTCTCAGTATTTTGGGCATGCACACACATGTGCCTGGCATGAGTTTTAAGCCTCTGGGTCCAGGACTTGAACTGTGGTTGACAATGTAGTAGTTCAGCGATATAACCATTACACCATGTGCTGGCCCCCAGAGAGGCTTTTGCTTATGAGCAAAAGAGGTCGTTAGTAGGGGAAAAGGGGCTGAAAATAACAGAAATTCTACCCTACAATAATTGCATCAACTGTAACAACTCCCATTACAAATCATAATGTTAGACCTGCTCTATGTCACTTTCATGCTCAGCCTTTGGACTGCAGTCTCCTGGTTGTTTGCCATTCCAAGGTTGACTTTAGTGACCTTTGTCACCATTTTTTGGGTCTAGTAATAACAATTATTTACTGTGGTGTGTGCATGCATCCAATGTGGATCTTCAAACAATTTATGGACAAAGCATGTTATGAAAAAAAAAATGACACGTGTTAACAAATTTTTTGCCAAAATAAACTCATCCCTTAATTCCATTTTCCTACAGACTTTTCAAAGTCCCCTTGTCTAGCTATATCTTCTGTTAAGGGCAATGTTGAATCACATTTTTTCACATATCAATCTGTTAAGGATCTCATCTTAGTGGATTTATCTGGAAAGCACCATATGCAAAGATGAACTGGCCTACTTGATTTTTCTCTTGAAATACATAGATTATATTGGGGTACATGGATGGTAGTCACTTTCAATTTGTTTTTGGCTCCCCTTAATGGAAGAATCTGGAAATATTTACCTGTCACTTCATGTTGCATGCTCATATCTGAGAAACGGAGAAAGGGGGAATTTGGAATTGGTGGGAAATATGAGCAGTGAGGTGCAAAGAAAACATTGTTTTTGTACCACATATTGAGTAGTATACCTAAGATGTCCATTTACTTGATGACAACCTTATAAAATGGCTAGAGACTATCCCATTGAAGAGATGAGAAAATAGGAACTTGGGAAGTTAAATTAACATGACATGCCTTCCCTAAATATCCATGTATATAAGAATAAGCACACATTGTATACTTTGTCCTGAATCACCCTTTTTCCATGGAAGACTTTCCTACTGTAATATATCCAGAAGGGCAGCCTCTAGGCCAAAGGGACTTGATAGCAGATGGCAGTGTTCCAAAGTGCTGCTAGTTTTGCTAGGTCTCAAGTTCCTTGCTTGTGTGACTATTAAGGCAAATTGAGTGGGATATTGCAACACTGGGTTATCACTCACTTGGTAACTTGCATGGGAAAATGTCTCCCCTGCACAGATTAATTAAGAACCACTCCTTTGGAATCCTGTGCCTTGGAGTGAATTACTGGCGGTTTCTGTGAAGTTAAAGGACAGAGGCTGTTTTTGTGGTTGCTAACTGGAAACTGTAGAGGAGGATAAGTAGGCGGGAAAGCTGCATTTGTGAAAATGCAGGTTGTTTTTAATTAATGCCGTATGAGGCATCCAACCACAGCATTTTCTCCCAGTTCCATGATGTCTGTAGGCAGTGCAGCTTCACATTTCCCAAATCACTCCCATGTTGTGCTAGATGCAGCGATGATTGAGTGCTATTGCTGAGGGCAATTGGGATAATGGGAACCTCATCAGTCAGCTGAGGAGGTGTGGACAGTAGATTGGGGTAAAAAGGTCATCCTGATTCCAGACCGGTTCCTGTACCCACCTGGCAGTAATCAGAGAATAAGATTTACCCTTATGACTCCACTGACTAGTCCTTGTGGCTTGGGCGAAGACCAGACGTAGCTGGAGCCTAGACACAGGAGACTCCGCCATCACTTTGCCTTTCACAGATGAAGGAGGAACCCATAAGACACCAGGAGATTGCACCAGCTGTTGGAGGCAGAGGGGCTGAGGGTATTTCTGCTGCTACTCTTATTTCTAAGAGGTCATCTCAGTTGTGCAGTGATGGTTTTCCATGAATTTAAAGTAAGAAAAAAATGTAGTCAATTTTGATGTCATACAGAGCAGAGTTACTGCATTTATCATTGAAAAGTAGGAAGTCAAAGACTGAGGAACGTTACACATGAAGTCAAGTCTCACTGATTTGAATCAGTGGAGTGAGATTGGTGGATTAAAAAGATTTAAAAAAGAATGTGTCTCAGGACCAGTAGATGGTGTAATGGTTATGTCACTGGACTCCCATGTAGTTGACTGTGGTTTGAGTCCCGGACTCAGTAGCTTTAAACAACACACCAGGTGCGTGTGCATGCATGCCCAAAATCCCAAGAGAAGACTGAAGGAGAAGGGACTGTGGTGTGGCCAACCCCTTGGGAGGTGATTTCTCGCTTTCTGTCTCTCTGGTGAGTGCTCGTGCCCTATGATAAAATCTCTCCCTTAAAAAGAAAAAAAAAAAGTGTCTCAATAAGCTTAAGATGCATTTGGGTTTAAATGAGTATAAGTACATGTTAAAAAATATACTGGGTTGGCTCTGTAGTACAGGGATTAAGCCCTGGGCATGGGGACTGAATCCTATATGGCCTACCATGGTGTGAACCTTAGACCTGGCAAAAGAAACACATATAGCATGTGTGTATATGCCTAAACTCCTGACAGGATGGACAAGTGGAGGAAAAAGGATTATGGGGTAACCATTCCTCACTAAGCAGTATTTTCTCTTTCTTCTGTCTCTTTGTCTTTCCCATTCTCCCTCTGGCAAGTAAATGTGTTTTATGGCAATTAAAAGAAAAAAAGGAAAAACCCTCCTAATTATATACAAGAGTCCTTCTTAATGCTTTAAAGTGTTTTTATAAAGTAAGTTAAAAATGCCATGCTAAAAAATTTATATTATTAATTTACTTTTAAGGTAGCATTGCAAAGATAAGCTTAAGTCTGGGTTTTGCCTAAACTATCAAAAATACAGATTAGAAGGATCTGGATTAGGCACAAATTGGTATATGATAAAAGCAGTGTTTCATTTGCGTAGGTACAGACATAAGCTCTGGAATCAAGATAGGCATGTAAAATTAAATTCATGAATATTTAATGATACTGATAATGTGCAAAGCCTAGTGCAAGGCTGTAAGGGGTTCAGAGATGAAGCAAATATAGAGAACACACACACACACACACATACGTGCAAATATAATGCAACTGTGGTTAATGTACATGGGAACAGTGTGAAATTAGGGTGATTTGGGGGTCAGCAGATGGCATAATGGTTATGCTGCTGGACTCCCACATAGTTGACTGCAGGTTGAGGCTTAAAACTCATGCCAGGCATGTGTGTGAGTATACCCAAGATCCTGAGAGAAGAATGAAGGAGAAGGGATTGTGGCGTGGCCATCCCCTCTAGGGGGTGATTTTTTTACTTTCTGTCTCTCTGGTGAGCTCACACTCCCTATAGAAAAAAGCTCTCTCTCTAAAAAAAAAAAAAAAAAAAAAAAAAAGAAGAAGAAGAAGAAAGAAATTAGGATGATCTGGGTAGCCTTGGATGCTAAATTGAGGAGGTAATGAGAAGGCAAAAAGCTTTTTTAAGCAGGGAAATAGCAAGACCAGAGCCGTGTTTTAAGAGTAGTAACACATGGGGTAATTTGAACAGAACGTTAGGAAACTGCTGCATAGCTTGAATGAGAAACACGGTCCCAAAATTACAAGATATGACAGTCAAGTTGGACGTAAAGGAGGACTGATAGTCTCAAAAGACTTCTAGCCTAGATTTGGCATGATGACATTAGGGTCAATAAGGTGACTGAAGGGGGTCACCTGCTTTGAAGGCTGAATTTTGGCAGTGGTTTTGTACATTTGACTGTCCTGGTGGATTATGTCGGTAGAGATATACAGTTAGTATATTGTCTCCAGGTTCTAGAAAATGGATCTAAATTACAAATTTGAGAGTCAGCTGCTTAGAAGTAAGATTTGAATGTGGAAATTGGATGTAGTAAATGGATAAGAGCAAAGAACTGAGGTCTGGATCTTGGGTAATTAGTTCTACAGTTTGGAAGTTGCATGTGTGCTCTGTTTAGTCTCTGTACCCCAGATTCCAGGGAACATGGGCCCATGCTGAACTGACTGAAGATCAAGACAAGAAAACTGAGTTTTCTATAAAAAATTATACCATCACACTGTGCTATCAGTGAATAGATTTCTTCTGTGCTGGCAGATTATCTTTAAATTATAATAAAAGTAATCCTATTGGTCATTCCCAATTTTTGCTTCCTTTTCTCTAGTTCTGTCTTAAATGCACTTTCAGCTCTTGATTTACTGTTAGAAATTTCCTGTCTAGTTTGGGCCTGAGAGTTAGAGGGTCAGGCTTTGGGATTTCAAACCCAAACCAATCACTCACTGCTTCCTGCAGTACTCTCAAGTTAATGTAGGGGTCAGAGGATATCCTGTGAAAATATTAAGAGCAACCTAGACTTGTATTTCTACGTGGGTCCGAAAGAAAAGCACATTTAAGGAACAACATGAAGTTCATTCCAGAGTAGCCAAATCATACTACTGATTGAGAACATTCATGTACCAAATCTCAGAATCGATTTCTGAAATAAGTATTTAAAAATCAAGCATACTTAACTACGCAAAGAAGTTATAGAACATCAGATGCAGTACCAAGAACTTTTTTTGCTGCTTTTCAGTAAACCAACAACCAAAAGGAAATATTAAAACATTGACAAAATAAGATCATTTCAGTAAATACTCCAATTTGACCAATTTTTATCAAGTGTCTATGAAGGGAAAATGTAAAGCATGATCTGGATATAAATGACAATGAAAAAAATAAAATATGACTCCTATTCTCAGGAGACTATACACTAATGAGTGAGTTTATATGTAAAAAATAACAACAGTAGCAATGATAATAATAAACTGGCTATCATGCAAAGTAACATGAAACAAATGATAAGCTGAATCAAAGAAGCACAGAGTGTAAGGGATGTGGTACAATTAATTTTGGCTGGAAGACCAGGCAAGTTTTCTTAGAAAAAAGGGCATTTGGGGGCTGGCAGATGGTGTAGTGGGTAAGGCACTGGATTCCCACATGGTTGACTGTGGTTTGAGTTGTGGACCTGGTGACTTGCTTTCTCATTTGTTCTCTCTCTGGTCGAACTAACAAGTAATATAAATAAATAAAATAATAAAAAAATTAAAAAAGAAGGGCTTTTGAAATACATCTTTGAGTATAATTGTGAAGGCAATGGTGGTGATAATAATGATGACAATGATGAAGAAGAGAGAAGTTGCCAACTCTTGAGTGTTTATGATTTACCCAGCTCTATATAATTTGCTGAATAGCCTATGTTTTTAATATTTCAATAGGGATCAGAATAGATAGAAAAGATCAGAGGAAGGGGATCTCAGATGATAAAAGAACATGAGAAGAAGCAAGTTGTGTATTAGCATATGCAGAATAGTTATTTGATGTGTTCCAGACCCTTTGTGCATGCAGAATTAGAGCACGAGATAAGACTGGAGGAGGAACAAGGGTCAGATCAGCAAAAATCTCCAAATACTTTATAAGCGAAATGAATCATACTGAGACCTCTCTGGGTACTTGTTTGGGAAACTGACCCCATAAGCTAAGCAGGACCAACTTGTGGTATGCACATCCATCCTCCCAAACCCCAGAAAATGCTCTCTGGCATTACATGATCTGCAGCAAACATTTCACCTGAGGTCTATGAAAGAAAAACTTAGAATAAGTCTTTGGATAGCTCCAGGAAAGGTGACTTTGGTGAGGGCCCAGCATACATCATCAACAAAAGATGGCCAGTACATTATAGGCAAAGGGAGTTGGGCTATGCTTTCTCAGAGGATATGATCTTCTTTTCCATTTCAATTCACATGATTACTAAAGTATCTGGGGTTCTTTCATTTCTTAATAGAAATTTTACATATATCTGAAATAATTTACATGCATCTCAACATTTTGTGAACAAAACATACTTTATTATTTTAAATTAAATTCTACAGTTTATAGTCTACACAATAGGGTTTATAATACAGTGAATGGGGGGCTATTCTTGCTGAAGGTGTTTTTATGGGAAAAAATTTAAAGAATTCTGATAGCTCTGAAAGAGATAGAAAAACAGAAAAATAATGACTCCAGGAAGGATATTACATTTTTAAAAACAAGTTGAAATATCTTTGAGATATTTTCTTTAAAGTGTGTGGTCATTCAGGGAACGAAGAGGGAATGTATGTGTGTGGTGGGAGGGTTTAATCAGCTTGATAAAGCTTACTACTTTATTCCAGTTGGATTGAGTCCAACTGAGATTAGGACGGAACAGTAAGGGTTGTCAGTAGAACAATTAGTGGGTTACAAAGAATATTTAGTTCTGGTCGTTAGTTTTGGTAAGTCTCATTAAAAAATGGTGAACTGATGACAAAATAAATACCATAAAATCTGAGAAGACTCATAAATATGTTTTTACTATATTTTAAAGGCAGCAAAAATCAGATATTTGGGACTCACATGTCTGGATTACGATATGCAGAACCCTTGCTGTCCAGTGTTGAGTTCAGATTTCTTCCTTGTCCTTGGATGTTCTGTGAACAGAGGGACATTCAGATGCAGGGACCAGACCAGGCTGCTGAATTTCCAGGCATCCATGAGTTTCAGTTTGTAGTGAAAAAGTTTACTTAAAAATGGTGGATATTTCTAGTCAAGTTGTTAGCATGAGAACCAATATTCACCTCTTTCCTCTGCATCTTAAAACAACCAATAGAATGTGCAAAAGGGGCAAAGAAATTGTTGTCAACACTAGTGTGCAGTGAAGGGTACCATCTACGTATTAGACACTTTAGGGATATGGTTAGGTACAATGTTTGTGGAACCAAATGTAGCCAGCATACAGAGAATGACCCTCTTTTGACACTGTTGGAATACATTCATATTGGTTGCTGGGCAGTCACTTCCTGGAGCCTTTTGTGTAATCTCATGCTGTTCTTGCCATCCAGATGGTTCCCTCCTTTGGGAACCTATCGGTCTTCCTAGAGTCCTGCAAATTGTAGGATAATGCTTGGCACAACAAAACAGTTTCCAGAATTCAGTGGCAATATTAAGACTAATAACCATTCTGTTTGTCCAAGATGTATTACTTGTTAAATAGTTGAAATGTAAGTGTCCTTTGCTTTCTCAGGTGAGATAGTATACAAGGGAGGTACTGTTATTAGGTGGTGCTTATCTTCTCAGTACAACATCCTCTTCTTTGTGGGAGCTTCTTCCTTACAATGTTTATTCATTTATTTATTTGCCAGAAGGTATGTGCAATCACTGGAGATAGAGAGAAAATTCTTTGCACCAAATATGGTTCTGATGAGGGATGGCAAACAACTCTCCATTTCTTTAGCTGTAATGTGAGTGGTTCATGGTTGAATAGGTAACTCATGCTGGGCCAGTCAAATCATTTGTTTGCTTAGTCATAGTTTTTTAACAGCTGCTGCCACTTTTAGGTTACAATCTTGGAACTGTTTACAATAATGCATACCAAGGAGAATTGCTTAAGGAGGTGGTGGAGTTTGACAAAAGAAAAAAGTGACTAGGAAGGTCTTCAGGGTGTTGAGAACCCGGGTCTAATTGTCAAGGAAACTCCCATTTTTTTTCTATTTTTAAAAATAATTATTTTATTTAATTTTATTTATGTAATATATTTATTTTCATTTGACCAGAGAGGAAGAGAGGGAGAGAGAGAGATAGAGAGAGCAACCTACCAGGTCTGTGACTTGAGCCATGGTTGGCCATGTGAGAGTCCAGCACTCTTGACCACCACACCACCTGCTGGCCCCTGAAACTTCCATTTTATACCTATCTTTTTTGGTGTTCATATCCCCTTGATATAGTTTGATTTAGATTTTTATTACTTTTAACCAAAGGGAGTTAACAAGAAGTAGATGAGAGCCAATCCTGGCAGATCCTCTGTGACTTCTCTAGATGGAACAAGGGCACCGGCAGTGTGGTCCTCCAGGAAAGGCAGTGCCTGCTCCCCATGAGCAATAGGAGGAGGCATAGAGCATAGCTCTTGGTAGAAGTGGTCTCATCTACCCAAGACCTGGCCAAGGGATCCTGTTTTCACCACTTGTGTTGAGATGAAACTCCCAGCTGGAACTCAGACCTGACTCTTTCTGCTGCTTCTTCCCCCCCTCCCCTCTTTTTTGGCAGGACCAGCTGAGACCTTATTGGAAAATACTATTAAATTGGTTTCCATTTGGGAGCATGGGCAAGAGGGGGGACCCAAACAGTAGAGTCCTCCCCAGAGTGGACTGCTGAGCTTCAGGTGAGTCTTCTATTCCATTTGCTCCCCTGCACCACTGCTTCTCTTACCTGGGGTAGCCACTGGAAGAGGATATGTGAGGAGGGGCTGCAGTGACCCTTCACTTGGGCAGGACGTCAGAGGATTCAGACACCAGCTTCCCATCACGCACCTCAATCTTCTTTATGACCACAGTCTTGGTGTGGTTGAAGGAGCTGGAGCCTCCACCAGAGCCGAAGCTGGACTGGAAGGGGCTCAGGTCATAGTGAGGGTGAAGTCAACCACCTGAGTGGCCACTGGTGGTCTTCGTATGGATACTCGTATTCTGTATCCAAGATTCCAGCCTCTCCTCGCCCTCCAGCAGCTTACATAGGTGGCGATCTTGATGTCCAGGGCCAGCTTGATGTTCATGAGCTCCTGGTACTCACAGCTGCCACATGATGTTCTGCTTTGGCCTGCTGCAGGGCCGCCTCCTGCTGAGCCAGCTTGGCATTGGCACCATTAATGACTAGCTCCCCACACTGCTCAGCATCACCAATGGCTGTCTCCAGGGAAACTGTCCCTTGAGGCCCTAGATCTCAGCCTGGAGCCGGCTTATGTTCTGGTTCATCTCAGAGATCTTGGTCTTTGTGTGCTGTAGGTCACTCCCGTGCTTCTTGGCCAGCATCTGCAGCTGCTTATACTTGATTTGGTACATGCTCTCAGCCTCAGCCTGGCTGTGGTTGGTGATTTCCTTATACTGGGCATGGACCTGGGCAATGATGCAGTCCATGTCCAGGAAGTGGCTGTTGTCCATAGACAGGACTGTGAACATGCCCAAGATCTGAGACTGTGGCTTACAGATCTCTTCATACAGCTGGCTGAGGAAGTTGATCTCATTGGTCAGCCCTTCCAAGCGAGACTCCAGCTCTACCTTGTTCATGTAAGCTTCATTCACATCCTTCTTTGTGAGGACGAATTCATTCTCCATCTCTGTGTGTTTGTTGATCTCATCCTGTACTTATTCTTGAAGTCCTCCACCAGCCCCTGCACATTGCCAAGTTCTGTCTCCAGCTTCAACTTCTCCTGGCCCAGGGTGCCCAGCTGCTGGCGCAGGTTGTGGATGTAGCTCTTGAACATGTTGTCCATGTTGTTCAGGGCTGTCTTCTGCTGCTTCAGGAGGCTCTACTTGGTCTCCAGCATCTTGTTCTGCTGCTCTAAGAATCACACCTTGTCGATGAAGGAGGAGAACTTGTTGAAGGTCTTGATCTGCTTCTTCTCCTGGATGCACAGGGGCTGGATGTTGGGGTCCACCTCCAGCTTCAGGGGGCTCAGCAGGCTCTGGTTCATTGTGGCAGCTCTGACACCTCCTACACCACCAGAACCACTGTAGACAAGACCCAGACCCATGCCAGTGCTCAGGTCACCTGGGAAGTCAGCTCCTCCAGCTTCTGCAGCAGCGTCTTTCTGCTTCTTGATGCTGCATGATCAGGATGCTAGATCTTTGAACTGGTAATCTATTGTTGGGTTGCCTGTTTTCCTTTAAAACAATCTTTCTGGAGTTTCTTCTGATAATTTCTACTAGGAAAATGTAGACAAAATTTGCACAAATTACAAGTTAAATTTTACCTGCATATGAGCCAATATCAGATAATATTATTATCCTTATTATGTACTAGATATTGTAATCTGCATACATTGCCTCATTTAATCCATGCAATAATTTTGTGAAGTAGTACTTGTATTCCAACTATTTTTTAGATGGAAAAACTAAATTGAGAAAAGCTTACAGAGATAACAAGTAGTGGAGTCATAATTTTTAAAAAGTAATTTTTAGAAGTTTATTTATTGAGAGAAAGAGAAAGAATCCCTCCACCCCCATTTTCATGCTGTTTTCCACTCCTAGTCTCAGCCAGTTCAGATCTTGGGGACATGTGCACATGCCTGGCATCTAAGGGAGGTCCTAGGACATGAACCCAGGACCTTTCCTATGCGGGTCCAGTTGCATCATCACTGTGCAACTACCTAGCCACAGACATAATTTGAACCCAAGCAATCTGACTCTTAACTCTATTGCCTCTCCTTAAATAAAGTACAAAAGAGTAGTCCCAAGAGAGCTTTAAAATTCTGGAGCTTACTTATTGCTGATGCCTCCACTCTAACCTTATCCGTTTTGCTACATTCCTCATGACTATTTATTTATTTATTTCATGAAGGAGGAGAGCAGGAGAAAGGAAAAGAGAAGGGAGGAAAAGGGAGAGAGAGAATTGCAGTTCTCCCACCTCAGTCTCTCAGTTAGCTAGGGTCCCAGGTAGATGCCACTGTGCTCACCTTGGTTGAGTTGGTCTGAGAAACAACTTGGGCCTCCCGTGCGGCCCGACTCTGGCAGCAGTGCACTATCCATTATGCCACCATGGCTGGGCCCTTCAAGGGCCTTGCTAGTCTAGTATCAGCTGGAGTTTTGACCATTTCAACTTTCAACCAAAAAAATTTGACTAGGGGGAGAGTAGAATAAGACCTTAAGGCAGAGAACTGTGTTCTGGCTGTAAGGGAAAAAAGGAATCTCCTTTTGTGAGTGACTGGACAGGACAAAGTGGTAGACCTTTGAGAGCCCTCTGCATTTTTGGAGGTGGTTACCAAACATCCTGAAAATTCAGAACCATTTGCTTTGAAAAAATTCACTGGAAGAGAATAAGAGCATTTGATGAGCATTCTTAAACTTAGTAGAGCAGGGGCTATGGATTGTATCATTAAACAGGAACAAATCAATGTGAATATGTAATTTATCTGGATGAACTCATTCATGGCAAAATTGAAAATAATTTTTGAAACAGTAGAAGATTGACTTTACTGTGGAAAGCAAGGGATAAGTAAAGAAGAGCTAAAAAACTTCCAGATTTTTTAGGAAAGAGAAGAAAATAATAGATTGTAAAAAGATATGAGACCTAGAAGTAGAACTTGGAAACCCCCCTATATATATAGTAGAACTAGAACTAGAACTTGGAAACCCAACTATATTCAGTAAAAATTCTTAAAAAGAGAAAACAGTGACACTGTGTCAAGAATAAACATAAGTAGACCAGCAGGTGGTATGGGGAGTAAGGTTCTAGATAGTCCCACATAGTTAACCATGGTTGGAGTCCCAGTCCTGGTGGCTTAAAAACCACACCAGCCATGCCCAAAATCCTGAGAGGAGATCTCCTTTTTTTCCCTCTCTCCTCTCCTCTCTCATGTGAAGAAGAAAGGAGAAAGGATTGTGGAATGACTATCCCCCAAGGGGATGATTTCCCATTTTCTCTTCCTCTCTCTGACAAGTACACATAGCCTATGGAAAAAAAAAAGAAAAAAAAGGAAAAACCTTAAAGAAAAAAAGAAACACAAATAAATAGTAGAATAAAACTGCTTCACCTTAAGAAATGGAAAGAAAACAGAAGAAAATAAAAAGAAAGGGAAGCACATTAATAAACAAGATGACAGAAACAAGTAAAACAAATTTATATTACAAGGAAAAATCACTCAAATTAGTTTAAATTAAAATAAATGTTGGGGACCAGCAGGTGGTGTGGTGGTTAAGGTGCTGGACACTTCCATATGGCTGACCATGGTTTGGGTCCTGAACATGGTGGCTTGCTTTCTCAATTTCCCTCGCTCTCTCTGCATGTGTCTCTCTGGTCAAATTAAAATAAATGAACAAAATTAAATAATTATTTAAAAAATGTTAATGAGGTATAATCAAGCCAAATTAGCATAAAAGGATTAGACAAAATTAAAATAATAAACAACACTGCATTAGAAAACATGAATGAAAATAAATTACATAGCTAACAGCAATGATGTAAAAAATTAAGACAAAATGCGTATAAGGGGCCCCAAAAGATCAGTTGATATTGATCAAATAATTGATTCATAATGATTATATGGGACCATGAGTTTGTATGGTGTGAATAACAACACAGTTGCATAAGCATTGCTCAAACTTAGAAATCTGAGAGAAAGTCAACAAGACAGTTGTGTTAGATTTGAACAGTGCAGTATCAATTTATTATCACTTAAGTAGATAGTATTAAAAATCAAACTCTCTTTTCATGTGCGTGCACACATGCTCTGTGCCATTAAAAAGAAACAGGAAAGTATGAGTAAGGACCAAGAGTACTGGGATAAATACCGAAGTTGAACCTCTCTGTTAATGATCTACTTTACATGCTTACAGTAAGGGACCTTTCTTTCCTTAGACCACTCATAAACATTGGATTATTCCTGTTTTGTACCACAAAGAACATCTCAATAAGAAACTTCCCCCAGGACCGAATAAAAAGTGTATTGGCCACAGCGTCTGACCCAAAAGCTTTAATGAAAGTTAACTAATAAAGCATTGAGTCATTAGATGAGGTTCTAGGTGAACTTCTGCCTCCTCTGTATAGGCTGTCTTGAATGTGAACAGACTTTTTGTACTCTGTGTTGTTGTAATTTTCACAAGCACAACAATATGAAATAATATGTCCCAGTAGGGAAACATAGACATTTGCTGTATACATTTTCATGTTAATTTTTAGAAAGAAGGAATTATATCAAATGAGTATATACTTTAAAAAAGCGTGATGTTAGAAAGGATGGTAAGCCATCATTCTATCTAACTCTCATTTTACAGACTGGGAAAGGGAGGCCCAAAGAGGGGAAAGATTTGTCCCAGGTTGTGCATCAACTGAAGCGTGGCCAGTGTCAGAGTTTCCTGTGGGTTCTCAATCCTGTACTTTTCTATGCTCCAAGAATTCTATTCTGACTCTAGAACAGTGGACGTTGCATAATTGGGTCATGTGAATGCTTCCAGCTTTGAGTGACCATGGTATGCTCATTTGTCTCATAGAGCTGAGGCCAGCTGCTCCCAGGGTACTTCTTGGAGACCCACCCTGCTCCTCTAGTGAGGGGAGCTGGAGCAATGTGGTTGTTATTACTGAATCGCAGGCCTTCCACCTCTGCCAGGTAACCTGCAAAACAACCTCTGACATCATTAAACGCTGAAATTGCTAAACTGTAAACGTGTGTTGGGGGTGTTTTCTGGAATGCTCTCATGACCTCTTTTTGTCGAGGCTCATTTTGTTTATATTCTTCTCTAGGATCTGACTGGTCTCCCTCTTTCTTTTTTCTCCATCACAGGCACCGGGCATAGGTCACACCCTCTGCCTCCTCTCCTGGATGGCGTTGCAGAGAACTCTGTGTGTTTCTAAGTCACACCAGGTGGACTGCTGCTTTTCCACATCACCCAGCCAAATTGTGTTTTCTTCATTGTTGTCTGGCTAGACTGCAGTTGCATACCAGGCCTTATTAATGGAGCAGAGAAAGCAGAGATATAAAAGTCACGCTCACTTTTCAAGGCGCTACTGAACTCACTGCTTCAGGGGGGACCTTGTTTCCAGCCATGAACTTAGGAACTGAGGATTTTATGAAATCCAGTACTCGTTGTTATTACAGCATAATCCTCTTTCAGTTCAGATACTCTCAATTTTTCTGTAGCAGTCACTTAGTTCTTTCTTTCTCTGTCAGGGGGCTATAGATATCGAGGCCAGGGTATCCAAATACTGATCCTCTCTTTCTGGAAAGATGCCAGGAGCCAAAGCTCACGGAAGCTTCCTGAGCTCTCAACTCTCAGTCACAAACTGTGTGATACCTGCAAAACACTGGGGTGGAGGTAGGAGGACATCTCCTAAAATCATGTCCTTTTGACTTATCTCATCCTAGGTTTAATGCTTTCAGATGAGCATTTTGAGCTGAGAAGCAATAAAAAACAAAGGGCATTAGGACCAGATGGGGTCTTAGAGATCATTACCATCCAGACTCCCTGTTAGTTTACTATCACTGCATAACAAATTACCCCAAAGCACAGTGGCTGAAGAATCACCATTTATTGGCTAATGATTTTGTGATTTGGGTGGGGTTTGGGGGAGCTCTCTTCCTGCACCTGGTGGGTTTGTCTAGGAGCCTCAAGTCTTTTTCATGTGTCTTCTCTCTCACTATGTGGCCATTCCTCATTCAGTTGCCAAACCTGAGCATTCTCACAAAGCGGGTGGCTTTCAAAGAACAGAAGCTGAAGGTCTGGCCCAGGACTGGCATATTGTCACTTTTGCTACATTCTGTTGGTAGAAACAAGTCACAAGAACAGCCTAGCTTCCAGGGTAGGAGACTCTACCTCTTGATAGGAGGAGTGGCATGAGTTTGCAGAAGTAGAAGGGATTGTTGACAGCATCTTATATACAACCTACATGCTGTGTTTTACAGAGAGCTGCAATTTGACTCTAGCAATACCATCTGACCTGGTGAATTTGGGCATGATTGGGGACTCTCTTGAGTCCTAGCAGAAAAGGACTTTCCTTCCTACTTTTGAAGGAAGAATTGAAATTATTATATTAATCTGAAAATGTCAGGGAATAATAGCGGAACTATGATAATGAGAGACTGGAGTAAAATGAGGAAGGGAGATGTCATTCAAGGAGCTTTGCCAGTGCAAAACTCACATCTACCAGATAAGCTGACTTCATATTTTCATTTGGACATTTTCTTTTTTAGAGAGGTTTGTTTGTTTGTTTGTTATAGGGCATGTGTACTTGCCAGAGAGTCAGACAGAGACAGAGAGACAGAAAGCAAGAAATCACCCCTGCGGGCAGATGGCCACACCACCATCCCTTTTCCTCCATTCTCCTCTCAGGATTTTGGGCCACATGCAAACATATCCAGTGTGAGTTTTTTTAAGCCACCAGGTCCGGGACTCAAACCGTGGTCAACTACATAGGAGTCCAAACAACCATTACACCATCAGCTCGTCCCTCCATTTGGATTTTTTATTTCAATTTATTTTATACATTCAATCATGTGTTGCTTAGCTTACAAAGCTTTTTCACTAAAAACTGGTACAAGACAAGGATGCCCACTTTCTCCACTCCTTTTCAATATAGTACTGGAAGTCCTCGCCAACACAATCAGAAAAGAGAATAAAATAAAAGGCATTCAAATAGGAAAAGAAGAGGGGAAACTCTATTTTCAGATGACATGATTGTATGTATAGAAGACCCAATGGTATCCATGAAAAAATTCCTGGAAGTAATACATGAATAAAGTAAAGTTGCAGGATACAAAATCAACATACAGATCTATAGCATTTCTATATATGAATAGCAGGCAGACTGATATAGAACTAAAAAAAGTAATTCCATTTACCATAGCCACAGAAAAAGTATAAAATACCTAGGAATAAATATAACTAAAGAAGTTAAAAGTTTCCACAAGGAAAACTACATGAAGCTAAAAAAAGAAATTGAAAATGACATAAAAAAGTGGAAGGACATCCCATGTTCCTGGATTGGAAGAATTAGTTTAATCAAAATGGCAATTCTACCCATATTAATCTACATATTAAATGCAATCGCAATCAAAGTGCCGGAGACATTCTTTACAGACCTAGAAAAGACAATCATACAATTTGTCTTGAAGAGTGAAGTTGGTGGCATCTCACTCCCTATCTCAAAAATATACTACAAAGCTGTGGTAATCAAAACAGCATGGTAATGGCACATAACTAGACAGGTGGACCAATGGAATAGAATAGAGACCCCAGAAATAAATTCCCAGACATACAGACAACTGATTTTTGACAAAGGGTACCAGTCAATTCAGTGGGAAAAGGAAAACCTCTTTAGCAAATGATGCTGGAAAAACTGGGTATCCACATGCAGAAAGATGAATCTGAACCCCTACTTCCCACCATTGACAAAAATCAACTCAAAGCGGATCAAAGATCTATACCTAAGACCTCAAACTGTAAAATGGCCACTGGAAAACACTGGGAAAACTTTGGGAGCCATTGGAATAGGCAAGACTTCTTAAATAAGACCTCCATTTGGATTTTTAATAAACCCCTCAGAAATTCTTTTTATCTTTGTTGGGTGACTATTGATCATTCCAGCTCACTATGACTGTTTTTTTGATCTGGAAGTCTGTTCAATAAGTACAAGAAAAGTGAAGCACAGTGACTCTTCAGTCAGACCCAGAAGCAACAATATGAATGTGACACTTTACCTGGGAAGAGTGGTAGGGCATGCTGTGGACGCAGACAGGAAGAGCAGCCTTGGAGAGGTTCTAAGTGGTTCTGGCCATTTCTCTTTTCTCTTCGTTTATTGGGAAGTGGTTCAGTGAAAGGTAGATGAAGTCAGCATGGGAATATTTTGTGGGATGTACTGTATTTTGCATAGTACTGCAAGCTGCTAATCCAGAAAAGCAAAGGCATCAGAGCACCTGAGCTTAGCTTGGTATACATAGGTGAGGCAGGGGCACTACCCTTGCATAGGAGCTTAAGGTTTGGGGGTCTCCCTATTTACCCAGCCTGGAGGTAAGGCTCTATCTTGTGCCTGTTTTGCAGACTTCTTGGGAGGTAGCAATGAACAGTTTTGGAAGTATAATGAGTAGTTCATCCTGGTTGACTAAAACTCAGTCAGGCCTTTTAATACCAATTATGTACATAATTGGTTCTCAGACCTTGAAGTGAATAGATAGCTAGAGTCCTTTGGTATAAGTATCATTGCTTAGTGCAGTACCTTGAGCAATTATTTAACTTAGAGCTTTATAAAATATAAGACATCCAGTTTGTATTAAATGTTCAACAGAAGCCTTTCTAGTTCTTATTTATCAGTTTATTCTTTCAATCTTTGTGTACATGAACATCTGCCTAGGAACAATACCAGCAAAACTCTTCAGGTAGTATGCCTGTAGTAAAAAATGTTCTGCTATTTCGCCAGCTGAAAGACGGGGGAGGTGGTCATGCTAAATAAGGTAGATGAAGTAAAATGATAGATGACCTTACTGTGGTGGTTTGACTCTTTGGACCGGTTCCCTGTTGCTGCTGTTACAACTTACTCCTGACTTAGTAGTAAAAACAACACACATTTATTCTTTTACTGTTCTGGAGGTCAGAAATCTAAATGGGTCAGCACAGCTGCATTTCTTTGGAGGCTCTAGAGGGAAATCTGTTTCTTTGTCTTTTCCAGCTTCTAGAGGCTGCCTGCATTCCTTGGCTCATGGCCCCAGGTTACTCCAACATTTATGACTGTCATTATGTCTCCTTCTATAACTTGATACTCCTCCTGCCTCTGTCTTGTAAGGATTCTTGTGATTACACTGGGCCCACCTAGGTAATCCAGGATACTTTATTTAAGAACCTTAATTTAATCATAGCAATCAAAGTGCCAGAGACATTCTTTACAGACCTAGAAAAGACAATCATACAATTTGTCTTGAAGAGTGAAGTTGGTGGCATCTCACTCCCTATCTCAAAAATATACTACAAAGCTGTGGTAATCAAAACAGCATGGTAATGGCACATAACTAGACAGGTGGACCAATGGAATAGAATAGAGACCCCAGAAATAAATTCCCAGACATACAGACAACTGATTTTTGACAAAGGGTACCAGTCAATTCAGTGGGAAAAGGAAAACCTCTTTAGCAAATGATGCTGGAAAAACTGGGTATCCACATGCAGAAAGATGAATCTGAACCCCTACTTCCCACCATTGACAAAAATCAACTCAAAGCGGATCAAAGATCTATACCTAAGACCTCAAACTGTAAAATGGCCACTGGAAAACACTGGGAAAACTTTGGGAGCCATTGGAATAGGCAAGACTTCTTAAATAAGACCTCCATTTGGATTTTTAATAAACCCCTCAGAAATTCTTTTTATCTTTGTTGGGTGACTATTGATCATTCCAGCTCACTATGACTGTTTTTTTGATCTGGAAGTCTGTTCAATAAGTACAAGAAAAGTGAAGCACAGTGACTCTTCAGTCAGACCCAGAAGCAACAATATGAATGTGACACTTTACCTGGGAAGAGTGGTAGGGCATGCTGTGGACGCAGACAGGAAGAGCAGCCTTGGAGAGGTTCTAAGTGGTTCTGGCCATTTCTCTTTTCTCTTCGTTTATTGGGAAGTGGTTCAGTGAAAGGTAGATGAAGTCAGCATGGGAATATTTTGTGGGATGTACTGTATTTTGCATAGTACTGCAAGCTGCTAATCCAGAAAAGCAAAGGCATCAGAGCACCTGAGCTTAGCTTGGTATACATAGGTGAGGCAGGGGCACTACCCTTGCATAGGAGCTTAAGGTTTGGGGGTCTCCCTATTTACCCAGCCTGGAGGTAAGGCTCTATCTTGTGCCTGTTTTGCAGACTTCTTGGGAGGTAGCAATGAACAGTTTTGGAAGTATAATGAGTAGTTCATCCTGGTTGACTAAAACTCAGTCAGGCCTTTTAATACCAATTATGTACATAATTGGTTCTCAGACCTTGAAGTGAATAGATAGCTAGAGTCCTTTGGTATAAGTATCATTGCTTAGTGCAGTACCTTGAGCAATTATTTAACTTAGAGCTTTATAAAATATAAGACATCCAGTTTGTATTAAATGTTCAACAGAAGCCTTTCTAGTTCTTATTTATCAGTTTATTCTTTCAATCTTTGTGTACATGAACATCTGCCTAGGAACAATACCAGCAAAACTCTTCAGGTAGTATGCCTGTAGTAAAAAATGTTCTGCTATTTCGCCAGCTGAAAGACGGGGGAGGTGGTCATGCTAAATAAGGTAGATGAAGTAAAATGATAGATGACCTTACTGTGGTGGTTTGACTCTTTGGACCGGTTCCCTGTTGCTGCTGTTACAACTTACTCCTGACTTAGTAGTAAAAACAACACACATTTATTCTTTTACTGTTCTGGAGGTCAGAAATCTAAATGGGTCAGCACAGCTGCATTTCTTTGGAGGCTCTAGAGGGAAATCTGTTTCTTTGTCTTTTCCAGCTTCTAGAGGCTGCCTGCATTCCTTGGCTCATGGCCCCAGGTTACTCCAACATTTATGACTGTCATTATGTCTCCTTCTATAACTTGATACTCCTCCTGCCTCTGTCTTGTAAGGATTCTTGTGATTACACTGGGCCCACCTAGGTAATCCAGGATACTTTATTTAAGAACCTTAATTTAATCATATCTCTGATGTTTCTTTTACTAGTTAAAGTTACAGAATCACAGATTTCAAAGATTAGGACATGGGCATCTCTGTAGAAGGGGACATTATTCTATCCTCCACACTAGTGATATTTTAAATGTTCATGTTATATTAGTTGCAAATGTGTACACATTCTCTTCTGCTACAGCGTGTGTTTCTTTCAATAGGAAAAATAGTGTCAATATAACGGTGCTTTTTTTTAATTGCTAGAGGGTGCATATGTTGACCAGAGACAGAGAGACAGAGATAAAGAGAGAGGGAAAGTGAGAAATCTTTTCCCTACCCTTGGAGGACAGCCGTACCACAGTCCCTTCTCCATTCCTCTCTCAGGATTTTAGGCACACAGACACATGTGCCCACTGTGATTTTCAAGCTGCTGGGTCCAGAACTTGAATTGAGGTCAGCCATGTGGGAATCTGGCACTATAGTCACTATGCCATCTGCTGGATCAATTTTTTTTTTTTTTTTAATAATTGCTACTGTCTGCAAGCATTTGACAGGGAGAGACACAAGAGAAGAAGAGGGAGAAAGTACCCTCCAATGGGATGTGGTCACACTACAATCCCTTCTTCTGTTTTTCTATCCTGTCCAGATTTTAGGGATGCACACACACGTGGCTGTTTGTTTTTTAAGCCACTGTGCAGCTGGCTCCCTTCACCAATTGGGCACAGGGCCAGCCCTTAATAGTGATTTTTAATTAAACATTTTAATGTTAATTGGCTGGACTGTCATAATCATAGCACAATATGTATGTATGTAACCCTCAATATGTTCAATATAATAGAAAATAAGTAAACACCACCGAGTATCGCCCCCCCCCAAAAAAAAAAAAAAAACCAAAACCAAAACCAAAACCAAAAACAATAGAACCCTGAAAACCAGAGAAAAACAACAACAGGGACCAGCAGTTGGCATAATGGCTATGTCATTGGGCTCCCATGTAGTTGAATGGGGTTCAAGTCTTGGACCCAGTGGCTTAAACTAACGCCAGGTTCATGTGTGTGCGTGCCCAAGATCCCAAGAGAATGGAGGAGAAGGGATTGCAGCATGGCCATCCCTGCTGGGGGGTGATTTCTCGCTTTCTATCTCTCCGTCTCTCTCTTTTACTGTTCTGGAGGTCAGAAGTCTTCCTGGTGAGTGCACTCATCCTATAGCAAAAAGCTCTCCGAACAAAACAGAACAAAACAACAACAAACTAAGGAAGACCAAACTTGAAACTTGTTTTTAATTAAAGAGAAACGCTTTGTCATATATAAACATTTTAAGAAAAAAGCTGAAGGTCCTATATTTAATGCTTTCCTTTTGAACAACAAGTGACAGATAAGGTGGCTATAAATACCCTTATACTTTCTTCTCTTTTAAGGTATTTGTGGAAGCTACCATTTCATATGAGGAAATTGTGAATACATTTCCCTAGTCTTAACAAAAATGACCTGATGAAGAGAGTTTATATTTTGGACCATAGTGTTCTTTGTTTGTTTGTTTAGAGAGATTTTTGCTATAGCATGGTGTGTTCACTGGAGAGACAGAGACAGAGGGAAAGAAAAAGAAAAATCTTCCCCCCCCCCCGCCAGGGAAATGGATATGGCGCAATCCTTCTTCTTCATTCTTCTCTCAGGATTTGGGGCACCCATGCACACACACTCGGCGTGAATTTCAAACCTCTGAGTCTGGAATTCGAATCACAGTCGCCCATGTGGGAGTCCAGCAGCATAGCCATTATGCCATCTGCTGGTCCCCATAGAGTTCATTTTTGTGTAACTTATCTTTATTATATTCGAATTCTCTCTAGGACCTATGTCTCTAAGAATTAAACCAACTTAATCATTAAATTAAAGAAATTTATGTAGCAGCTAGGAACAAATACCAGTGGTGATTTAACTGCTCTACTAGTGCATTACTAATTGTCATAGTTTTTGTTAATGCTCTGGTTAAAATTACATAATTTTTAGTGGTCTTCCTGAATCTATTTTCTCTAAAGCTCTGCTGCTTTAAAGGGGTCATTTTACAAAATGTGAAGTTTATTAGGATCATATATAGGACATTATAATAAATATTACTTCATTTGAATTTCAAAGTCCCAGTTAATTCTCCTGCTGTCATGGGCAGATACCATCTGAGCAACAATGCTAATTTTGTCTTTCCTGAAAGCCTTCGTTAAAATAAGATACTTGCCCCAAGCAGAATGAGAGAGCCTTTGGAAACTTTGAAAATGTTTTGGTATATGAAACATTTGAGCTAATTTAAACAAATGATGGGCATTACTAGGGTAAAGAAAGCTGGGAAGAAGATTAAGGAATGGTATTCCCACAATAACGATGCTGTATTAGTTCAGAAACCTCTTGGGAAGCGTGATTTTGGTGGTTTATGTATAACCAAACGATGCTGAACTTGTTTGTTGCATTCTGTTTGGCATCTTATTGGAAGGGGGCATTGGAGATCTCCAGGATCACAGCATTCTGTTTCCTTGGGGAAAATTTTGCACAAGGATTCTGACTAAACCTGTGTTCCCCCATCCCACCTGGCTGGAAGGCACTCACCTGTGAGTGGTCAGAACTGATTTTTAGAAAATGCTACCTTCCACAAGAGCCTCCCTGAGGCTGACTGCATGGAGACAGGCTCTCATGAGGAATTCAGGTTCTTTTTATTTGTGCAAGAAATATTTCCTTTTAAGTTCAGAATTGAATTGTTTTTTCAGAGAGAGAGAGAGAAAGGAGAGAGAGAGAGAGAGAGAGAGAGAGAGAGAACTCAGAACTCAGACTTTGCCCATAATCCTCTCCCTGTCCTGGGATTTATTTGGGGGTAAGATTAGCACAAAGGCCACTTCGCCACTTCTGGCCAATGGGGCTCTGAAATCAGGGAATGGGAAGCGATGCTGGGCATACAGAAGACCCCTGCCCCTCAAGGTGGGAGTAGGCACTGACATAGTCTCTCCTGTCTGCCTTAGTTTTGGAAAGAGGAGGGAAGGGGGCAAGAGGAGGTGAACTTTTGCTGTGCAGAGAGACGAGTCAGACAATGTGAGTTTTAATTGAAATCATATCCCTAGCATTTTACTTTTCAAAAGTTGTTAGCATGATCGAGGTTGCATTTTCTTGTGACTACTATTATTACTGTCATGCTGACTGCTTTGGGCAGGGGCTGAAGGTTACATGTGGGCTGAGAACGCTGGGCTATTGGGAGGGGCTGGCAGCCCCAGCACCCCAGCCTTGGAATGCTCCTCTGAGCCAAGTTCTAGCTGCCTTGCCTCTGGTTAGCACCGGCTCTCTCTGGACACTGTGGTTGAATCCTCCTCTCCTGTATGTGGTGGTGATGATGTTTGCCTTCTCTTCTCTTCCAGCTCAAACCTCTTATATCATCAATGTCTTACTCCATCCCAGGGAGCTGGATGGAGCTGTGCTATATTGCAGAGCTTTTTCTTTGATGCTCCCTCTACCAGTGATAATGAATTCTCAGGACTCTGCAGAGGATCCATTCTGAGAGGGGAACAGTAGGTTAACTAGACTTTCCAATTCTTAATATGTATTGGGTTGTTGAGAAGTCATCACGTATTTTCCTGTTTTACTATGCAAAAATGCATCATGACTTTTCTGACGACCCAATATTTGCATCTTCTAGGGATCTATGCTAAAATGTAGGTAGGTACTGATTCAGTGAGTTTAGTATGGGGAAGCTTAAGAGTGTGTTTGTGTGTGTTGGGGCCAGCAGTTAGCATAATGGCTATGTCACTGGACTCCCATGTAGTAGACCATGGTTCAAATCCCAGACCCAGTGGCTTAAACTCATGCAGGGTGCGTGTGCATGCGTGCCCAAGATCCTGAGAGGAGAATGAAGGAGAAGGGATTGTGGCATGGTCATCCCCACTGGGGGGTGATTTCTTGCTTTCTCTCTCTTTCTCTCTCTCTCTCTGTCTTTTTGGTGAGCGCACATGCCCTATAGCAAAAAGCTCTCCAAAAAAAGAAAAAAAAAAAGGAGTGTGTGCGTGTGTGTTTTCAGTAATTGCGAGGGCACATCCTCTTGTCAGAAAGAGAGAGAGAGAGAACTCCCAATGAGGCCTGATAATGCCACAATCCTTTCTCCTTCATTTCTTCATTCCATCAAGATTTTGGATGTGAATGCACACATTCCCAACATGATTTTCAAGCCACTAGAGCTAGAATTGAAAACCTTGGTCAACCACTACTAGGCTATGAGAGTAGAGTGTGTGTATACATATATATAGTTTTTAGATATATTTAAACTAATATATAACATAAATATATTTAAACTTTTAAACGAAAAGTGAAAAATCACCAGAGAGAGAAAGAGACAGAGAGATACAGAAAGAAGGAAAGTGAGAAATTACTACTCCCTCAGGGAGATGACTATGTCACAATCCCTTCTCCATTCTTCTCTTGGGATTTTGGGCACACATGCACATGTACCTGGTGTGACTTTTAAGCCTTCAGGTCCAGGACTTGAACCACAGTTGACCATGTGGGAGACAGTGCCTTAACCACCATGCCACCTGCTGGCCCCTAGAATGTGTATTTTTAACAAGTCCCAGGTGATACCAATACTACTGGTCCATGGGCCACATTCAACTAGCAAGGATATAGAATATTGCTGGAAAGCAGGGTGAGAAAGCCATTACAGTGTGCATAGCATTTACTTATTTATTTACTATTTTAGGATTCATTATTTGCATTCCACCAACTGTAAATCTCTGTAGCACACAATATAGTTTTTCCAGGTATGCAAGCAGTACATGATGATCAAATCAAAGATATTACCATATACATAATTCTCAGTTGAGAATTTTACATTCTTTTTCTTATTAAGTATTCTTTCCCTGAGCCCCTCCTACCCACTCTCTACTGTCCACTTCTGTCCCATAAGTCTCTGGTATCTACACTTGCCCTCTCTCCTATTGTATCTTCATATATTTCCATTTATGTGATAGGGAACAAACATTTATTGAGTGAGGATATACAGTGATTGTTTGACATAGTCTGGCTTACTTCACTTATCATTAAATCTTCTATATTCATCCACTTTGAATGGAATGAATCTCCTGTTCATGGCTGATTAGTATTCTATAATGTATATGTGCCACATTTTTTAAATCCAGTCATCAGTTCTTGGGCACTTAGTTTGATTCTGTGTCTTAGTAATTGTGAATAATGCTGTAATAAACATGGGTATGCAAGTGTCTTTCCAACTGAGTGTTTTTCTAACCTTTGAGTAAATACCAAGTTGTAGGATTACTGGGTATATAACTTTCAGAAAGAGAAAATCCAAGGAGAGAAAACTTTAAGGGCCCCTTTTTTTTGCCAAGTGCTAGGCCCATTGGTGTTGTGGGATAGAGAGGAAGTGAGGTGAGAAAATTCTTCTGCCTGACCTTGGGGAGTGAATGCCTCATTGGGAAGAAAAGGCTCACATATATGCAGTAATCAATCATGTGTTGTGTTTTATTGCTGCTGAAGTGCCACATGACAGGTATGGACTGTGAGTAGCCTGGTGTGGAAAAATAGCAACCCAGTCTGGGGGCATTGCTTGGTTGAAAGTGAGGTGTGGGGTTATTTTGTGGTGGATCCCACATAGTTGACTATGCAGTTGGAGTTCTGAACCTGGTGGCTCAAAAAACATTCTGGGCATATATGTGTGCATGCCCAAAATTCCAAAAGGAGAAATGAATGAGAGGGCATTGAGGTCTGACCATACCCCATGGGGGGCACCTTCTTACTCTTTTTCTGTCAAGCACACATACCCTCTGACAAAAATTAAAATAAAAAAGTGAGGTTTGTTCAAATGTGAAGATGATTAATTAAAAAAAAAATTGGTGTAAAGGGATGATGTCCCTGTCCACTTTGTTTCCGGACACTTACAACTGTCTTGTTTCCTGGTCTGTAGTATCCCCAGTGGTTTATTTATGGAGGCAAGATGACAGGGAGGGAAAGGACACCCACATATTCTAGAGGGCAGATGCAACAGAGAAAATGTTCCTTTACAAACAAGAATCCATTTGGCTACTATTTCCTGAGGACCCTTTGTATTCCAGGCACAGTCTCCAGGAGATCCTGGTAATATAATGAGTAGACACCATCTCCATCCTCTAACTGAAAGTCAAATAAGATGGTAGCCCTGGCTGTAGAGAAATTTCCCCATATTTCTTGTGGGAAATATGAAACTACATTCCCTATTAAAGACAACAACAGATTTTTTTTTTTCGAAATGAGTTATGGAAAAGTGAAAAATGAATTATTTCGATCAAGGTTTGTTTTGGATTATTCTGATGGATTCTCACAAAAGCACTCTCCAGAGTCTTGCTCTCTTCTTTGAGCAGGGAGAAAGGTGCTCAAAGCCTCGCCTTTTTAGGATCACCAGGAAAATCAAGGGTATTCAACTTCTAATATCTAAACTATTTAGCTACTTCACAGGGGAACAGGATACGTGTGAATGGATTATTTCTAGGTTCAGGCATCCTTGTGGCCATGGGACATCTCTTGATTATCTGGGAAGAAGTGCCTTGGACATACTTTGAAGCACAGGCAACCACCATGAGTCTGGACGCTCAATGAATTATTGTTTTTGGGAAGAGAAGGGTATGTTGCTTTAACTATCCTTGGAAGAAAAACCTATTTTTGTCATCCTTTTCTTGAAAACATTTTAATACTAATATGACTTTGAATACAATTACCAAGAAGTTGCAAATGTTTAAATGGGGTCTCTGGACGTCAAGCTAAAAGGCCTGTCATGTTGTCTCTCCTAATGTGCACAGAACATTCCTGCCTGGAGTGAGAACTGTGAGTGTTATTTTTCTGGCTTGGATCTTGGCAGGTGTGAAACATGATTCCTGATAGCAGGACAGCAGATTACATGCGGCTATAAAACCATTTCGAAGGCTCTTGGCACCCAAAGTGTTATTGCGTGTCTGCAGGTGTTTAGTAATTGGATTAATGCAGAGCTGAAGGAATGTCTGTGCCCCGGCTCTGAGAAACATTGAGGAAAGACAAATTCATTTCAGAGAGTGACCTGGAATGCATGATGACAGGCTTGTGCTCACACATGAAGCCAGATCTAAGCCTGCACTTTTCAAATTAACTGCTGTGAGCAGTCACCTTCCATAGGAAAGTTTATCCTAAGCTAAATACAATAACAACAGTCCTGTGAGTCAGGCGGGAAGGAGCTTCAGTTGGGTTTTGATCCTCTTCCAAAAGCAACTCAGACAACTTGAGCTTAAGCTTTTCTATCATGCAGCTCATGAACCCTGCAATCCTAGGTGTTTAATAATAATAATTTTTAAATGGCCTTGGTAAACAGAAGAGGATGCTAAGCTTCCCAGTGGAAGTGCAGAGACCGCATGAGTATCCTGGATCTTCATGCCTTTGCCAATTAATTCCCACCTTGACTGTAAAGACACAGACTTCACCATGTCCTAGACCTCTGAAAATTCACTTGATAAAATGTCAAGCAGTGCTTATACCCCACTGCAGTTAGAACCAGTCTCAAGAAGATGTGGCTGCTCTCAGGGGTAATTTTGTCATTCTGGCTAATTGAATCTCATGCTATCCTCTGAGAGCAAGAAGCCAAGCTCTCAGAGGCTCCCATACAAGTAGATTAAAAACCTAATGGTTTGGCCTTAGAAGCCAAACCACTTTTTCAGCTTTACAACACAGAAGGGAGGTGGACCATTTGGAGAGAGTCCAAGTAGAAGGAAGATAATAGTGAAAAGGCAAGTTTTGTAAAGAAAAGAAAAGAAGAGAATTGGTACTGCTTAGTTGAACTCCTAGAGGGGTAACTTGTAGTTCACAAATATTATTACAGTGGTAGTGAGAACAGAACTGTGATAGGGGAGGACAAGAAACCAGTCATGCCATACAGAGCATGAATTTCAGGTTGAAGCTCACAAAACTGAGGAAGTGAGAAATCTGTGTATGGAGGAAGGAGTATGACCCAAATGGCCTACTCATTCAGTCAACTGAATTTCCTGATCACAGCTATGTGCTGGTTCTCAACGGTGTGGAGAATGTGGGGTGGAGTGACCACAACATATTTCTTCTGAGAGCTGTTGTCTAGGAAATATGGGCATGCCCTGGTAATGTTGGAGGAGGTGATTAGATGGCTGTTAGGTCTCATAGAGTATACCAGTAGTCTGGGTGGGCAGCAGGGGAGATGGGTATGGGAAGGTACTACTTATCTCCTGGGCTAGGTTGGCAGGTTCTTGCTGATACTCCAGGTGACTTTCCAACCATCAACCAGAAATAATATCATGGGGAGGAGATGAAGTTACTATTACTGATTCAATTGTTTTGGATTGTCGGAGAGTGGAAAGCAGAGGCCTGGGATGCAGCTGTGGTCACCTTGACAAGAGCCCCTTCCAAGGACTGGAGAAGAGAGAGGCATGCTAAAGAGTAGGGCAGGATGAGGAAGGGGAGGATAGTTTTTAGTATGTCACAGGACAATGCTGAGAACATTTTTTATATCCAGGGGCAGAAAGGAGATTAAATAGTCAAAATGGTAACAAGAAGCCACAAAGACTAATGAGACCAACAAAACTTAATTTTAAATCTTCATTGAAAGGTTGAAAATGAAAGAAATGATCAAATTGCTGCCAAGGAACTCACTGAACTAAAAAGTCCAGAGTCACAAAAACTTGTAAATTAAACTGGAAAGAGTTCTTACATACTAAATCCAAACTCATTAGTTTATAGCTGAGGAAATAAAGAGTCAATGAGATTTATCTCTAATCCCACAGTCCCTCCTGGGACTGCCCTGGGATCCTGAGAGGGTGTGGAATCACAGACGTAACAGAGATGAGAGGGAAGGAGAAGTAACTGCTGTGAGCTTGTTTACTACGCTGAAATGATTCTATCCACCAGGAAGTCCAAACTAAGTAGGTGCCAACTGAGTTCAAGAGTTTGTGAAAGGTGGTGAAGCATTTGGTTAAGAGCTTCCAGTTCTTTCCTTACTCTCTTTGGCAGAGAGAATAATTCAGCTGGTGGTAAGATCGCTCTGGAGGGTGTGGTCCTGGAAGATTTTTAAGAGGAATTTAGACAACACAAATGTGTATGTATGTGTACGTGTGTTTTTGGAAAAAAGAGAGGAAGTATGTCTATCAGGCATACGTAGACCAGTTATTTGGTATATCAGGGTACAGATTCTACTTATGATGCATAAAAATGCACTACTGGTGTTGATGTTGACATCATATGCTGATGTTTCCTCCACAAACACTTAGGGCTGTGCCATGGAAAGCAGAGAAGAGTTTCATAAATTCCTTCAGTTGAGTGGCAGAAAATCTGAGTGCTCACCTTCCTGGCACCACTAACTTTCTGTTGGCCTCATCAGTGAGCTGGGGTGTCTTGTTAGGCAGATATTTACACTGAGTCAGTGGTTATGGTGTTGCCCAGGTAACATCTGGATACCTTCTCAGCTCTGAGGTCAGACTTGTTTTGTGAAAGGAGTCACAGTGCCCACAAATGGCTGGCAGAACTTGCTGGGCCAGGAAGGAAAAAGGCCCTCATCAGACTCCATCTGCTCCTTGTCAACATCTTCCTTTAGTCTCCCCTTACCCTGGAAACCCCTGCAAGCAAAGAGTCACTCTGCACTCAAAATGTCCTCTTGTTTACAAGGTATTTGAGCACAGATAAAATTATTGCGTCATAGGCCAATTGCTTTACCTAGTTTAAAAGCTTTATCACATCAAGCAGATGCTGGAAGATCTCAATGCTACTGAAGATTGTGAAACCAAGTAGAGATGCATCTGTTTTGGAATTCCGTCGAAAGACCTTTCTGTATACATTCCATAACCTTCCATAGTGTACCATCCCTTCCATTCCAAGCAGCTAGGCAGTTTCTTCCCCTTTCTTGGGCCAGGTTTGGTTCTGAGAAATAGCTCTCCAGCAAGCTCTTCCTACAAGACATTTCCCGGGTGAAACCTCACTGATGTGTATAATCTGAGATTAAAATCAGAATTTTTAAAGTAATGAAACTTAAGAAAGCCAGTTACAGAACCAAACTGACTAATAAATGCTTCCTAAGTATTAGAGGGTCTTATAAGGTTTATATTTTAGGAAGTACATTGAAGTGGATTATAATTAACATTATTTATGTGTATATAATTTGTAAAAATAGTTATTTCATTGAATAATGCAAATTTTACTTTATAAACCTATTTGCCCTACCAATGTTATTTACTTATTTTTATTTATTTATTTTTTAACTAAATTGTTGTATTTTGTTTTCTGAAAGATCTATTTTATTTTTCTTAATTAATTAATTTATTTACATTTAATCACATCTTTACAGTGTACAACAATTCTTTTTTTTTTAGCACAAATACCATGAATGTCAGTCAAGCCAAAGATATTATCCTATAACTTATCATCAAATACCTTGTCATTTTTCTGTCAGTTAAGCATACTTTTACTAGTTTTTTTCCTTCCCCTTTCCCTCTCTCCCTTCCATATTAAACTTTTTTCCCACATTTTATTGATTCACTAAATACTTTAAACTAAAACTATGGACAAAGCTAGCATCTAGTGACAAGTGCACTGTAATTTCCTTCTCAAACATTTAAAAAATTAATTAATTAATTAATATTAATTCCCTGAGTATCATCACAGCATACAAAATGAGATTTCCCATCCAGAATGTACTGTATAGTGGCTTAATTATACATGTTATCATCAATAATTTTTTATTTCAATCTTCAGGTATTTCTACATATATATGTGTGTGTGTGTATTTTCCCCCTATTTCTCACCCTCTGTCATTTCCAACCTTACTCCGCGCTATCTCAGGTGTCTAAGGTTGTTTTCCATTCCTTTTCCCCCCCAACATTTTATTGATTCACTAAATACTTTAAACTAAAACTATGGACAAAGCTAGCATCTAGTGACAAGTGCACTGTAATTTCCTTCTCAAACATTTAAAAAATTAATTAATTAATTAATTAATTAATTAATTAATTAATTAATTAATTAATTAATTAATTAATTAATTAATTAATTAATTAATTAATTAATTAATTAATTAATTAATTAATTAATTAATTAATTAATTAATTAATTAATTAATTAATTAATTAATTAATTAATTAATTAATTAATTAATTAATTAATTAATTAATTAATTAATTAATTAATTAATTAATTAATTAATTAATTAATTAATTAATTAATTAATTAATTAATATTAATTCCCTGAGTATCATCACAGCATACAAAATGAGATTTCCCATCCAGAATGTACTGTATAGTGGCTTAATTATACATGTTATCATCAATAATTTTTTATTTCAATCTTCATGTATATGTACATATATATGTGTGTGTGTGTATTTTCCCCCTATTTCTCACCCTCTGTCATTTCCAACCTTACTCCACGCTATCTCAGGTGTCTAAGGTTGTTTTCCATTCCTTTTCCCCCCCAACATTTTATTGATTCACAAAATTTCTTAAATAATCTAACTACTTTCAATAGCTAGTTCAGCTGGTATATACATATCTGTGAGTATATGTCTGACTTTAGGCGTGAAACTCTGAGTAGAATGAATATACTATAAGATGACATCTAGCTGATGCTATATAGCTTAATACAATCATTAAATAGGTATTTCTAATATAGTTTTTAATTTCAAGAAAAGCAGTTTTAGCTTTAATAAGTCGAAGAAATGCTAAGTAACTTTGCTTAAAACTCAAAGCCAGGAAACAGGTTAGGATTCTGTTCAAATAGTAGTATATGAACTTATTTATCGGCAGCTCAAGACAGGACAAAAATTCTTAAAACCAGAAAACAAAGCCTAGAAGAAAATCAGAAATGTTTCAGTCAAAAGTCATAAAATGCTATTTCACCAGTTCATTCTCATGTACTTAATCTATGTTCTGTTGTGGTTTGATCTTCCTGATTAAATTCTGGGATATAATATTCAACTCCAGACTTGACCCTATGATTAAGTTGGCCATTTTCTTTTTTTTTGAACTCTTATTTCTGCGTGTCTGCATTTAATTTTCCTGGTATAGCACTCCCTTGAGAACTTCTTGGAGATCTGGTCAGGTGTTGGTAAATTCTTTGTTTATTTGTTAAATTGTTTATCTGAGAATGTTCTTGTCTTTTCTTCACATATGAAGGATAATCTTGCCGGGTACAGTATTCTCGGTTGAAATTGCTTTTTCCTTAACACTTTGAATATATTTTCCCATTCTTTCCTTGTTTGCATTGTTTCCAATGAGAAGTCTGCTGTTTGTCTGATGAGATAACCTCTGTAAGTAACTTGTCGTTTCTCTCTTGCCAATCTTAGTATCTTGTCTTTGTCTGTGGTTTTGGTCAGCCTGGCTATAATGTGTCTTGGAGAAGATCTTCTTGCGTTAATTCTATTTGGGGTCCTTTGTATTTCTTGGGACGGAACTGGATCTTTGAGTGCCTCTCTAGGTTTGGAAAGTTTTCTTGCAAGATTTCATGGAATAGATTATCAATGCCCTTATGAGTCTTTTCGCCTTCTGGGATACCAATTATCTGTATGTTTGGACATTTTATGGTATCTAAAATTTTCATATATTATTCTTATATATATATTTTTTTGCAATTTTCTCAATCTTCGTGGTGGATTTTTCTAGGCCAGTGATTCTATCTTCTGAAATTTTATTTTCTATATGATCTAGTCTGCTTTTAATATTTTCAAGGGAAATTTTGACTTCCTATATTATAGCTTTCATCTCTAACAGGTCCATTTGATTCTTTTTTTATAGTGTATATTTCCTCTTTTAGATCTTACAAGATTTCCTCATCTCCTGGAACCATCAGCTCCTTTCTCCTGCCTCTTCTGCAGTTCATTGTCTCTCTTTTCTTCTGTCTCTGTTAGCTTTGTCACTATAAATATTCTAAATTCTTTACCAGATATTTCCATGAGTTTCATTGTACTGTCTGAGGATGAAGAGGAGTTATTATTTTTCCTTGGAGAAAAGGTATTTTCTTGCTTTCCTCATATTTCTTATGACCCTGCTGTGATTTCTAGCCATCTCATAAATGGTTTGCTTCTTCTTAATTCTTAAAGTTCAATCTGAGCCTTCAGAAGTATGCAGAAGGAGGTGATCTGCAATCCCTCTTCCATTCTGTTTTCACTCTTTGTGTATCTGATTCAGTGGAAAAAGAGGAATATTCTGACCCTAATTATATTTATATGTTTGGATCCTACTCACTTGGACCTGTCTAGACACTTAGTGTGTAGAGGCTGAGCTATCAATGAATAAAGATAAAGAAAAAGAATTAGAGAAGAGGAAAGAAGAAGAAAATAAAAAAGGAGAAAGAAAAAGGATAATAAAAAGATTAGATTTTAATTTTAGAAAGGAAAAAATGAAAACCATGTGTCATGCTTGAGAGCCCACCCAGAGACTACTTTACCTTAAAAAAAAAAACATTAAAAAAAATCATAAGTCACAGGGAGACACAGCGAGATAGAGAGAAATGGAGAGAAGGAGACAGAGGTAGAAGCTGGAGTAAAAAGTCTCAGCAGAAAATCTTCATTTTTGTTCAAGGAAATCAATATTTCACAGCTCAAATTTGGTATCCATCTCAGCATCTACCAGTGTTATTGAATAATAACACTTTTTATTAAAAAAAAGTGACTCAGATACATTTTAACCCAGGCACTCAATTATCCAAATGAATGACATTTCCCTGTTTTCAGAGAAATGCTTTCAGAACACAGGCTACTTGTGTCTCTTCTGTATTGGCCAGCAAAAGATGGTAGGGTAAAACAGAAATTTGGCAAGACTCCATTTTCAATCTTGGGATTCATCTTGCCTTTTTTCTTCCTAAAATAGAGTAAGAAATTAAATAAGCCCTTCTTAACATAAAATCGAAACTTGATGTGCTCCAAAGAGTAGCAGCTCCTGGACTGCAGATATAAAAGGACTCAGTTTTTCCATAGACTAATCTGGGATTTGAAAGTCAAAGAGAATGGCCTTCACTAACTGTAAGAACTTCTCCCCAGCATCTCTGTAAGAACAGAGAGGAGGTATCTTGAGTTCAAGGAGCTTTGTCAGCAGGGATCAGGGGGATACAAAAACCCAAGAGAGGTTGAGAGTAGAGCCTCTTTAATATATGTACCATGTGATCTGGGGATTGGCAAGGCTTTCTGCTCTTCCTTTCATCTTTTTCGAGTACTAAGAACAAGTCGAAAGAGGAAGCGCTGTGGAAAGAAGATACTGAATAACTTCAGTCTCAGCTATTTGTTGGTTTATTAGAGGGTTGATTAATTCATCAATAAAAATGTATCAAGCATACTATGTATCAGGTCCAAGGCCAAGGCTGGAGGTACAGAGATAAAAAGCTCACAAAGACTATCTTCAAGAAGCTCCTAGTCTGCACATACAAGAAGTGCATCTCGTCAAGTGTTGAAGAATTCTGCCTGCATTCATGTTTGGGTTTCTTTTTGTTGACTTACTGTGTTCAACTTTCCCAGTGGATCAGAGACATCAATATCTTATAAGATACACACTTGGGCCTAGTGATTAAAGGAACCAGATCCCCCAAGGCTGACTATGGTTCAAATCCTGGCTACAATGCTTTAGAAAACTTGCTAAGCACATGTGCATGCACACTCCAAGTCTTGCTAAGGTAGAGAAATAGTGGAGGATTTCTGGTTTTCTGGTGACCATGCCCCATTGGCAGATGCTCTCTCTCTCTCTCTGTTTCTCTATGTCCCTGTTTCTCTCTGGTGAGTGCAAGTGCCCTCTGACAATTACGAAATTAAAGATTTTATAACCAAGAGAATTGAATTTAGGTTACAGTTGGGCCTCAGAGTGGGCCCAAGGTTAGTCAAGAGGGGTGCTTATGCTACAAAATTTGAGAAGATGCTTACTGACAGGACCATGCAAGTACAAGCGTTTGACTTTGGCAGGTTGATAGTTTGTGCAAGTCATTTAAACTCTTTGAACCTGTTTTCCGTCTGCAAGACAGGGATGATGTCTGCTTCATAGAGCTGTGAGAAAAATTGATGATATAATGTTTGTGAAAGAACATTATAAACTATAAATAATGGATAAATACATGTTGGTTTTATTAGCAACAACAATCGCTAATCATCATTTTCCTTAGTCACAATGCCATTAGTAGTAATGATAATTGAAGCATTTTTTGTGGTGAAGGTAAAACACTACATTGGAAAATGGAATACTGAGAAGGAAGGATCTGGAGATACACTTTATAAGTGGCAGGAGTTAAATATAATACGGTGTTAAGTATAGTAGGATTTTGAGCAATGGAGTCAGACAGATGTGGATTTTAATACCAACTCTGTCACCTACAAATATTTAACCTCTAAAATCTGTTTCTTTGTTTGTGCAAAGGGAATAATAGTAATTAAATGATAGTTTTTTTTTCCAATTTAAATGTTAAATTGTATTCACACATATTATATATATGTGTGTGGGGGGTATATATTTATTAAATCACTATATCATTACAGCATGCAAAATGAATTTTTCCAGCATGGATATACTATACATTAATTCAGTTAAAGATATTATCATACACATTATCATCAACATATACATTTTTGTGACCCTTAAATGTTTTGTTTCATTCTTTTTTCCCTTGATTCCCTTCCTAGGGATTAAATGAGATAATGCATTTGACACTGTCACCATGTTGCATGGTCCTTAAAGAGCCCTATAGAAATGTGACCTATGATTGTCATGTAGGGACTGTAACAAAACCAAGTCATGGTACAACCAGAATGCCTCTTGAGATACTTTACTTTTTTCATTCTCATATCTGAGAGCAAGTTACACAACTTTAAATGACAAGGATGTTTTTCCTATAGGCCCGATTTTCAGAAGGCTTATGCTAGGTATTCTCTTTCCCAGATTTTTCCAGCATTATAGTGGTGGCATAAGTGCCTGAAACTCATGCTTAGAACTTTTTCCTTAACGAGAGGGAGTAGATCCTATGTAAATGGAAGCAGATTTTTATCTGATTAACTTAGTGATTTTGGTGTTCTCAAATATTTTAAATTGGAAATTTCAACATTTATTTAAAAACTATCAAGAATCTGTTATCACCATGATCTGACTCCTAACTGCCACTGGCCTGGTCTCTGTTTCATCCAGTGAAAAGAAACATGGGTTTTGTGACTCTAAAAATGAAAAAAATAGACAAACTTTTCTGCCTTTCTCTTGCTCCTATTATGAGAAGCACAAGGCATGAGCAGGGCTGAGCTGAGTCCTTTGCTACTAGGTGTGGCTGGTGTCCAGGAACAGGGAATATCAAGGGACACTGAGAGTCAGCTTTGGAAAAGAAAGGTTGTTTTAGTCCCACTAGGATGAACAGGTTTGGAAGAAGGGGAAGGCCACATTCCAGCCCCTATGAGGGTCAAATGGAACATCCTTAGACTGAAAGAAAGAGCTGATAGCTCAAGAGCTGATGTGAGGCCATCTCTAAGCAAGCATTTTTCTGAGCTCCTCATGGCTCCTTCTGGTAACACCTACACAATACTCAGACCTTGACTCCAGGAGCTGCCATCTGATGTGAAGGCAACAGCATTACTCACAGAACAGAGGAACTCTCTTCTACAGCTCTGAATTGCTACTGGTGTTCCAAGATTTGCAGAAGAAAATGATCACTTCTTACCAATTTACCTTTTTCTGACCATATCTCATTCTCTCATCGGTTATCTATCAATCCCTGCTGGCCAATGCCCAATCCAATGTCTGGCATAGAACAAGCCCTTGGGAAAAATGTTGTAAGTGAATGAATGAGTGTGAGTGTGAGTATGTAGGGCCTTGAAACTTGTCCTAGGAAAGAGGTTTGTTATAGGTCACAGATTTCTCCTTCCACAGGGAGAAGGGATTATGGACATAATGGATCTTTATGTACCCTTGGGCTTTAGGTACTTAGACCATCAGAGTAATATTCTGTTTTATAGGGTGCTTTTCCATGCTTTAGGAAGATCAAAGTCGAAGACTTGGATTCTGTGCTATCAAGATCCTTGCTGTAATTATTTTCTGGAAGTTTAAGTTAAGAAATAGCTGCATCTTTAAAGATGGATTTAAATGATTTGGATTTATAGTTAATAGCCATTATTAAACCAGTGTGCTTTTTCTCTTTTCTCTCTTTTAAAAATTTTGTAAGAGGATGGGTGTATTTGCTTGAGAAAGAGAGAGGAAAGTGAGAGCAAAAGTGAGACAGGAAAAGTGAGAAGGCACCCTCTATAAGGAATGGAAATCCCTTCTCCTTCATCTTTCCCTCCCTTTGGGATTTTGGGCATGCATGCACACATGTCCAGTGTGATTTTTAAGCCATCAGATCCAGGACTTGAACCACACAGTGAGCTGTGCGGGTCCAGCCACTTTAACAACCACATTATGGGCCAGTCTCCCTCTTTCTTAGTAGAACACTTAAAGCTTAAATCAGAACACAACCATGGTGGCAAACCTACCTCTGTGACTGATAAATCCATCATCATTCTGACTTCATATTGTTGTTCCTTAGAGCTGTAGGGTGGTTTTTCATGACATTCCTATGTACCAGCAGCAAGTATAGAGGAGAGAGGACATAGATATTAACGTTTCCTTAGAAGGATTTACGATTTTCCACAAAGTTCAAAACAAAGTTCAAGTTTAACTAGTCTTAATTTTTAATGGCAATTCCTAGGACACAGAAGTCTAGAGTGACCAGTAAAGATGAAGCAATAGATACTTAAGAGTAACTCTAGCTCACACTTGCCATTTTATTACTGAAACCCCAATGTCTTTCTCCATCCTGGGCTTGGTTTAAGGATAGTGTCCACAAAATGTTAGTTCCAGCCAGTGCAGGACTTCAGTATGTATCTCTTGTCCTGGAAGAGAGTTAACCCATTCCTATCATTTCACATAAAACCTTTGGCAGGTCAAATACTTTGCATTTTTCTGTGCTAAAAGTTCTGCGGGAAATGCTATGTATTGTACCTTCTGTTTCCCTTTGTTGCTTCGGAGTTAAATAATGCTGGTAGAGAGGCAGTCAGCACAAAGCTAGAGTCTAAGTATTTGTAGCAGAAACCCTGAAATAGGAGAGATGCCTGCCTTTCTCCCTGCCTTCCCTAATTGCAAAACAGCATGTGAGAGGGAAGCACACAGATTTCTGGTATTTTCTGTGAATCCCCTTGACTCTTAATTGCTGTCTCACTCCTTGACAGCCAGTGAATTTGATACAGTAAAAGTTGCTCATACCTTTTAACTCAATAAAAAAATAAGAACATGATCATAAGCTATCAACCCATGGCCGGGCTGGAGATGGTTGTGGTGAGCAGGTAGTGAGCGATAACAACTCTGAGTGGAAACTGAAAGAAATTAAATAACTTGCCCAAGGTCACACAATAAGAAAGAAAGCTGAGCTAAACCCAAGACTGTTTGCTCCTCAAATCTATGCTCTGAAAGACTTTGCAATGCTATCAAGTGGAGAAGAGCCCTTATGAAGATGAATTGTATAAAGATTGCCCTGAGTGATGACCTCTTACGGTAATTAAACATCATTCTACATAGCAACTGGATTATAGTAGGAATTGCTTCTAGAACTTAGAAGACAAGTTCTGTTTCGGTCTTCATGAAGCCAAGGATACAAACTGAGAAATCTAGAATGTATTTTTGAGACATGTTAAGGTTGGAATTTATAACAAAAATCTTGAAAATAGGAAATGTAAACCCTGTGTTCCTACAGTTATATGTTAAATAATTATCCTAAGGGTACAGAGATGTGCACCAAGTTGTACGTACAGATGTTCACTTCAGTATTATTTATAATATCAGAAAAGATGGGATGGAATGAATCCAATGGTCAACAAGATGTTTGAGTAATTACATATGTATATACACAGTGAGATGTTAGATAACCACTAGACTTGTATTACAGAAAAATACAAAGAAATATACAATTACAAAGGAATATTATTTTAAAATAGCTGCTGGGGGCAGACACAGTAATAAAACTTTTAATATCCCCCCAAAAAGAAAGAAAGAAAGAAAGAAAGAAAGAAAGAAAGAAAGAAAGAAAGAAAGAAAGAAAAATAATACATACTGATGTGGGGAGAGTTTTCTTGCAAAATTGTTGAGGGAAAAGTCAGACTACAAAACAACCTTTAGTTTTCTTTTTTAATAATAAATATCCAAATTTAAGGAGGAAAAAAAGACCTGGGTAAACAAAACATTCATGATGTCCAGAGTGGTGGAACTATGGTTGATTTTTTATATTCCTCTTATTGTTCTCCATTCTCTCTAAGCTTTCTGTAATGAACATGATTATATTTGTAATGAGAAAAACTGTCTAGTAAATGTTATTGTTTGTTTTAAAAAAAGTCAAATCCTGCCCTCTAGCACTCAGCTCTGGAGTTAAACTGCTGTGGCCCTCAGTGTCAGAAGGTTGGCCATACTGCTATTTTAAGAGACTTGCACATTAGGTCCCTCTCCTAGGGACTCTAGATTGGCCCAAAGGGAGCAAACTGGGTTGAAAGACAATCTGAGTGTCACCCTGCCAGGGTACAGGTAGTTCCATTTACCCTGAACAAAATTTTTCCCAGACTATAGGATTGCCTGGTGGAGGGGTGCCCTGGGACCCTCAGGCTGTGCAGTGTTGTTAGCGTTGATCCTTCCAGAGACTTCCTCAGGACCTCATATTGGAAGCTCTGGGCCTGCTATGCCCATTCTTGCCTGAATTTGCCTTCTTTGCTCCCTCATCATAAATAAATAATGGATCATCCTTTTAGAAGTAGATAGGCTTAAATCATATGTTAATGACTACTACTCGGAGTGGGCTATTGGCCACAGTCACCCTTTTCCTGACTGTCTAGTTCAGAATGTTAAGCATTGGTTAGACAGGCTCAGTGTTGAAACCAGAAGTCTACGGGTGCACAACTTTGAAGGACAGCGGGATTCCAGCTTAGACGTGCTATTGTTTCACTCTAAGATGACGAGCACTATTCTAGTTGAGTCTCTCCTTCTTGCTGTCATCACCTGGTTGTTGCCTTGCCAAGTGTGGGACAAGTTTTCAGCTACTCTAGGAGATGAGAAAGGTGGAAGCTCTGACGTGGAGGACAGTAGTTTTTGCAGTACTATGGCAGGGAAGGACAAAGTCCCTGTGGACCCAAAACCAACTGCCTTTGTGCTTCTGAGAGTGTGACCTGAACTACGAAAAGCACCTCTGTGAGCATTCGGGGGCAACGTTCAAAGCTCTGCTGTGCATGTGTTCCTTTGGTTTCCTGGCCTTCCTCCCTCTTTGAAATGAAAAATAAAGCCACCTGTCAAAGCTGGTGATATGTTCAGACCTGTAACCCACACAGATTCAGGAAGACTTCAAAGTAGAAACTCCTCGGATCTGATTACATTTCATCACAGATGGTAAATTTATGCCCTGAGCCCCCCACCTTTGCTCTGACTTCTGTACTCTAAGCTGGTGAATAGAACTTACAGAACTTACAGTGGTGTTATTTGCCAACTAATGAGTTAAACAATTTTTTCTCCCAAACTTCAGAGACTCTGGCTTTGAACAGAGATGAACCAAAACTTAGCTTTATATCGAGTTGTCAGAAAATTCATGACATGTTTTTCTATGCAAAAATGCACCATGAATTTTCTGACGACCCTATATGTGTGTGTGGGTATGCATGCATATTTGACCCCAGAAAATGTTTACCTATTAGAAGATAAAACATTCCCGATTATGATATCTGTTATCTTCATAGCACTTTGACTTGTAAAAATGGGTCAAAAATAGTACAAAGCTCAGGGTGGTTGTGAACAATAACTGAATTATTATGTGCAAAGCTCTGGGGATATTTCCTGAGACAAATTGCCTATGTTTTCCTGAGGAGCTCTTGTTTTCCTGAGGAAACAACTATAGATGAGGTTATAAAAAGGAAGGTGAATCCGTGTGCTGACTATGCATTCAATAATTAATCTATACCCATTGTTTAGTGCAAACTCTTCTGGTAGCCCACCATGATTGTGTTCCAATTTAGTGAGAGGATAAAGTCATATGGCTCTTTTATGACAATTTTTCTCTGGCAAAGATTGCTATGCCATCTCAGAAAAGATCAACCCAATCTTGCTTTCTGAGTATTTTTTTGAACTTCTGTAATGATGTATTCTGGGCCATGGAATTTGGTCTTGGCATTAAATTGACAGCAGGGTAGTATATTTTGACTTACCATCATCTGGCTCTCTTTACTGTCTCTCTCACAGATGTCTACATGGCTTCTCTATAAGCGTGCACATGTTCCAACTTCTGATTTTTGTAGATAGTCTCAAATAAGAAGTATTTAGCTATGGTTTGGAAGAGATGTTGAGTTTGTTTGGGGACATCTCTCCTAGTCTTTGCATAGTGCCTTCCAGGTAAGTGGGACAAACTAGGAAGAGCTTTCTCATACTGGCAAGATGATGGCTCATCATCTCACATGGATAGAGTGCTCATTTGTTTTCCAAATTGAAGACAGCTAGCCTGGAGTGCATTTCAGGGATACTACTTTAAAGTCAAGGCAGCAATCAGGCCTCTGCAGACTCTCAGGGTGCAAGACTTCTGGGTGGGAGTCTCAATACATTTCCTCTGTCTCTCATGACCTGCACCTGTCTGATTCTTCAGGTTGAGAAGGGATTCAACAGAGCATGGTTTGATATTAAGTAATTCCTCATATCTAGTTGGCTACTGGTTTATACAGTGTCCCTAGTAAAAGCATTTCTAGGTTGTGTATTTAGACTAACTAAGGAGGTATACATGTAGGGGTAATGTTTCAGTTCAGGGTCCAACTTGACTTTACTATTCCTCCCTTCTTCTTTTCCATTTTTTTTTTAATGTGGCATTTTCTGCAGAGGTAAGAATCTATAAATCTTATTTTTGACAATTCTTGTTAGCATTGGTTCTTCAGTAAAGAAGAGACCATTCAGCAGACATTCCCTGTCCTTGATCTTAGAGAAACAGAAACCAATTTTTGTCCTCAAGGAGCTAATAGTCTTGTGGTGTGGCCAGACGTATAAAGACTTGCCGAGAGATGGCAGAGGTTGCTGCAGTGGAGATGTATGAGATGTGGGGCAAGAGGACTGTGTTCTCAAGAGCTTCTATCACAGAATCTTTCCTCGGGGATTTCCTTGTCTAATGAACATAACCACAGTCAGGACCATCTGAAGATGTTGCAGGAACACTGAGGTTCATCAAACGTAGAAGACCTCTCCTTTCGGGACTTCTATGGGTATTAACCATGACATCCCCTTGAGTTTTCAGAGCATTTCAGAGAAGCCCTGTCTCTACATGTGCTTGGTTTTTCAGATTCATATTTTGCACATCATAGGCCTACCCCTCAAGCTGGTCAACAGCTCCAGTGACCTGGCTCATTTAAATATCAGATGCTCCTGAGTTTTTAAAATCTGGACTCCCCACCTTTTTATACCCATTGTAGATCAACTTGCATGAAGTCTTCATTGTATACTCATCCATTCTCAACCTTTTATTGATCTTCAGGAGTCACTTTCCATATTGTCCAAGTGGAAATGGTGGAAATGACCACTTGAACCCAGGCTTGTCTTTAGTATTCTGGTCTTATATCACCATGGATCTAAAATGCTTCTGAAATTTCAACACTTATAAGCCAGCTCTTTCATATATATATATCTATATCTATCTATCTATCTATCTATCTATATATAGATATAGTGTTGTCTGAAAAGTCATGACACATTTTGAGTAGAAAAACATAGAAAAAATATGTCTCGACTTTTCTGAAAACACTATAAATGCTGTGGAACATAGACGCCTCTTTTTTATCTTGGCATCCCTTTCAAAGCCCAAAATAGTAGGCCATACCTTTTTTTTTTGGAGAGGTTTTCGCTACAGGGTGCGTGCGCTCTCCAGACAGACAGAGAGAGACATAGAGACAGAAAGCGAGAAATCACCCCCCAGAGGGGATGGTCACGCCGCAATCCCTTCTCCTCCATTCTCCTCTTGGGATCTTGGGCACGCACGAAACGTGTCGACTACGTGGGAGTCCAGCGACATAGCCATTACGCTAACTGCTGGTTCCCATCACACATTTTTAAAAATATTTTTATTTAATTTTATTTATTCATTCCTCTATTTTTTATTTAATTTGACCAGATAGAAATACAGAGAGAGAGAGAGAGAGAGAGAGAGAGAGAGAGAGAGAGAGAAAATGAGAAAGTAAGCCACCAGGCCCAGGACTAGAACCATGGTCGGCCATGTGGAAGTATTCAGCACCTTAAACACCATGCCACCTGCTGGTCCCATAGACTGTACATTGTTAATCATTCAATGTTTCTTTTTCTAGTTGTTAATATTCTTATGCATTTATTTTCAACTCTATCAATAAATGTTATCAGATTTCAAAATTTATTGATTTATTTATGCGCTCTTCCAAATTTTAAATGAACTCCTCACACACTTGTACATACAAACATTGTAATAGCTCAAATACTAGTTATGTGCTAGACTGTAGATGACATATGCACATCAAATGTTTTCACTGTTTTAATAATTATGTAAAGTAAAATTTATTATCTTGATAGTAGAGATGAGAAAGCTCTAATGACTATTGAAAAGGTGTAGATGGAAAAAGAAAGGCAAATGTATATGCTAACTACTCACTCAATAACTACCTACACCCATTGCCTAGTGTAAACTCATGCCAGGGGAGTGTGGGATTGCAAAACAGGTTTTGGTTGTGAGGACGAGTAATCTTAGGACCCATGAGAGACTTGAGTTGAAGGATTTTCTTCCCCCTACTCTTTTGGCTGTGCTAAACTTTAGTCAAAACTTACTTCAGATAACTTGATAATAAAAAGATGGTCATTTGGACATTTTTACTCACCATATGACTCAGGTACTCAATATGGATTTAGCACGTCTATGTTTTAATAATCTAAGCCAGATTAAAGAAATCCATGCTTGAAATGTGTATTTTATTTAACAGTGTGTTACTTGTAACACTTTAGACACTCGTGGGCTTCTAAATTCTGTTGGGAGGCTGTAGGAATGTTCAATGAACTAGAGTTTTCACAAGATTTGTCTCCTCCAAATCTAATAAAGATTAAGCTTCAGTAGCTCCTATGTCCCCCAAATAAACAGACATAATCAACTCACACAGTTCAGTTCATTTAGTTATTTAAATAGCTTCATGCTATTTTACTTTAAAAATCTTAAGAGATTTCCTGAAGACATTATTCCACCAAGTTGGTACTGACTGGTGGAGGCAATAAAACCAATAAAGTCATTAAAAATAATTTGAACAAAAGAAGTAACTTGATATTATGCCATCTACAGTTGGTTAAAATGACATTTTAAAGTTCTCTTTCATCTTACCAAACAGATCTCTCATAGAAAAAAATGTGATTAATAAATTATCCTCCATAAATCTTATGATAACTATTATAGTCTTTGGAGAATTATGAATCCACATCTGGAAAAAGTATTTTATATGCTACTGCCTGTAAAACAGCATGCCATACATTTTACAAGTGCACGTTAGTAAGTAAAAATACGGTATGTTTTTTTGTGTTCATCATTTTCCCCTCCAAAAGAAGTGTAAGGTTAGTTTATTTCATAGTAAAGAGTGCTAATAAAGTTTATATGACGCTTGTTTTCCTCCCTTGCTTTGGTGCTGATGCAGCTTCCCTCGGTTATTTGGAAGGAGCTTCCCTTCAGAACTCAAGGAAATCTCTCATATAAGCTAAGTCAGTCAGTGTCATTGGAACCATTGCATGGGTGGAAGCCAATAGGTCCAGAAACATCAGAGAGGAAGCTAAAGGCATAAGAGCCACACATTTCACTTTTTTTGTGTGCATGTATATGCTCTTGAACTTGATTTCTTTTAGACTACTTTAAACATCCAGATTTCATGAGCTAGCAATTCAAAATGCAAGATTGGCTCATTTTTGGAATTAGAAATTTGATTAAACTTAAACATTTGTTAAATAAAACGAGCAAAGTACTTTGAGAGCCAACAACGTCCCTTGGAAGTAGAAAATGTTTTTTCATTTCCAAGCAGCTGTTTGCAATAAGAAGTGGCTGGTGAGTGAAAGGGAAGGACACCATTAAGTGGAGGTAACCCCTCCAGGGTTTTATGGAGCTCTGCAGTCATGTGAGCAACGTCAGTGATAAATATCACAGTAGAGGTTGCAATGTGCCTGGTTTTATTTTCATGTGGATCCTTGAATATACTTTAACTGGAGTCCCAGAATACATTTAATGACTGTGGAAAAGCACAATCTTAATGTACACCAAAGCAACCATAAGAAAAAAAGAGATGTACAAGTCTTATTTCTGTAAGAACAATGTATAATAACCTATAACAATAACACCTGTAAACCAACTTTCTTTTGTTTGGATTTTGGAAAAGCAGCAGGCCAGACTCAACTAAGTAGATACCAGGCCTTCAGTCTCCAGAGAGTTTTAATACATTTATCTTTTGGACCTTGTTTCCAAACATTTAGAATGACCAGATTAAGGGCTTGCAATGCTGTTGGAATGATGAGGACCTTCAAGTTCACTGAGTCCAGGCCCATTACTTCACAAATGAAGAATTTGAGGAGCAGAGTGATAAAGGAAATTGTCCAAAAGCCAGTAGCTAACAAAGACAGGGCTAGAACCCATATTTCATCAATTTAGGTCTCCCGACTCCTAATCGCTCCAGTATATTAAAAATATTTCTACTTTTAAATAGGGGCAACATGGCACTTGTGAAGTGGGGTCTCTACTTCTTTCAGAGTATCACCTTAAAACCATCTATCAGGAGAATCTAATCACCGTTTTGACCTTTATAGTGTCAAAAATCACATAATCATTATGAGGTAGGTAAAAGTATGTTATTTTTGTGCATGGAGGAAAATAGTCCTATAGTTCTAGATTTCTTGACTTATTTTCATCAGTAATTGGATGTGTGAGCTTGCATAATTCTCGCCATGGCTATGCACTTAAATTTCTTCGACTTTAAAATAAGATCAGAAAAGGCCATTGCTAAAATACCAGTTAGGACTGGGTTTGTAGCACTGTGGTGATATGCTGCTCAAGACAAACATGATCGTGAATCCCAGGCCCTGTCAGCTGAAACAGCTGGGCATCTGCACAGGTGCCCAAGATCAGACTGCCTGGGGTACTGAAAGAAGGGGATCACAGGGTAACCAAACACGCTAGAGGCTGCTTATTTTGTTCCCTCTTTCACATTGACACATTAGCATTAAGGAGTTATTATTTTTTTCTTTCTTTACATAATTATTTTATTTAACTTTATTTATTTATTTAAATTTGACCAGAGAGGGACAGAGGGAGAGAGAGAGAGAGAGAGAGAAAGGAGGGAGAGAAAGAGAGAGGAGAGAGAAAGTGAGAAAGAAAGCTGTCAGGTCTGGGACTCAAACCCTGGTTGGCCATGTGGGACTCCAGAGCCTTTGACCATCATGCCACCTGCCAGCCCCTAGCATTACGGAGTTCTTCTAAGACTGGCATAAGAAGGTGGCCCTTTATGGCAGTGGTTAAGTCCTATGCACATGAAGCTCAATCCCATAAGACGGAATGAAGTGCAAATATCAGCCCTGACAACTTGAAAACCATGCCTAGCGCATGTGTGCATGTGCCCAAAATTCTGATGGGACAGAGAAATGGAGGGAAGTTACACTGTGATCCCCTTCTTTCAGTACCCTAGTCAGTGTGTCCACATCCTATTGCTGGGTTTTCTCCCTTTGGCAAGCCCACATGCCCTCTGGCAATAAGGAAAAAAACAATTTAATAAGTGACAATGTCTTTTAAATATCTGTTTCAATTTCTCTCCAATGCCTTTGAGTGTTGCTGTATCTATTCATAGTAAATGCTCAGAACTCAGAAACTTAAAGCAACACTTACTTATTTGTGATTCTGTGGACCAGTGAATCGGTCCGGCTCACCCATGTCAGCTGATGACTCTGTTTCAGGGGGTTAATGGACTATTCATTGGGTGATGAGGACATCTGGACACATGGATGTTTTTCTTTGACAGGCTAGTCTGAACTTGGTCAGATGGTGGTTACAGGATACAAGAGACAGAGTAAAGGTGATCAAGTCTCTTGAGGCCTAGACTGCAAGCCAGCATACCACTATGCCCATGGCATTGTGTTGCTCAGTCATGAAATCAGGCAGGGTCAGTGAGGAGGGAAATAGTTTCTGCTCATTGATGTGAGGAGTTGAAAAGTCACAATGTAAAGTAAGAATGACCAATAGGGAATTGTAATCAATTTTTTTTTTCAATCTACCACAGTGTTTAACTCTTACATTGAGAACAGTGTGTTCATCCTGAACAAGTGTTATAAGTCTTTTAGATTTCACAACCATTAAAAAGTAAAATAAAATGCCATGGGAAGAACACACAAGCATTCAAATATTGGCATTTTTAAATTAAATAACTAAGAACATTAAAACCAAATGCTGATGATTTATTTCAAAAGAATGGTTTACCACCAAACAATGTAGGTAGAATATAATCTTAGACTAAAGGAATGACAAATTTATACTGACATTTTATATTCCTAATTTATTGTCCTTGTTTTTCTTCTCTGTCAATTGGTGAAAATTTCATCAGGAGTGTCACAGTTCCATGTGGTGAAATTTGAGGACTGTTGACCACCCTAGAAAACATATATGCCAATGATAGGTAGAATCTCCTCAGGTATGGCTTGATTATCAAAGCCTTCAGAGTGAATCTGCACTGTAGACAGAGCTCATCTGCAGATTAGTTGCAGTGAAACAGTGAAATATTATCCAAGAGGTGGCTCAAAATGTCTCCATGTTTAATTTGTTAAAACATCAAAGATGGCATGATACTCTCAGTCCAAGGGCAAAATATTGAGGCTCAGTGTTCCAGTTCTGTTCTTACCTGGACAATGTAGGAGGGATTGCCCTCTGAGATACTGGGTCTCACCATGGTGTTGCACACATCACCTGAGAATCCCTTATTAAAACACTTACTTGGCTAAGCCCAGCCTCTGTTGTGTAGTATGTAGAATATCAGAACCGGATTGTAAAACTGGAAGCCACATGCTGACCATAGTCCAAGTCTTTAGTCTGATTGGCTTGAAAACTTGCCAGAAATGAGTGCCAGGCATCCTGATGGGCTGGAGGACTTGAGGATGTGGATCAGAGCATGACTGAGCCCCATGGAAGGTGCTTCTCTCTCTCTGTCTCTCATGAACATTCATATACTATATCATTAAAACAAATAAACAAACCCAATTACGTACTTGGTCAAGCTTGAGTTTTTCTCTCTATAAAATGAGATAGTAGTTAATACTTACTATATTTTTGTAAATATAAAGTAAAATAAGATATGTTAAATATTCAACCCTATGGCAGTGTTCAGTATAAGATAACTGATTATTAGGTAGTTGGTTTGGTTTATAAAGAATTTGCTGTTGAAAGTAATTTGAAAGTGGAGGCTTCCTCACTGAATGGGCCGGCTGCCGGGACTGGGAAAAGTGAATTTCGGAATCAGAAGTCAAAGATAAAGAACCGAGATGAATCAGAGCTACTTACTGTTCCTGATGGTTGGAAGGAACCAGCCTTTTCCAAAGAAGAAAATCCCAGAGGACTCTTGGAGGAGAGCAGTTTTGTAAGTTTCCGAAGTATAGAGAGGCTTACTTGAAAGAGTGGTGGCCTTTGGTGCAGAAAGCATTACATCCCATTAAAGCAAGCTTGGACCTGATCAAGGGCAGCATGACTGTTTGTACTACGAAGAAGACTTTTGATCCGTACATCATCATTAGGGCCAGAGACTTAATAAAACTGTTAGCAAGGCGTGTTTCATTTGAACAGGCAGTACGTATTCTTCAGGATGACATTGCATGTGACATCATCAAAATAGGTTCTTTGGTAAGAAATAAAGAACGATTTGTAAAAAGAAGACAATGGCTTATTGGTCCCAAAGGATCTACATTGAAGGCATTGGAACTCTTAACAAGCTGTTACATTATGGTTCAAGGAAACACAGTTTCAGCCATCGGACCTTTTAGTGGATTAAAGGAGGTTTGAAAAGTAGTCATAGATACTATGAAGAATATTCATCCAATTTAGAACATTAAAACCTTAATGATTAAACGAGAGTTGGCAAAAGATTCTGAATTACGATCACAAAGTTGGGAAAGATTTTTGCCACATTTCAAACACAAAAATGTGAATAAACGCAAGGAACCAAAGAAAAAAA
>NW_006204812.1:5424642-5434422 GCF_000334495.1 Tupaia belangeri chinensis
TATTTTATATTTTTTTGAAAAAAATATACAAATTTGTACACAGAAATCTCTCTGTGTACAAATTACACCTTGTGTACATTAATTACAGCTAATCGGTTCTAGATAGATTTTTGCCCTAGCATGAATTTAGGAGTGATTTTTTAGATTTTTTTATATGTAGATTTTTACAGCGTGACTATTATCTGTTAAATCCAATGTCTGATGCCATTTATTAGTCTTTAAATATGTTTTGGCATTTGGTTTTGAGGAAAATAAATGCATATTTTTCAGCGTAAAAAAAATAAAAACAATTTGCTGTTGAATTTTAATACAATCTACCCTCCCACCATTGGGTTGAGTATAACCTGCTACAGACCTCTTTTTGTTCTAACTAAAAATGATTTTATTAGGAAAAACATACTAATAAAAGAAGAATGATGTTATAACCACATTTCTTTTTAAAAATTTTTTAATTTTAATTTTTTTTGAGAGGTTTTTGCACTTGCCAGACAGAGAGAGAGAGAGACAGAGAGACAGAAAGCGAGAAATCACCCCCCAGGGGGGATGGCCATGCCACAATCCCTTCTACTCCGTTCTCCTCTCGGAATCTTGGGCACACACGCACACATGCCCGGTGTGAGTTTAAGCCGCCGGGTCCAGGACTCGAACCGCAGCTGACTACACGGGAGTCCAGCGACATAGCCATCACACTAACTGATGGTCCCATAACCACATTTCATGAAAATGAAAACAAGTAGTTACAAGTGTATACCTTTCTCACAGATCACTGACATCTACTGCCATAATTTGATCCTAGTTCTTTGAATAGCACTTTCCCACCATGGATGTTTTATCTGGGGTTGAGTAGATTCCCAAGGCTTCTCAAAGACCCTAGGAACATTTATAGGGATTAATCTACTAAGCATTCTTTGGCTATTATCTTTTGTGACCACTACTACAACTCTTTGCCAACAACTAATATATTAGGAACCACTTATAACTTCTCAAAACAATGACTCCCATTTATTCCTTTTAGTATTCTAATCACATTTTTATAATTCTCTTAGGAGAAAAAGACAAAGACATAAAATAGGAAAATGTGATGACCTGGTTTGTGTAAGGTCACTGTTTAAGAGTAGAGATAGGAAGTTTGTGTTTCACTTATTGTACCAACCGACTTTACAGCTATAGACTTCTTAATTTACCCTTAACAATCTGTTAGCAGCTAATGCTAAGACAAGATTACATGCAGAACTGCTTCTTGGTTGAACACTGGAATTATATAAATTGCAATGGTACTAGAACAAGCAAGGCTTTAAAACTAAGACAAACTGATTTTTTGACACATCTATTTACATCAGACCGTCACCAACTTTTTTCACACTGCTGTGGTTATCCAGTTGGCTTCATTATCCCAAATTCGAGAGGTTTTCAAGTTGTGGATAGGAAAGTGAGAAATAAAATATGAAGAATGAATGTCCCTGCTGCAGACGGTCATTGTGGGGCCTCGCTTAGCACTGGTTACTTAACACAGAGTGTTTCTCCACTGGTTCCTCACATCTGTAGTTGCCCTCTGGGATGCACCACATAAGCTCACCACTCACAAAAGCTTTCAAAGCAATGGAAGAGTTAATTCTTTTTGTAGCTATCATATTGTTTTCTTTGCATCCCCAAAGACCTAATTCTTGCCAAAAAAAATTAATCTCAAACTTTGCTGGAGCCAAAGAAACCATCTCAGTGACTTTCTTAATGCTGTCTGTGTCAATGAATCCTCCTCATTCCCCTGCACATACCTTTCTGCATTTGTGTTGAAAAGCTATCTGTGCATGTGTGTACATGCACACTCATGTGCCATTTCCTCTTTCTTTTAATTTAGAATCTGGAATTTAAGCCTGTTAATTAAAGTTACAGATAATGCTATTTTTAAAATACTAACTGTCCATCTGGAATAAAGAAGAAATAGTTGACCAGTTGATAAGCTTGAAAAAAGGCAAGGAAGGGAGATGTTGTGAATAATAGTAGTGACATTAACTGCACCATACTAAACTGTTAATTCCCTGGACTCATTCTAGAAGCCTATGAGTGGGAATGTGAAAACTGACTGCCCTGTCACTGTCTCTCTGCCTCTCTCGCTTGGACTAAGCAAGACCTGTGGATTATAGCAATCATATAGTCTGACCCTTCACTTGGATTTTTAAGTTTTGTTTGGCAAGCATAACTTAGTATCATTTTTTTTTTTTTGCTTTACTCAGAAAGATAAATACCTTCGTGATGAGGTGGTATGCAAATCCCTTACAAAACAGAACACCAACCGTAAATACTACCCCCTTTGAAATGAAACTGGCCTCCATGGAATAGAAAAAAGAAAGAAAATAAGAAAACAAAAATGCCTCCCTGAAACAGAACACAGAATCTAAAACCAGTCATCTTCTTGAGGGATGAGAATGTTTCCCTTCAAATTAAATTAAACTGTGTTTTCACTGCTATGGTTTTAGCAATGGAAATTTGATAAGAATGGCCATTGTTCTGGTTCCAGATTGTCCAGAAGACCTGAATGCCTAGCAGCAAACTGTCCACATTCCTGATAAAGTTAGGTGCATTTATTCTTGTGACACTGGTGACTCCTTGTTCCAACTGAACCCACAAATCTCCTGAGGTTGCATAGCATGACTCTGGATATACATACATTTTTTCCCTTTAAATTTAAGTTGAAGGGTTATATATGTGAGATAACTGTATCTTTTGAAATACATATATTCATAGTTGTGACTAGCATTTTCCAGAAGCAGAAACAAGGAAGAGCCCTGAAGTTAGGAATACAGTCTGGCAAAGGTACAGAGTCATGTTGGGTGCCAGATAAGAGTTTTCAAGGCTGTATTGAGTGTTCATGTGGAAAAACATGGAAGTCAGGTTGGATGGGTGAGACAGGCACCTTCTGAAGTGACTCCCAGTGATCTCTCCCTCCTGGTACAAATGTCCTGTGACTTCTCCTCTCCTTATGGATAAGCTGAACTTAGTGACTTGCTTCTAACAAACAGAATATGGCAGATGTGATGGAATGTCTTTTCATGATGAGGTAATAAAAGCCCATGACTTCCTCTTTGCTAAGCGTCTATCTCTTCTTATAAACTTGCTCCAGTGAACCAAGCTCCATGTCATGACCTACTTCATGGAAGGAACCAGGTGCCTAAGAACAGAAGAGAGCCTGTGCCAATAGCCAGTGAATAACTGAGTTCCTCATTGCAATACTGCATAAGCAACTGTATTCTGACAACAACCAGTAGCTGAGCTTGAAAGCAGACCCTGCTCCATACAAGCCTTCAGATGAAAGCACAGCCATGGAGACACTTTGATTTTTGCCTATGGGAAACTAAAACAAAAGACATCAATACACTGTGTCCATATTTCTGAACCATAGAAGCTATGAGCTAACCAATATGCACTGTCTTTGAGTTTTGGTGTAACTTTTTACACAGTGATGAATATCACATTAACAGAGTTTTCCAGAGAAACAGAACAAATAGAATGTATATTTATAATAGGTGATTTATTGTAAGGAATTGGCTCATTAAATTATAAAAGCCCACAAACAGAAAAACTGGGGCACGTATACTCTATGGAATACTATCCAGTCATAAACAAACAAACAAACAAACAAAAAACAAAAAACAAAACAAAACCTCTGGCTTTTGACAGAAAGTGGAAGAATATGGAAGATTTGCTGCTGAGTGAAGCAAGCCAGGCTATGAAGGAGAGACACTGTACATCTCCACTTAATATATACCAAGTGTCTGCACTCTATGTCTGAGACTGATTGACTAAAGGATATAGAAACATAGTAAATGGATGTAAATACCAAATACAGTGTGTGTGTGAAAGAGTAGGGGTCTGGGGAAGGACATTTAGAAGAAAAATAGAGAGGCAAAACATTAATGACACAAAGAAATGTGGTATTATCTTTTGAAGATATTTTATAGTTATATCAAGTGGTATTTTCTGTTAGCAACAAAATGGACTAGAACACAGTTAAGATATTTTGATGAGAGTCAATATGTACAGCTGAACCCAAGGATCCCTCAGAGTCTTAAGTCTTTAGGGAAGATGTTTCTATCAGAAAAGAGGAAATTGGGAAGAGCCAGCCTCTAGAGCTAGCTATATTTTATATAAAGAACTTAAATGACTGAGTCTTTCATGACTGTTCAAAGATAAAACTCATTTTTTCAATGTTAAAAAGTTTAGCAGCTAGGCGTGTGGCTGTATTATGAAAGTTAACAAGCATCAACAACAGAGTTAATTAGGGTTGCATATGTGTACAGAGACAGAGAGCTTCCAATATCGGACGAGATCGTGAGGTCATATAAGTGCATTGAAAGCCCACTATCCTGCTCCCATTATTTTACCAGGTGATGAAACTTCTAGGCTCCATGGAAAATATAATCTAAATTTCTTCTATAAATTGTAAATGTTTGTTTCATTGTGGCCTACTGGCACTAGGATTTGGTCTGTCAAGGGTGTAATAAAAATGAACATAATGCTTTGCAATGCCAAGAAAAACAAATGCTAAACAGGAGCCTGAGCTAAAATATGCAAACAAGCCAGGGGATCTTATCCCAGCAGCAGGATAGGGAGCTTGGGGCATGCAAGGAAGAGGGGGCTCACAGAGTGGAGACAACTGCCTGGTGAGGACACTTGCAGTCATGCAGTGGGCGCTCGTTGTGTGTGTCAACCAGCAGGTTTAGTTGAGATTAATGTGCATTGATGACTATTTTTCTCCTAAAATGTCCAAGAGGAATCAGATTCCAATGCCAAGCTGCCTCAAAACAGATGGGCAAGACTTTTCCATGGAGAAATAGCAACAAGGTGAAATGCCACATGTTATGAAAAGATCTTTCTGATTTAATTCACAGCAGGCAGAAACAACCTAGAAGAATAACCTGGACTGAAGAAATTTCTAGTGTGAACACCAAGAAGGAACTCACAGCTTTGTTCTTCAGCAGATCACTCTCTCCCATTGCCCTATCAGCTTCCCAAAGTTCACCTGTTGTGAAATGCTAGCATTTGTTTCTAGAAAATGACACTGAATATGTTTTTACTGTTTAGGAGGAAAAAGTACCAGAGGGTGAAAAAAAAATCACCATTTTCATAAATTCATTGTGAGGCCAAATGTGTCATTACTTTTCCTCAATGTAACAAAAAGGGGAATTCTTTCAGCTGTCTTTATTGGTTACTGTTTGGAAGGAAAAAATACCAGAGGGTGAAAAAAAAAATCACCATTTTTTTTTCACCATTCGTATTGAGGCCAAATGTGTCATTACTTTTCCTCAATGTAACAAAAAGGGGAATTCTTTCAGCTGTCTTTATTGGAAAAGAGCATGTTTTCACACTACTCTGTGTCAGTGTCTTCCGTTTGAAACTCTTGTTTTTATTGGACACTCTGGATTTTTCAGCCTAAACTGTACGTGTCTCAAACCTGCTAAATTATAGGCCAGATCATTGGGCTAGGGAATAGCCACTTATTCCCAGATTTATGTCAAAACTGATTGAAGCAAAAACCTAAACATGTCACCTGTATAACATTGTCTTAATTTGTTGGGAACTCAATTCTTTTCCAAGTGTTGAAAAATAACCATGGCAGATGAGTGTTGGATATAAATGTAGATTCCATTTTCACTACATTCCAGATTTGTGTTATTTAGAACTTAAAAATGACCTATATCCCTATAATCCCCAATACACAAGGATTACCACCACCAAGGTTGAAAACCTGTCCTGTGAACTGCAGTTGGAGGAAGGAACTGGTAGTGCTCATATTGAGGAGGGGTTGCAAACAGATGAAAGGTTTGAAAGTTACCTTACTATGGATGTCTAAATAGAAACAGTCCTGGAAACATTGCAAGAACAAGTGAGTAAATTGAAAGTACAAAATAGAATAAACAACAACAAAGTCCCATATTTACTCTCACCAAAAATAACTATAGGTAGCAAAATAAATTAAAAGGAGTATATAAAACCATAGACACCTTTCATATCATAGGACTTTTAATTCATAATATTAGTCATAATAATTATTAATTTTCTTTTTGAAGAGGTTTTTGCTATAGGGTGCGTGTGCTCATCAGAAAGACAGAGAGAGACAGAGAGACAGAAAGTGAGAAATAACCTCTGGGGGGATGGCCACACCGCAATCCCTTCTCCTCCATTCTCTAGGGATCTTGGGCACGCATGCACACACACCAGGTGTGAGTTTAAGCCCTCGGGTCTGGGACTCGAGCCACAGTTCACTACATGGGAGTCCAGCAACCTAGCCATTACACCAACAGCTGGTCCCAGTCATAATATTTTTAAAGTACTATGCACTTAAAAAATGAAATGTGCAATGAAAAGAACATTGGTTTTTGCTTCAGAAAGTAGGAATTCTAACCTAGCTTTATTACTTATTAACTGTGTGATCTTGAGTAAGTGATAACTTCTGTGTTTAAGTGTCCTCAGTAGTAAAATGGAGATAGTAATGGTCATCTAATAGCCATAGATATAATTACTAAATGATGCATCATAAAGCATTTTGCACTATGCAAGGCACATAGAATACACTTAATAAATGAAGAATTGTGAGGATGAATGAAAGCATGAGTTTGACATTCTGATATGAGGTCTGTATGTGATATACATGCACAAATGGAAAAGAGCAGATTTGAAGGAAGCATATTATGGTTGAGCACAGTGATGGCTAAAGGAAAATAGAGTGTCTGACTTCTCAGAAGGACTATAGGTATAGATTGGAGGATAGAGAGTATTAATTGCCCAATGGGTCCTTTTCTCTTGAGGGCTGTTCCTCCATCCCCGTCTCCAGTATGATAAAGAGACAAATCATTCTTTTCTTTCAATGGACTCTTCTGAAGCCAACACTAAATTCAGGCAAAGTGACTTTTCAACAGAATTGGATTCAGTGTTTCAAAAGCAAACCTGCAGGAGTATCTGAACATCGGCAAAAGGAAGGGAAAGGTGGTCTGGAAGACATCCTCAGCTATGGTGATTTCTATTTGCATCCCGTTAGCAACCTTCCTAACCTGCTCATCCAGTGAAATACAGGAATCTTTTTAATCATGTAGGTCCGAGGTTGGAGGTTCAAGGAAAGGAGCAACTTCTTAGAATTCTTTAAAATTTTTTTTTATTATTCTTTTTTTAAAATTTATTTTACATTCACTCACTGAGTAGCATTGCAGCACACGACATATGATTTCCCATCCAGAATACACTGCATAGTGCCTTAATCATACATGTTATCATCAACAAATAATTTTCCATTTCTTGTTTCATATATATATATGTGTGTGTGTGTGTGTGTGTGTCTGTGTGTATTTTTCCCCCATTTCTCACCCTCTGCCATTTTCCACCCTCCACCCACACTGTCTCTGGTGTCTACAGTTGTTTTCCATTCCTCCTTTTCACCCATTTTATTGATTCACAAAATATCTTAATTAATCTAACTACTTTCAATAGCAAGTTCAGCTGATATATATATATATGAACACATCTCTGACTTTAGGTGTGAAGCTCTGAGTAGAATGAACATACTATAAAGTAGCAGCTAGCTGATGCTATATAGCTTACTGTGGTCATCAAATCAGTATTTTTTAATATATTTTTTAATTTCAAGAAAAGCAGTTTTAGCTTTAATAAATCTAAATTTCAAAAATGCTAAGAGAGCTTTGGTTAAAACTTAAAGCCTGGAAACAGGTCAGGATGCTGTTCACATACTAGGTATATGATCCTATCAGCATCTCTGGACAGGACAAAAATCCTTAAAACCTAGAGGAAAATCAGCAATGTTTTAGTCAAAAGTATTTAACCAGTTCAGTCTCATGTACTTAATCTATCTTCTGTTGAGGTTCGATCTTCCTGTTTAAATTCTAGAACATAACATTCGACTCCAGACTTGTCCCTTCCATTTTCTTAGTTGCTATTGAACTCTTATTTCTGTGTGTCTGTATTTAGTTTTCCTGGTATTGTACTCCCTTCAAAAATTCTTGGAGAGCTGGTATCGTGTTGGTAAATTCCTTTAGGTTTTGTTTATCTGAGAATGTTCTTGTCTTTTCTGCCCATTGAGGATAAACTTCCCAAGTACTGCATTCTTGGTTGAAATTGCTTTTCCTTTAACGCTTTGAATACATTTTCCCATTCTTTCTTTATGCTCATTGTTTCCAATGAGAAGTCAGCTGTTAGCCTGATGGGATATCCTTTGTAGGTAACTTGATGTTTCTCTTTTGCCAATTTTAGTATCTTTTCTGTCTGTGGTTTTGGTCAATCTGGCTATGATGTGCATTGGAGAAGATCTTCTTGGGTTGATTCTATTTGGGGTCCTTTGTATTTCTTGGAACTGGATCTTTGAATGCCTCTCTAGGTTTGGCAAGTTTTCTTCCAGGAATTCATGGAATAGATTATTGATGCCCTTATTAGTCTCTTCACCTTCTGGGATATCAATTATCTGGATGTTTGGACATTTAATGGTATCTAGTATTCTCATATTTTTTTTCTCATTTAGGGGCTATTATCTTTGTCTTCATGGTGTGTTTTTCTAGGCCAGTGATGAAGCTGGTAGTTAAGAGAAGGAGCTCTGTCTAATTTATGAATTTTTTCTCATCATCAGTAAAGACTTCTTTTCTTAGGTCTGCTTTACCTAGTTTTTCATTCTGGGAACTGATATTAATTCTTTTTGACTTGGGTCACTACATTCAAACCAAAGGAAATCTACTGAGTACCTTCTGTGTTCACAACCCCATTATTGAAACTGAGGAAAGTTTGTGAATTGCTCCTTTCTGATTTCAGTTCTCATATGTACTGTTCCTTCCACTGAACATCCTGCCACTGAAATGGATGGAGAAAAAGAAGAGGACAAAGTCAATGCTAGAACAAGGATGCTGGCACTATTTCTCATATGGCAGAAAGACTGAAAGTGGAGAAGCAAGCAACAAGCTCAGGAGTTAGAAGGTGAAAACCAGATGAGCTGTAAGTCCCTACTATGCAATGTTTGATGTATGTTTCCCAAAGATGTTTGATGGCTGAATGGGAACACAACATATTAGGGAGTTGGAAAAGTCACAATGCCTTTTGAGTAGAAAAACACATCAAGACTTTTCTGATATCCCAATACAATATTTAACCAGTGAAATAAAAAAATAACCTTATTTTAAGATGTACTAGACCAATTGTGCAGAAATTACATTTTTATGTTTGTAATTCCTGTAGAAACTTTGGGAAGGAGTAGATTTCTTAAAGCTGTAAAATAGAGGGGGAATCCTTATGAACATTGGAGAATTAAAGAGTAATGAAGGAAGTTTATTGCAAGGCTATATGTGCTCTCCTCTGACAATTCTCCCTCTTTCATTTTTTTTCCCGAACACTTAAGCAATGGAGTTTTAATTAGCAGTTCCTTCAGCTGAAAGACCTACCCTGACTTGGTCCCTGCCCATCTCTCCACCCCACCTGCCCTTGCCTTAGCCCAGGTCACATGAGTCCATATATTCTTAGTATTCTCAGCATTTCAGGCCCTCTTTACTTAACTCGTTGACATGCCTTTCATCAGCATCATACAGACAGCCACTAAGTACCTTCCGGAGCCCAGGGATCCATATTTTTCATCACTCTTGCTCATCCGGTTCTCTTACAACAGGTAACACACAAATCCTTTCTTATACCCCAGATCTGCCTCTTGCAGCCCAAGCACATACTTTCTACTGTCTATAGATTTTATCCTCCTAGGTTGCCTGCCAAACGGTAAACCTCAGGTGATCAGCCTCTTTC
>NW_006204812.1:5434624-5460751 GCF_000334495.1 Tupaia belangeri chinensis
CTTTCCCTCTCAGCACACAGTTCCTGATATTTCACTGAGAAAGCACAGATTGAGCACCATATGTTTGGCTAGGCCTGCATCCTGTTGCATGACAAAACCAGAGGTGCATAGATGTGAAAGTCATGCACTTGCATCTGATCTCTGAAACACCACCTAGACACTACTCGGCAGGGCAGATATTGTGAAGGACATTTTAGAAAAGGGAGACATGAGTTGCAGAACTTGTATAAATCACACAGCCTGCCATTAGCAGAGCAGGGCAAAGTACCTCATCTTCAGACTTATAGTTTGTTTCAGTTTGTTGTGTTGCTAATAACAGAAATATCCAAATCTTGGTCATTTAAAAAGAATAGTAAGTTATTCAGCTTATAATTTAGAAATCTACAGTCTAGAAACTGCATTTGGTGAGAGTCTTTTGGCTAGTGGATAACTTGGCAGAGGACATCACGTGGAAAGATAGCAAGCACAGAGCATATGTCTGTGTTTGTATCTTTTATAAACCTACACATATCCAATATTGGGGACCCCCACACTGATCCTCATCTCCAGCCAAAGGCCCAATCCTATACCATGGTCAGATGAAATTTTCCCCTACTTAATCACATCAGAACCAAATCTGAACACACCAACTTTGAGGACATATTCAAACCACAGCATGGCTTGATACTTGTATTCTACCATATCGTCACATGAGCATAAACTTTAATACACACCGTAGTACACAGTAAAGACAAATCTGACCTATAAAATAGATGCTAATGTTATGCCTTATTCCACATGAATTCAAGGTTGGAGAATTTAAGCAACTTGGCCAAAGTTAAGTGAGTATATAGCAGAGGTAAGACTTGGACAGAATGAATGCAAACTCCATGATCATAACTATCTTGTGATCCAGGCATGGTTAAAGAAAAGGATTTGTTACTTGTGACTTTGAGGTAGAATCTAAAGCCAATGAGGGAAGACAGAGGGACTTGTGTTTGGTCTCAATCTAAGGAGGAACTCAGAGACGAGTGTCAGGAAATGGGCAACCTTGTGAGATAGTGAGCACCTGCTAATGGGTGTCAATGCAGGTGCTGCAGAGCAGAGTCCTGTATTATGTAGAACATGGGAATAAGTGACTTCTGAGTTTTCTTCTAGTTGTGGCATTCTAATATCCATGAAGTCAGGGTGGACTGTGGAATTTGCCTTAAATAAGAAAGCCAAGCTAAGAAACTCCATTCAGATATCCTGAGCTGCAATATAGAAAAGTGGCTTTTACTTTCAGGAAATTTTCTTGAAGGCTTAAGCATTTGTGGCAAATTACTTAGCTTACGAATGCCCACTGTTCCCTCCAATAATACCTAATGTGTCTACTGCTCTTTATCCTCCGTTTTTCTTTTTTTAATCTCCTTGGGGTTAAGAATTATCCCTAACAATTTTTTTCACAATAACCTTTGTGAAACTCTTTCAGGAAAAAATAGACAAGACGCTGATTTGACGTTTTTGGTGTCCTTAGGGCTAGGCTACCTGAGCTATTGCTCATTCTCATGTTTGTTTCAGAGTTGGATCCAAGATAATTTTTAATTTCTGTATTGTAGGAATTTAGGTCCTAATCTGTCAGCTCCACCCCACTGAGTGTTCCATCAACACCCTTAACCCAATTATCTGGAGGGCCCTTGACCCCAGATGGGGAGCCCCAGATGGAAGCCAGGACATTGCTTCAGGAAAGACTATGAAAAACGCATATAAGATACAAAAATTTGAATTATGTTTGAAACAAATAAAAGCACCAGGCAACATGGAATTCTTGTCAACAAAACCTTGCTGCAAGCTGTTGCTTGATCCTAAGGGGGAAGCTGACTCTGGCGCCTGGGGGCTGGGAGCAGGGAAGGATGTTTTGCATAAAAATACAGAAACAAAAAAGATGACCTGTTTTGACTGTAATTACTTTCAAATTCTTAAACTCTCTTTTTTTCTGCATACCTCCTTCAGCATTTGTCATCGGGCTGGGGAAGTTACTGATTCTTGAGCCAATCTGAGCCATGAGACTGGGAATAACTGGGAATGATAGTTAATAAATGGGAATGACATTTCTGACATTTGACATATGTAAGAGGAGAAAAAAACAGTCCAAAGGACAGAACCTGCAGTTGAGTTTTTTGTTGACTATCAACTGACTCCATGGCTGGATTATTGGGTGAATGTGTGCATGACAAGCTCATAGGAAGATGCATGCACGGCATGATATTTCAGTAAATATCATGGATTTATATGTTATGTTGCAATTACAATAATATTACAATCTTACTTATACAATTACACATTTAATATACACTATAATATGAAAATATACATATTCATTTATATGATATATAACAATATACAAATATAAAAGCATTGCATTTGTATCTTAAAATTAATAACAGAATAATTATCTTACATAATAATGGTAATATAATTATAATTTATATATTCAATACAAATCTAAAATATAATACACTATTAATATATAATTATATAATTAAGTCATTGTACATTTAGCATACGATATTATTCTAATTTTCCTAATTACAACATCAGAGTCCATGTTCCAATTACAGTATTAAATCTGATGACATTAAATTATAGACTTTTGGTGTCACCAATCAAAAATGTTGTAAGTATTGGTTCCAAGCTAGCTACAGAAATCCAAAATTATCATTTGCTTATTAAGATATATGTCTAGGTGTGAGACAACCAATATATTCATTTGTAAAAAAGCAAATTATTTTCAGCTATTTAACACAACTGCCCTGTTCCTGTCTGGATCACTGCTGGAGACCCTGGCACCCAAGTGCCACATACTACTCTGTCAGATATAATAAATAACCGTTCAGTTATGTTTGGGGGAGGCCGCACACAGCTCAAGGTTGGCTCTCAGCCACCCTTGCTCCACCAGAACTGCTTTCCTGAAGTATTCAGGGAGAAAAAAGCTTGTGCAGTCCAACTGGCATGACTTTTGCATAAATTTATCCCCCTTTATGAGGCTGATGAGATTCAGTGGCCTACTGGCCACAGTCTCAGCCCAAATTTAGGGCTGCCACACACTTTCATTTATGTGGGAGGTATGCTCCCACTTTTGCTTCTTCAAAAGGCTCCTGAGGCTCATTGCAGCCTTGTAAAGAGAGATTGAGGGGGCAATCTGCCAGGAAGTGCCCTAAAATAGAGTTTGACTTAGTAGATAGAGACTATTCAATGTAATTCAATACATATTTAGTGAGTGGCAATTATATGCCAGAGTCTATGGACCTGCCAGTAACCTAAGTTCATTTAGACTTTTTCTTAACTTCTCTCTAAAAGTCTGTTTCTTCATTTATGTAAAGGTTAATAATAATAATATATCTCCTTCAGGATTCCTGTAAGCTTGAGTGAGAATGTGTGTGCTGTGCACCCAGCCCATTTCCTGGCACACAGTGGGCATGCAGTAAACAGCAATGCAGAAACACAAGGCCATTGACCTCAGGAGTCACTTCAGGCAGAGGCAAATCTATAATGAGTGTCTTTGATGGCTGTTTTCTCTTTGGGACCACAGTTAAAGCAACTGGGTTACCCTACTAAGGTGTATAATTGATAAAGCCTTTTAATTGCTGGTTTTTGATTTGACCTCATGAGAATAATGATGTGGAGAACAGGAACAAGACCATTGTTTATTTTTTCAAATGAAGAGGAATTTTTTAGTTTGTTTTTCATTTTTTGTTTTTTTAATTTTCAGGGTAGGAGTGGTGACTGTGGTGGGCAGAAAACATCCCTCAAAGGGTATGGTGGTTACACTGCAACCCTTTTTCTCCATTCCTCCCTCCAAACAGGACTTCGGGCACATGTGCACACACACTTGGTATTTCCCTCAAGCCACTTGGACCAAGACTCGAACTGTATTTAGCCACGTGGGATCCAGCTTTCTTAACTACTGTGCTATGGGATCAACCTAAGGCCAAGTTTTAATGTAGATATAGGACATGGTTAGGGTGATACAGCTAGTAGGTGGAGCAGAGACAGACTCCAATCAAGTCTCTGACATAAAGCTTATTCACATTTCCAGTGTGGTTTATCCAACACACATTTACTGAGCAACTACTGCGCTCAAGGTCTTCATCTTTGTCATGAGAGAAAGAAACTCTGTGAAGGGATTATGGGAGGCATACACAGATCTAGTCCATGGCTTTTGGAGGCAGCAATGATCACCTTAGTTTGGGAATCAGGACAGGGTTCAAAGGAGGGAGTTCCTTGAGCAAGGCCCTGGGGATGGTCAAGATTTAGACAGAAACTAAGGGAGTGGTTGTTACCTAGTAGGACATCAGGCAAGCTTGTTACTAAGGGGAGTCTCATGTGACATTGCACGGTGTTAGAACGCACAGTGTTTACGGTATTCAGATGGGTGCATAGGGGTTTAAGAGAGCTCCGAACATGGGGCTTTCACCCAAGCCTCATCAGTGTCCCTTGTTGACCTCTCCTTAGACATCCCTGCTATCTCAGGCTTGTTGTGGTTTGTGCTGCAGATATGAGCCACAATTTTGGTGTTGGTGGAGGTAGTCATGTGTAAAGTGGGAACTGCCCCAACCTTGGCTCCTACCTTAAGTCTCTCTCTTCTTCCTTAGCACTTAGATGGACACCCAGGGAGGAGTCTGTAGACTGGTTCCCTAGCCTTGATGTGGTTGTTAGGAGAGAGGCCTACTCCTTAGCAGTGTGCACAGGCTTCCTTTCATCTGGGTTGTTCTCAGATGTGGAGGCCACAGAACAGAAAATGTCTGAGGCCTGGTTGAGGGGGAGGGAGAAAAGGGGAGTCAAAATTCAAAGCAAGGTCCTCATGGGCACTGCTCTGTGGCAGGTCATCAGTTTTCCTCCTCACCCACGTGGGAGCCCATGTGTGCCTGCTTTTGCTTTACTCTGGCCTCAGCAGCATCTGTTAGCAATGAATAGAAAAGGGGGAAGGGGCAAGAGGAAGGTCTACTTAAACAAAACGTGTTTTCTCACACACATAAAACCACAGGCCTCCCAGAGGCAAGCACCTTGTCGGGCCCTCTCATTCTTGAATTTGTAATTTGGAGTGTACATTTGAAGGCTGGCCTCTGTATCCTCACTTCTTACCAGTGGGGAACTCAGATAAGGAGAGTCTCCAGGGCCTTTCTGGTGATGACACATCATGTCCAGAGTGAGAGTTTTGTAGGTCTGGGTCTGAGAACCCACTAGTCTTCACACAGAGCACTGTGTCCTGCAGGACACAAATCTCCAGCCCATGAAGGAGACTGGATCTTCTCTAGGCTCCCAAAAGAGTGAAGCAAGCGTTCAGGAAAAAAGGGTCCAAATCATCCAGTGTAACATCTGATTCTTTATGTTAGCTTTTAAGACCTCCAGGATCTGATGTCTAATTTCTAATCATTCTCACTAAATTGTAGTATGTTTAATTCAAAGTGATGACTTCCAAGGAAATAAGGGGCAAGAAGAATGTGCAGAAGGTCCCAAAGCCAGAATTCAGAGTCACTAGAATATTTTGGAAGGTTCATCTGGTTAAGTGGGTTGTTGTATAAAGAAAGAAAAGTTTCATACTTTTTCTTTTTTCTTTTCTCTTCTTTTTCTTTCTTCCTTTCTTCTTTTGTATTCCTTTCCTCTCTCTTTCTCTTCTCTTCTCTTTCTTTCTTTCTTTCTTTCTTTCTTCTTTCTTTCTCTTTTTCTTTCTTTTTCTCTTCCTTTATTTATTTTTACCTTCAATAACTGCGTATTATTTTTTAGCAAATTATTCCTCTTAGGAAATTATTTTGAGTGGTCGAGGAGCTGGAGACTCCTTTAAAACCCTCCAGATCATGAGATGGGGGGAAAGAAGCTAAGTACCATCTTCCTCCCTTTTTCTTTCTGTGGGTCTAGGTAGGCTAGTGTATTCTCATGCCTACCCCATCCATGGCAAGTGTCATGGCTGGCCCTGAGACCCTCCACTGGCCCATCAATGAGAAGAACCAAGAAATATACCTCAGTTCAGACTCCACAGTCTGGTGACTAAATTCTGAGTAATTCCAAGTAGTGTTTTTATTTTTAAGACCCTCCTTAGCTTTATGGTTGCCAGTAGGTTGGAAATAAGTGAGAGGAGAAAATAAAAGATGAAGAGGAGCAGTACAGGATAAGAGAGGATCTAGAAGTAGTCCATATCTGCTTCAGAATAGGAGGGTCAATCTACCAAAAGGTGGATTACACTCAAGTAGGGACTGAAGTAAGGAATAGGAAAGAGTCACAATGTTCCCTGGGTATGGCTCATGGGTCATCTTTGTTGAGCAAGCTAGATGTGCTATACCCCTTTATAAAATCTGGGAGCTTGCACAACACTGACCCACTATGTGACCCTGGACATTAATCTGTTATTTTCCAAGTTTCCTGCCTATCTAGAAATTTGGGATTCCACTGCCCAGACCCCTCAGCAGCTTTGGGGATTAATGAAAGCCTTGTTCACAAATGTCTCAGAATCCATAAAGGTTTAGATCGATAATTAACAAGAATGAGAAGGCATAAACATTTCAAATATATATCAACTCCTCAATCTATAACAGCCAATAAGTCTAAAAACTGAGTGGCCACAATTTCCCTCCGTGACAGGCAGCCCATGCACTTTCAAAAGTAATTCCTCAACAAGCATAAATTACCACTTGGAGAAACCTTCCATGTATGCCATGGTTGTGGATTTATTAAGTGAAAATGAAACTTTTAAATAAATACCTGGAACAAGAAAAGGTATTTCCCATCTAATCAGCTCACAAGGCTAGAGTTTTTAAAGTGCTATGGAGCCTTTACTCTTGAGACTAGAAAGTTGAGTGTATTTTCTTAGAAGCCATTTTGCTGGGTCAGTTATAGCCAGGCAATCTCCTTCTCCAACTCTCCAAACACCTGGATTCTCCAGGTCTGAGCCAAGAGCAACAAGGGCACAAAATTCTCTGGGAGAGAACCTCCCATCCCCTTAAGAAATCTGACAGTTCTGAGGCATATTGTTTCCTTAGGAAGACCTTGATTTGGAATTATTACTCAGACCGAACCAACACACCTCATTTATTCACCTTCCAATGAAAGTTTCTACCAGGTTGTCTTCCCTTTAAAGGCATTATAGAACAATTTAACTTTTAGCTTTTGATTAATTTTGTCAGTACTAGATAATCCTCATAAGAGACCAATGGAATACAAAATATAAGGGAAATGATACATCAAATATCTAAACAGCCCCACAAACATGTTTATTCCATATAGCTTAGGCAACAATACTTAGTGAGTGCTATCTGTCTCTGGCAATTATTCTAGCCCTTCCCAAAGTTTCCTCATTTCAGGTTTAGGCTCTTGACTAGGTGAAACCAGTTATTATCATTGCCATTATTCTTGCCAGAGTGTTGTGTGGGAACTTAGGCTTGAGCTAATCAACTGTATAGCATTCCTGGTGTGCAAGAATTTATTCAGAAATGGGCAAAAACATATTTTCCAATCATGATATGTGAAAGGATATTTGTCTATGATCTAAAATTGTCCTTGGTCAGAAGAAAAATCTCAGGAAGATGTGTTGTGTTACTCCCACTGGCAAGCATGAAGAAGTAGCACTGTTGGTAAGCATCCTGTAATAGCAAAGGGAAGCAGCATAGGATAAACTGAACCTGTGGCAGGAAAGCAGCAATAAAAAAGAAATTAGTCCTTTATGACCTCATAAAGGGGCAAGGTTGAGTTTTTATTTTTTTTCCTTTGGAAGTTCAAGTTATAAGATGAATCTTTCAAATACTATGAGGTAGGATACCTCATACATAAACTGTTGGCACTTTCAGACTACTCCTGGTGAGAAATGTCATGGTTATAAACAATTACAGTTATACTAATTAGATTTTAATTGGGGAAATAGAAGTGAGAGGGCTAAAATCACAAACAGAAAGGTCTCCCAAACAATACTCCTTAAAATTCCTGCCTAGAATATCCCAGAGCAATCTCCTTAGGAACATGGAAGGATATCCTTATAATAGGAAGCTAGTCAAAAAACTTTTACAATGTTGAAACCAAAGTGTATTTTCTTTTTTTAAAATTTTTTAAATTTAAATTTATTTATTTACATTCATTCATTATATGTCATTACAGCATACAAAATGAGATTTCCCATTCAGAATACACTGTATATTGGCTCAATCAAGCACATCAACATATGTGTTATCATCGACAAATAATTTTCCATTTCTTGTTTCTTGTATATTTTGCTTTTTTTTTTTTTTTTTTTTTTTGTCCCACCTTTCTCCCATACTGTCCCTGGTATCCATGGTTGCTTTCTATGCCTTCTGCCCCCTATATTATTGATTTGCTAATGAACTTAATTAATCTAAATATTTCCAATAGCTAGCACAGCTGATACATACATATCCATGAACACAAGTTTGACTCTAGGCATAAACCTTAGTGAGTAGAATGAACATACTATGAAGTAGCACCTAACTGGGGCTATATAACTTAATGCAGTCATCAAATATGCATTTTTTTTAATTTCAAGAAAAACAGTTTTCATGTTTTCTTCCCTCTTGAAACTTTTTTTTAATTAACTAATTTACATTTTTTGCCTAAGCATTGTCACAGCATACAAAATGTGGTTTCCCATCCAGAATATACTGCATAGTGGCTTAATCATGCATGCTATCATCAATAATTTTCCATTTCTAGTTTCATATATATATATTTACCCCTATGTCTGACCCTCTGCCCTTTACAACTGTCTTCTCACACTATCTCTGATGTCTATAGTTGTCTTCCATTCCTTTTCCTCTCACATTTTATTAATCACACAATTTCTTAAATAATCTAACTATTTTCAGTAGCAAATTCAGCTGGTAATTTCAAGAAAAGCAGTTTTGAATTGGTAAGGAAATTTGCTTAAAACTTAAAGCCTGGAAACAAGTTAGTATTCTGTCCAAATAGTAGGTACATGAACCTACTGACAGCTCAAAACAGGACAAAAACTCTTAAAACCAGACAACAAAGCCTAGAAGAAAAGCAGCACTATTTTAGTCAAATTCACAGAATGCTATTTCACTAGCTCAGTCTCATGTACTTAATTTATCTTCTGTTGTGGTTTGATCTTCCCGATTGAATTCTGGGATATAAGGTTCAACTCCAGACTTGTCCCTATGATTAAATTGGCCATTTTCTTAGTTTTTGAACTCTTATTTCTGTGTGTCTGCATTTAATTTTCCTGATATGGCACTCCCTTGAGAACTTCTTGAAGATCTAGTCTGGTGCTGGTAAATTCTTTCAGGTTTTGTTTATCTGAGAATGTTCTTGTCTTTTCTTCCCATATGAAGGATAACCTTGCTGGGTATAGTATTCTTGGTTGAAATTTCTTTTCCCTTAACACTTTGAATATATTTTCCCATTCTTTCCTCACTCACATTGTTGCCAATGAGAGGTCCGCTGTTAGTCTGAAGGGGTATCCTTTGTAGGTAACTTGTCATTTCTCTCTTGCCAATCTTAGTATCTTGTCTTTGTCTGTGGTTTTTGTCAATCTGGCTATGATGTGCATTGGAGAAGATCTTCTTGGGTTGATTCTATTTGGTGTCCTTTGTATTTCTTGGGTCTGGATCTTTGAGTGCCTCTCTAGGTTTGGAAAATTTTCCTGCAGGATTTCATGGAATAGATTATCAATGCCCTTATGAGTCTCTTCGCCTTCTGGGATGTCAATCATCTGGATGTTTGGATGTTTGATGGTATCTATTATTTCTCGTATATTATTTTCAGATTTCGGGGCAGTTCTCTCAGTCTTTGTGGTGGATTTTTCTAGGCCGGCAATTTTCTCTTCTATGTTTGAGATTCTATTTTCTATATGATCTAGTCTGCTTTTAATACTTTCAAGGGAGATTTTGACTTCCTGTATTATAGTCTTCATCTCTAACAGTTCCATTTAATTCTTTTGTAAAGTGTGTAAATCCTCTTTTAGATTTTGCAAGAATATCCTCACCTCCTGGAACTTGTCAGCTCCTTTTTCCTTTTTCTTCTGCAGTTTACTATCTCTCTTCTCTTCCATCTCTGTTAGCTTCACCATTATGAATGTTCTAAATTCTTTATTAGACATTTCCCATGATTTCCATTGAACTGTCTGTGAAGAGGAGCTACTCTTTTTTCCTTGGATGAGAGGTATTTTCTTTCTTTCCCATATTTCTTGTGGTCCTGCAGTGATTTCTAGTCATCTGATGGAACGTGTATTTCTTCTCAAACTTGAAGTTTAATCTGAGCGTCCAGCAGCATGCAGAAAAGGAAACAGAGAGAAAGAGAGAAGCAACAGCAACACAAACAACCAAGAAACAGAGAAAAAGAGAAGGAAATAAACTATAAAAAAACTATTATTATTATTTTCTTTTTTTGCTATAGGGCGCATGCACTCGCCAGACAGACAGAGAGAGACAGACAGACAGGAAGTGAGAAATCACCCCCCAGAGGGGTGGCCATACTACAATCCCTTCTCCTCCATTCTCCTTTCAGGATCTTGGGCACGCACGACACGCGCCCCGTGTGTTTTAAGCTACTGGGTCCGGGACGCGAACTGCTGTCGACTACATGGGAGTCCAGTGACATAGTCATTAAGCTAACTACTGGTCCCAAAATTATTATTATTTTTTTAAACAAGCAAAAATTAGAAAACCCAAGTGCACCATGTGAAACCACTATTTCTCAGTATCCATGAGGTGTCTGTTTTCTGAGGCCTGCTCCCTTGCCTCTCCTGGGTTGGGAGAGGGAGAGGGTATTATTGACAAGATAAAGGGGAAGGAGGGGCTGAAAGCCAAGAAACTGCTTTATCTTAAAAATTTAAAAAAGGAAATATTACCAAAAAATGAGAAGACAGAGACAGAGGTAGAGAGAGACAAAGACAGAGACAGAGATAGGAGGCTTGAAAGTCTGCCTACCATGTGAGTTTGTGGGCTGGAGGCTGAATTATCAGTGAAAAATCTTTATTTCTCCTATTCTTTTGAAATCCCTAGTTCTCAGTAGCCATGAAGGTGTCTGTCTTCTGAGGCCTGCTCCCTTGCCTCTCCTGGGTTGGGAGAGGGAACTCAAAGTGTATTTTCAAAAATTTAAATCATATCCAAGCTCAAACAGACCATGGTACAACTTATTTTATTTATTTTTTGTTCTTACAATAATGGTGATAATTGATTATAGTCATGTACTGCATGACATTTTGGCCAATGACAGTTGGCACAGCTAATGGTGGTCCCATAAGATTACAGTAGCCTAAGTGTGTAGTAGGATATATGACTGAGGTTTGTGTAAGCACATTTTATGATGTCCATACAAAGAAAAAAATCACTTAATGATGCATTTTCCAGAATCTATCTCTGACTAAAGTGTACCATTCATATTTCTAAATATGCAGAAGGGATTATCTCAGATGCTATTAACTGAGTAACAAACCATCTCCAAATTTAATGGTCTAATAATTTCTTTTGATAATGAATCTACAAGTTGAGCAGGGCTTGCAGGGATGGTTTATCTATAAGACATATGGCATTAGCTAGGACAGTTGAACAGAGAACTAGAGAATCTGCTTCCAAGATGGTTCATCTACATGGTTGACAACTTAGTGCCAACTTACTAGTTATGATTGTGGTATTATTCACAATTCCTGAGACAGGGAACTGACCCAAATGTCCACAAACAGATGAATGGATTGAAAAAAAGTGTGGCACATATTCACTATAGAACACTATACAGTCATAAAAAACAACAGGACCCTGGCATTTGATACAAAGTGGACGAATAGGGAAGATTTGTGGCTGAGTGAAGCAAGCCAGACTATGAAAGAGACATTGTATGTCTCCACTTAATATATACTGACTGTCCATATGCTAAAGCAGAAACTGAAAGATTAGAGGATACAGAAGCATGAAAAATGGTTGTGGATCCTGGCAACAGTGTAGGAGGAAGGTGGGAGGTGGGGTAGGGTAAGAGGAAGAGAATCAAGGAGGAAAATAGAAAGTCAAGAGATTTAAGGGACACAGAAATGGAGGATTGTCTGTTGATGATAATGTGTATGATATCTTTAACTGGGCTGGAGTGAGGTGTATTCATGCTGGGAAAGTTCATTTTACAAGCTGTGGTTATGTATAATGATTGAATATATAAAATACATTTTTTTAAAAAGAGCTCAGCCAAGGCTGTGAGCTGGGAGCCTCAGTTTTCCATTGTGGACTCCCTATAGGCTGCTTGGGCTTCTTCTCAACATGATGGCTAGATTCCAAGAGTGAGCATCTCAAGAGAACAAAGCAAAAGTGTAGGACATTTTTATGACCTAGTCTTGCATGTCATATAGCATTACTCCCACTGTACTTATTGATTAAAGCAATAAAGTCCTACCCAGCTTCGAGAGAAGGGGATATAAATCTCACCATAATTTGGAAGAGTTGTCAAAGTTACATAAAAAGAACATGCGGGTGGGAGATATTATAGCGGCCTCTAAAAAAATACAATCTGTACCAAGGTCCTTATTCTAAATCTCATTTTTCATAGACTTTTTCTCTGGCTTGCTTGTAGTCATGCTTCTGCATAAGAAATGAGGAGTATTCAGAGCCAGGGGTCCTTGTCATTCTAGAAAGTCATCTACCTACTTATCCTTCTAGAGCATACTTCTGGTGCTCAGCACTCTGAAATTCCCCATCTGAAAGTCCTGACCTTGCATCCTCTGCCTCTGTCCTCTTGTTAATGGAAAGGAATCACTAGTGTGTACATTTCTAGGTGGAAATGTAGACAAAGTAGTGGAGACATTGGATGTAGCTTGGATGGGTATGCATATGATCTTCTCTGTGTAGGCAAAGGAAAGATAACAAAACAAGAAGAATGTCACATCAGAATCTGATTGGGACAAGAAGAGATATAGGAGGAAGCAAATCAAGACTTGAAGGAAACTTTTTCTGCATTACTGTGTTCCAGGAGAGAATTCAAAGGAGTCTGAGAGTTATAACTCAGTCTGTACCTACCCATATACTACCTAGATTTTTTATTAATATTTTACTGAATTTGCTTTATTGTAATATCTGTATATCTCTCTTTCTTTAATTAACCTTATATGTTTAATGAAAAGCGAGGTAGATTATGGAAATGTATCCCCACATAGAAAATCATCCCCAAATATTAACTGTCATTAACTAAAGATTAATATTTGTTTAAAATGTTTTATTTTGACTTGAATTATAAATATAATCAAATGTCCAGATCTAAGGATAAATTTATTAAGTTTAAGTCACAAAACCTGTATATATAAAACCTGTATCAAGATTTAGAAATTTACCATCACTCCAGAAGTTTCCGACCTGTTTGTTCACACTCAATTTTCTTCCAGCTATGTACTTTTTTATTTCTCTTTTTATATTTAATTTATTATTGCCATGTATTTCAAACTGACAAGATCTACTAGACATTAATTTCGTACATCATCTTTACCAGAACTTCTCCTTTTATAAATTAAGAACAGAGGCTCTGAAAGGGGGAGCATCTTGTCCCAGGTTTCAGAGTGAGCGTGTACAAGAGACTGATCAGACACTAAAGTCTCCTGACTCCAAGTGCTAGGACTTTTCACCATCCCTTGGGTGTTTAGAAACTGACCCAAGGGCAGGTCGCAACATTGAGCTGTCACCTGCCTTCTTGCCGGAATGAACTAGGAGTCACAGGCAGCTGCTGAGGGATTCACCTGATGTTTCCCGATAAGCAGAGAAGATATTTAATAGATTTCAACACTGCCAAGTTCATGTCTGACTTAAAAACCTTTCTTTCAGCAAGCTGTCATAGTCTGAGTGAAGCGTCTTGCCCCACAATGTGCTGTGCCCCATTCAGCTGGAGACTTCCGTGTTCACTAGAACACAAAGTTCTAGAAACAGCATTTTCCCTGTGAGGCAACCTAGCTTCTTTATAAAGAAGTGGTAAGGAAGAACACTGATTTTCAGTGTGAAATAGTTAAACACTTCATTGTATGTTGTACAAATAAATCTAATACAAGTGTCAACTGAAAAATGTCATTTAACTTAAGGGAAAAAAATTACATTTGGTTTGTGCATATGTAGGAAAACAATTCTTTTAAATATGGTTGCTGGAAAATGTCACCTGAACAGAAACCCATTCTTCATAATATTGCATAGCTGTGCAATTAAGGCTGTTAGACTCACCCAAGTATATTATTAACTAAAAGTCTGCAGAGATAAAATTATCAAGCAAGTTGTTGGCTGAAATAAATCAGGATATTTTAATTAGAATATAAACATAGATTTTTTTCTACTTTTGATTACTTGAATAAAAACTAGCTAAAAAATGCTTTTCGTTTCTCTAGCCATAGCAAACAATGTCTGACAATGACGTAAGACTATTTCCCAGCGTAATGCATTGAGACCTCTTCCTTCTGCTTCTGTGGGGCTGGTTCCACATTCATGTGACCCCTCTCTCCTTCATCTCTAAATGCTACAGTGCCAAATGAAACCCTACACACTCAGAAAACTTCTTTTACTTGAAAAACGTGCGCTAGAAGATGACTTGCTAAGTTCTGTGCATTGTACCGTCTAGCATCTCTCACCACCTGGCAGTGGTGTAAGTACGTATTGAGTCAACTGAATGCCGGAAAGAGGGTGGCTGCAGACACAGGGCAGCCACAGCCTCAGAAAGGTGTTATTACAGAACGCAGCCACAGGAAGGAGGAATTTCCTCTGCTGTAGTCTAAGATTAACATGTGTAACAGTTGACCGATTGCATAGGCCAAGTGGATGGAGGGTGTTTAAAGGATCAAGTAATACTTTGAAGGTAAAGGTGGAGATAATGAACAAATTCCTATTATTGCAAATGATCTAATAAGTATTATAATAATTATTCTCATCTACCCAGAGACCACAAATAGAGATATTTGAGTAGATGGAGGTTCATTAAGTATTGCACATTCTTCAGCTGTAGGAGAGCTCATTGTGAGTAATATTGCACACCAAGTAACCATGAGCAGATACTCTGTTCACTTGCAGTTCCCAGATTGAGCTACCCCTTCACATCTTTCAGTCCAAGTTACACAGAACAACAAATGGACTAGTGCTGGCTGGAGAAAAGCCAGGCAAGAGAGAGGGCAGGCCAACTTCCCAGTTTTTCTGTTACTGCTGTGTCTAACAGTGAGTGAGTACCTCCAATGAACCAGCTAATATCTTTGTGTTGAACTGACAAGTTGCTTTGACATAGACATAGCCAAGCAAAGAATAAAAAAAATAAATGGTAGCCACGTTTCATACTTCCTGATTAAAGGTACTAAACAATTAAACACACCTGCAAGAAACTCTGAACTGCAGCTTTGATTCAAGCTTTGCTCAAGGTCACCACCAACCTCTTCTCCTTTGTGAATTTTTTCCTGCTAGAGTAACTATGGGACATATCTCACTCCTGTCCAGATAACAGGGTGAGACTTCTTACTTCTGCCCTCTCTAAAACAGGCGCTCAGTTATAGGTGAGGTGCTCTGTCATAATCAGGCAGGAGGGAAAAAAAGGAGAGGTTCTTAGGCCTAAAATATAACAATTTAGAGACCAGACCTGCATGTGAGAAGAGTTGATAAAATAACCAGAGGCTGATGTTCTGCGTTACTTCTAGTTTCCAAATTCTGGAACTTGAAAACTTTGAAGCTTCATGGTTAGAGAAAGTTATATGGCAGGCAAAAAGATCCTATCTCACCCAATGGGCAGAATATTTTGAAAATCTGATGTCATAGAAATAGATCCAGAAGATATCCTAATAAATTAAGGATAGTAAGTCCTTCATCTGTTAGGAAGAAAGTGACTATATTTAATGTAGGAATCTGGTCTTAATTCAGGGCTCCAATAGACCTCTTAGAGTCCCATTTGAGAAAAAAAAAAATCTAGGGATGAAAGGTTGGCAATCTTGGCAGCTATCTCTCTGATGCAACAGAAAAACTGAGGTTGGCATGCATTAGCCTTATTTGAGATGATTTGTTCTTTGAATAAGAAACTGGAGAGGGACCAATAGATGGCGTAATGATTACTTCTTTAGACTCTCACTTGGCCGACCATGGTTTGAGTCCCAGATCCAGAGGCTTGAAACTCATGCCAGGCATGTGTACATGTGTGCCCAAGATTCTGAGAGGAGGATGGAGGGGAAGACATTGTGATGTGACCAATCCCCTGGGGTCATTTCTCGCTTTCTGGCTCTCTTTCTGGTGAAAGTATGTGCCCAATATAAAAAAAAAAATCTCTCTAAAATAAATAAAGAAATTAAAATTCCTGGAGCACTCTTGCTATAACACAGGAATGGTCTTCGCTTTAAGAACCTTTGTAATTACTCTAAGATGGTCATCATACATATTCGAATGCAAGATCAGTGAGCGCTCATAACTAAGTGACTGAAAAGGTCATTTGAATAAAAGGGAGGAGAATAGCAACAGTTTTTCTAAAGCCCTGGCTTTTTGGTCAGGAAGCCGCATCTGTATCAACTAGAGTAAATTAATGGCCCTTCCCATGGGGTAAAATAGATTTGACAATTCCTTTTCTTCTTAGCTAGAGAGTTGGTATGAAGGTTAAATGAAACAAACTTAATTTATGAGTTTCATTTTGAGTACATCATTTAAAAATTCCTTTTTATAATAGATGATAAAAATTGTTTTATATTTTTGTTATTTTGTTTAAAAGGCTTTTTTTTTATTAATGTTTGAATTTATTTTTGGACACTTGAAACCAGATAATTATTTTTGCTGCTATGTAGATCGCCTATTTTCTTCATATTTTCTGTATAATAGATTGTTTTTCTTTAGCGATTGCTAAATGCAATTTTTTGGGTGTAAAGTAAATTCCCATTAATATGCAAGTTTGTTTACAGACTCTATTTTGTTCATTTGGTTATCTCCTCTTATGCAAGTTCATCTTCTTAAAATAAGTCTTAGATTATAAACTGACAGGAGTTAGCCTATTCATCATTTTTCTCCTCTTGGTCTTCTTCAATAGGCTCCTTCGTAGTCTAAAGATTCTTAGCTCTTCCTAGATTTTTAGAATTTATTATGGATTTTAGAGAATAGAGACCATGAACTCAAGACGATGCAAGAGAAAAGAGACACCAAGTTCCAGGAGGCGAGGAAGTTCTTGCATGATCTGAAAGATGAAATACACATCATAAAAAAGAATCAAATGGAGTTGTTAGAGATGAAGGCTGTAATACAGGAAATCAAAACTTCTGTTGAAAGTATCAAAAGCAGATTAGACCATGCACAAGATCAAATCTCAGATGTAGAAGACAGAACCTCTGACCTAGAAAAATTCACCAAAAAGACTGAGAAAAGAACGCCCCAAATGAGAATATCATACAAATTATACTAGATATCATTAAATGCCCAACATCCGGATCATTGGTGTCCCCAAAGATGAAGAGACTAATAAGGGCATAGATAATCTATTCCATGAAATCTGGAAGAAAACTTTCCAAACCTAGAGAGGCACTCCAATATCCAGACCCAAGAAATACAAAGGACCCCACACAGAATCAACCCAAGAAGATCTTCCCTGAGGCACATCATAGCCAGATTGACCAAAACCACAGACAGACTAGATACTAAAATTGGCAAGAGAGAAACATCAAGTTACTTTCAAAAGATAGCCCATAAGGCTAACATTGGACTTCTCATAGGAAACAATGCAAGCAAGGAAAGAATGGGAAAATATATTCAAAGTGTTAAGTGAAAAACAATTTCAATCAAGAATACTGTACTCAGCAAGATTATCTTTCATATGGGAAAAAAAGACAAAAACCTTTCCAGATAAACAAAACCTGAAAGAATTTACCAACACCATACCAGCTCTCCAAAACGTGCTGAAAGGAGTGGTATACCAGGAAAACTAAATTCCAACACACAGAAATAAGAGTATAAGAAACAACCAAAATAATGGCAAACCTAATGGTAGGGACAATTCCAGAGTTGAATGTTAGCTTTCAGAATTTAAATGGAAAGATCAGACCATAGTAACAATGCAAATTCAACAGAAGAGAGATTAATTACATGAGTCTGAACTAGTGAAATGGAATTTTTTGACTTTAGACTGAAACATTACTAATTTTATTCGATACTTTGATTTCCATATGTAAGGATTTTTTTTCTTCTCTTGAACTATTTGATAGGTTTATCTACCTACTATATGAACTGAGTCCTAACCTTTTTTCTGGCTTTAAGTTTTAAACAAATTTCTCTTAATGTTTTTTGATTTTGATCTATTAAAATGAAAACTTTTTTTGAAATTAAAAATGCATTAAAAATACTTATTAATACCTACTTAATGACTGCAGTAAGCTATATTGCCCCAGTGAGGTGCTACCTTATAGTATGTTCACTTTACTCACTGAGGTTTACACCTAAGCCACTGGGTTCAGGATTCGAACACTGTTCGACGACGTGAGAATCCAACAACATAACCATTACTTCATCAGCTGGTCCCATAAAGCTTGCTTTTTAATTACATTTTTTTCTACAAGCTTTTTTTTTTTTTTTGGAGAGGTTTTTGCTATAGGGCGCGTGCACTCGCCAGACAGACAGAGAGAGACAGAGAGATAGAAAGAGAGAAATCACCCCCCAGAGGGGATGGTCACGCCACAATCCCTTCTCCATTCTCCTCTCGGGATCTTGGGCACGCACGCACACGTGCCCGGCGTGAGTTTTAAGCCACCGGGTCCAGGACGCGAACCGCGGTCGACTACATGGGAGTCCAGCGACATAGCCATTACGCTAACTGCTGGTTCCCTCTACAAGCTTTTTTGAAGTTCTCTGACATCCTTCTTCCTTTAGACAATGATCTCCCTGGGGGCTGGGACTGGTTTTATTTCTGTATTTCTTACAGAATGGTACACAGGGCTTTCCATGCAATAGAAATGCAGTTTATGCCTGTTCAATGGATAAATGAATGAATGGTTGGTTATAGTGCCTTTTGTAGCCTTGGTACTTTGGCTCAGGATCTAGAGGGTGATGATGACAGGTGGGTTCACAGAACTGTTTCTGTAACTGATTCCCAGCATTTCATGGATCCTGAAACTGGGTCTTGAAGAAACCACCCTGCCTATTCTCTCCTGCCTTCAAGGAAACGAAGAGCGGATGGGCGGTTTGCATGTTGAATGAATCTGTAACTAGATTATCCGTTAAAACAAAACAAAACAAAACAACCCCATAATAATGTGTCTGGGCATTGCACACCCTCCTCCCCACTTATTTTGAATGAATCTGTGGATGAAAATAAATTGAATGACCCTTTATAATTTCTCAAGTTCTGGATACTTGTTCATCACTGTATTTTATATCAGCCACACTCTTTTTCTTGGCCTGCGTCTATATTTCTGTGCACTTACTGTCTGGACACACTCCTTTTTACTATTTAAACAAAGGCCTGGAGAGGTATACATGCAGATGCAGTATTAATGGGAGAGAAGCAGAAGCCATTTACAACTGGCTCTTGTCCAGGAGACAACACAGCCATGCCAGTGGCCAGAGGATGTGCAGCCCTCTGCTGTAAACTTGTGCAGAGTGACAAAGGAACTGGAGAAAAGGGGCATTGCCAAGGCGGACAACCAGATAAGGCGACTGGACCATTCCAGTCTTGCTTCTGCCATACACCTCATAAACTGATAACTTGGGGTAGAATTTCCCAAGCAGCAACTGGGAAAGAAGTGGGTTTTATAGCAAATTGAGCCAGGCTGACAGTTCCCAATAAACAGAGCATAGGGCCGTCTCTGTGATCTGGATAGGAAGTTGGTGTCTGCCTTCCCCTATCTTGTCTTAACACAGATCGCCTTCTAGAGTGTCAGGGGTTGACCCAGCCTCTGTATAGAAAATAATAATGATAAAATTAATGGGTAAGTCATAATTATTAAACACTTACTAGTTGCCAGCAACTCCAGTAAGTGTTTTATAAAAATGATCTCATTTAATCTTCTGAAAAAGTTTACCATACATGTTTTGATTTCAGATAATAAACTAAAGCTCAGAGAGGTCAAGTAATTCTTCCTAACCTCTCATAGCTACTTAGGGGCAGAGCCAGGGCCATGACTCAAACTTAGTTTTATCTAAAGATATTGCCTGCTTTTTGCCATTCTTCTTCCACCTACCCACTCTCAGTTTTAACCTGGCTATACCTCCAGTATTCCACTATGCCACCCACAGAGAGTTAATATGGCTCATCCAACAATTTATATGATGGGCTTAGATGTCCACCCAGCCGCAGGCTGTGGACTCCCTGTCGGCTGAGTCTAGACATCTCTATATCCCCAGTGCTCAGCACAGTATCTGATGCAGTGTAAGAGCACAGAAAATGCTGAATGAATGAATAACCAAGCACATTGAACAAGTATCTGGTAGGGAGCTGTTCTGTCAAAGGGTCTTTATTGGTTGCTTTACTGATAGTCTCTCTGTATGAAAAACTCAGTCACGCAAGAACCTTCTTTATTTTTTGGCATATATGCCAAACTGTTTTTCTTAGTAAGCCACTCAAAAATAAAAGCATCAGCAAAAGGAAGCAATCAGGGTGAAGATGTTCAAGGATGGGTAGTCAGTATACTAGTGTCAAATCAGGAAAACTTGTTTCTCTCAAGTTTCAGGGCCTAGAATGAGCTATTTCAGTGCAAAATGAACAGCCACCTCTCAGGGAATAAAGCAGCTCCCAAATGGAGAGATTAAGGCTGCTTCTAAAACTAGGCCCTAGTTTTCCAGAGGAAGTGCCAAGTATTAGATCTAGTCTCTGAGCACTCTCAGAAACGCAGCCATCACATGAAGAAAACAATGGGTGGAAAGCATGCCCTTTGGAACCACTGGATGTAGTCTGAGTTTTCAAGGACTGAGCTCAGTGAAAGAACAAATAACAACAGATATATTGTTTTCTACTGTAGAATGTTGTAACAATGCACTCTTACAGTATTCGTCCCTAAGAGGAACAAATGAAAGAACTATTGGTCAAATCACTAAGGAAGTGTGTGGTTTGAGTGTAGCCAGGTTGGAAGTGAGGAATCTGCTGGTTCTCCTTCCCTGGTGAGTCCAGATTAGGTAGTCATTTGTCTCCATCCCCCCGGCTGCCCTGACACATACACATGTGCACACTGGCTGCTGTTCACAAGCAGGCCCACGCCTGGTGCGGACATCATTTCCCATGTCCAGCCAGAGGTTTCCCACACTGGAGTGGAGCGCACCTGTGTGGCTCTGCTTTGTGTCTGCTGCACTCACGAACAGGCAGGCCTGGCAACCATCTGCATAGGTAAGGCTTCATTCTGGCCTGAAACCACCAGCCCAGCTCCTGCAGGCACAGAGTCAGCCTGGACATAAAGCAGGCATCCTGCCCTACCTGAGAGGCCTGCTTCTAGTCTGTGGTTCTCTCTCTACACAAAGAAACCTATTCATGCCTCCCCCTCTCTTTCGTGATAATCACATCTTCTCTTTGTTTTCAGTAGTTGAATCATTCTGGGGACTAGAGGGATGAACTGAGGAGGACTCAATCCTAAGTGGCTCTGTCATGGACTTATTCATTTATTTAAGAGACTGCTATATGCCAGGTTCTGCAGAGTAAAATGTACACAGAACTTTCAGCCTGCTCCTAGGACCTCAGAGTCTAATCAGGGAGACAGACTTGTAAATATCCTAACTGCAGCTCAGTGTGATAAGAACTCAGAAGGATGCATGGAAAGAGCTTTGCAAGAATAAAAGAGAAAACTGCAACTTGATTTGACTGTTTGGGAAGATTATACAGAGACCACAGTGGGTTGGCATTGAAGAACACATAGGAGTCTGCTGGCTAGAGAAGTGGAGAAAGGCACAGGAGGAAGTCACATGGTGTCTTAGAAATGAAATACTGGGAATAACAAGCAATAAATGATTCCACAATGGAATTAATTTAGAAGTCAACAACTTAAAAAAACCTCAGAAAATCCTCAAGTATTTGCAAATGAAATAACATTTTTGGGACCAGCAGTTGGCGTAATGGTTATGTTGCAGGACTCCCATGGAATCTACCACGGTTCAAGTCCCAGACCTGGTGGCTTAAACTCATGCCAGGCACGTGTACATGCATGCCCAAGATCCTGAGAGGAGAATGGAGGAGAAGGGATTGTGGTGTGGCCATCCCCCCTGGGGAGTGATTTCTTGCTTTCTGACTCTCTGTCTCTTTCTGGCAAGTGCATGCACCCTATAGCAAAAACCTCTCCAAAAGAAAAAAAAAAAAAAAAAAGAACACATTTTTAAGTTATTTTGTGACTCAAAGAAGTAACCAAAAGGGAAAAAATAGTTTGAACCAAATCATAATGAAAGTCAACATACTGACATTTGTGGAAGACTATTTAAGTCACACTGAAGAAAATTTATAGCACTATATAATAAAAGAAGAAAGGTCTCAAATGAACGAACTCAGTTTCCACCATGAAAAAGAAAATTCGAAAAACAAATTAAACTCAAAGCAAGTTTAAAAAGGAATACTAAATATCAGAGCTGAAGTCATATTAATGAAATGATAGTAATGAAATTATTATCACACACACAAATATGGAAAGTCATAAAAAAGTTGTTCTTAAGAAAATTAATGAAGTCAATAAATGTCTAGCCAGATTGATTGAGAAATAGAGAAGACACAAATATAAGCAGTGAGAAAAGTAGAATTAGTACATATTCTAGAGATATCAAAAGGATTATAAAGGAATGATACAAACAGGCTTACGTCAATAACTTCAACAACTTAAATGAAATGGAAAAACATTTCTATGAAGATACAAACTATAGAGCTTACTCAGAAAAATTTAGATAACATGAATAATCCAGTCTCTATTAAAATACTTGAGTTTATAGTGAAAAAATCTTCCTTGAGAGAAAACTCTAGGACCAGATGGTTTCACTGATGAATTATACCAAATACTTAAGAAATGAGTATTATACTTTGATAAAAAATTGAAAAGGAAAGATTATAGCCTAACAAATTCTGTGAAACCAGAATTAGCTTGAAATCAGAATCAGAGGCATACAAAAAAGAAAGAAAGAAAGAAAGAAAGAAAGAAAGAAAGAAAGAAAAAGAAAACTATAGACCAATATCTTTCATGAACATATGTATAATTTTTTTAAGAGAGTAAAGAGAGGGTATGTGTGCTTGCCAGAGACACAGAGAGAGACAGAGAGACAGAAAGTGAGAAATTACCCCCAGTTGAGATGGCCACCCCACAAAATCCCTTCTCCATTTTCCTCTTGGGATTTAGGGCATGCATGCACACATGCCCAGCATGAGTTTTAAGCTGCCAGGTCTGGGACTGGATCCATAGTTGACTGTGTGGGAGTCCAGCGACATAACCATTATACCATCTGCTGGTCCCTATATGTATAACATTTTAAGCAAAAATTTATTAAGCTGAATATATTGTGGCTGAGTGTATTTGTTTAAGGAATGTAGCATTGGTATAACATTTATAACATTGGCAGATTTATAATTAATATAACTCATTAGTACAACACAAAAGAAAAAAATGGTGATCTCAAAAATAGAAAACTAATTTAAAAAATTCAGTATCCATGTCTGATTAAAAACATTCTCAAAGCACTAGGAATAAAAGGAAATTTTCTCAATTTCATAAAAGGCATTAATAAAAAAATCTACAGATACTACTGTACTAACAAAACACTGGATGCTTACATTCTAAATCAAAGAGAAGACAAGGATGACTGCTTTAACTACAGCTATTAAACTATGAACTAGAGAATTTTAGTGTAATGATCCACAGGTACATGCATATATACACATATATACTCATATAGAAGTTACTCAGATTGAAAAGGAAAAAAAAGATACTGTCTTTATTTATAGGTAATATAATCACCTACATAGAAACTTGATGTAATCTACAAAAAAGATAGGTAGCAAATTAATAAGTGAGTTTTATTACAATATTAAGGTCCATCAATATTCAAAACATCAATTGCATTTCTGTATTTTAGCAGCAATGAGAAATTTAAAGAAAAAAACAATACCACTTTAAGAACATGAAAAATGTAAAATTTTAGTTATAAACCTGACAACAGCTTTGAAAGAGCAATACACCAAAAACTACAAAATATGTCTGAGAGAAATTAAGAAAGGCCTAAATAAATATAGATACATACCTTGTTTATGAATTGGAAATATCAGAATTATGATTTCAATTCTGTATAGAGTGATCAATTTTTTTTAAGTAGTTGGAAGTAGCCACGGTCTTGAAAAAGAAGAAAGTCTGGGGACCAGCAGTTAGCATAATGGCTATGTTGCTGGACTCCCACGTAGTCGACTGCAGTTCGAGTCCCGGACCCAGTAGCTTAAACTCACTCTGGGCGCATGTGCGTGCATGCCCAAGATGCCGAGAGAACAGAGGAGAAAGGATTGCGGCGTAGCCATCCCCCCTGGGGGGTGATTTCTCGCTTTCTGTCTCTCTGTCTCTCTCTGTCTGTCTGGCGAGTGCATGCGCCCTATAGCAAAAATCTCTCCAAATAAAGAAAGAAAAAAAAAAAGAAGAAGAAATATTGAAGAAGAACACATTTGCATAGGAAAGTTATGCAGATATTTAATACCTGGTCAAGGAGAGTCTTTTATTATATCAATCATAATAATTAGTAAAAAAAGGTTAGGGTTCCATACAAAAATCTGCACATGCATGTGCGTACTTATAATTGTCAAACCCAGAAGTAACCAAGATATCCATTGGTAGATAAATGGGTAAACAAACTGAAGTTCGGCTGGACAGTACAATATTATTCAATGTAATAAATGAGCTATTGAGCCATGAAAAGAAAGGGAGGAATTTTAAATACCTATCAATAAATGAAAAAAAGCCAATACAATAATTCTTTCTGTTTGTTTGTTTCGAGAGAGAGATTTTTGCTATAGGACACATGTGCTCACCAGAGAGATAGAGAGACAGAGCAGAAAGTGAGAAATCGTCCCCAAGGGGGAATGCCATACCACAGTCCCTTCCCCATTCTCCTCTTGAGATTTTGGACAAGCACACACACACACCCAGCATGAGTTTTAAGCCACCAGGTCTGAGACTCAAACCACGGTGGCTACGTAGGAGTTCAGTGGAATAGCCATTACATCATCTACTGGCCCCACCAATATGATAATTCTGTATGCCATGTGTTTATATGTTATTCTAGAAAGGCAATGGTATGGAGACTAAAAAGATTGGTAGTTGTCAAAAGTTTTAGGGTAATGGGGGAAGAATGACTAGGTTGGATTACAGCAGATTTTTAGGGCAGTGAAAGTATTTTGTATAGTTCCATAAGGGTGGATATATGACATAATTATGCTTTTGCCAAAACCCAAAGAACTGCACAACACAAAAAGAACCCTAATGTAATCTATGTATAACGTAATAATGTACTGATATGGGTTCATTGATTATAACAAATGTTCCATAACAATGCAAGGTGCGAATTATAGGGGAAGCTGGGTGGGGCGGAGGGGCTGAGGTGAAAGGGAGAGGCAATATGGAAACTCTCTGTACTTTTTGTTCAATTTTTCTATATATCTAAAACTGCTCTAGAGTAAATTTTTCAAAGAAGAGACTCATTGCAGGGTTATTTTAATCACAGTTGTGCTAAATTCAGATTTAAAATGTTTTTTATTATAATAATTATTTTATACATTCAATTGCTATACATCATTTAGCTTGTATAGAGAATTTACCCAACATAAAATACACCTCAGACTAGTCCACTTGAAAAACACTATATACTCATTAAGAGGTAATAAAACACTGCTGTGTCTCACAAATGTCTTACCTCTATTTTTTCTCCCTAATCCAAATTTTGCAGGAAGAACTAACTAGAAGGGAAGGTCAGAATCAAGTACATCAAATAGGTGGTATTTGCAATAGCCTGTGAATAGAGCAATCAGGTTCTAAGTAGTGTTGCCAGTCAGAAGGGAAGGAAGGGACGTGGGAAGGCTCTGAAGCAGAATTAGCAGAGCCTTGTGGCGGCTTAGTTGTGACAGAGAGAAGTCAGCATATGTTGCGTTGGAATATTACTCTTGGTTGGAATTTAGAGACTCCTGATCCTGTCTTGGCTTTGCCCCTGAAATATTGTGTGAGCACTGGCAAGTGACTTGGTATTTCTGGACCTTGATTATCTCAGG
>NW_006204812.1:5460782-5472103 GCF_000334495.1 Tupaia belangeri chinensis
GAATGCCCTGGAGGCATTTCTGGGATGAGCAGGCTCCAGATCCAACAGACTAGAGCTGTGCTGTCCAACACGTTAGCTATTAACCTCATGTGGCTTTACACTGGGCAGTGTGGTTAGGCAAATTGAGAAGGGTTGCATGTGCAAACCTTAATGCAAAAAAGACTTAGAAAAATTTAAAAATATCTAATTCAGGGCCAACTGGTGTCATGGTGATAAAGGTAGCTGGATTCCATATGGCCGACTGCGAGGTTGAAGTCTGGGATCAGTGGCCTGAAAAACAAATAAGGCACATGTGTGTGTGTGTGTCTGAAATCCCAATAAGAGGTAGAGATGGAGGATAAGGGATTGCAGTGTGACCATCCCTCATGGGAGGGTACTTTATCACTTTCTCTCTCTTTTTTCTCTCTTTCTTCTCTCCCTGGCAAGAGCATACCCTCTCTAGCAAGTTATATATGTCATTCATGGGGCCAGTAGGTGACATACTGGTTAAGGTGCTGGATTCCTACATGGCAGACTGAAGTTCAAGTCCCAGATCCAGCAGTTTGAAAACTCATGCCAGGTGAAGAACATCCCAGAAAGAGAATGGAAGAAAAGAAATTACAGTGTGACTATCCCCCAAGGGAGTGATTTATCACTTTTTTTCTCACAGTTTCTCTCTCTCTCAAAAACAATCTTAAAATGTTATATGTATTACACATTTAAATAATATTTGGGATCTATTGTGTTAAATAAAAATATGTTATTAAAAAGATTTCTCCTACATTTTACATCTTTAATGTGGCTACTAGAACATTTAAGATTACATGTATAGCTTGCATTTCTGGCTCATATATATTGGGCAGTGCTGGCTTTGTTGATGCGTGCTCCTTGTATTCAAAAAGAAGACCCAAGTTTGCATCATAAATATCATAAATACATTTGTCTGTGTCTGTCCTGCTGCTATGACTTGGATGCCTTTGATAGAGAGCATGTCAAATGGCACACTTACGCTTAGGCTTTGTATCAGGTGGGTAGACAGATGATGGACCGTGAAGCAAAAAAGAGAATTATAGTCACTTTAAATAAAATTCAATGCACATAATTGAGAACCTGAAAAGACCAGATAGACATAAGCAATACCTCCTGCATTAAGAGAACGGATATACTGATAGTGTGAATGAAAAGGATGAGGTTTACACACTAAGTCTAACTAGAAGACTAAATGTTGTGCTTTCTGTCATGTAAAAATCTTTACAGATTTTGATTCAAGAGATCCTGTCTCATATTGAGATATTTCCAGAAATGGTAAGAAAAGTCATTGAGTAGGTAGAGGAAGGATATATGAGGACATTTTGAAAGATTTGTGGAAAAATGGAACTTAGGTATGATTCTATCTTGGTGCAAAGAAACTTGAAATCTATGCAGTCTTTCTGTAATAAGCATTTTCCATACATTTTTAAAAGTCCCCATGGGAACTAGCAGTTAGCGTAATGACTAAGTCGCTGGACTCCCACGTAGTCGACTGTGGTTCGCGTCCCAGACCCAGTGGCTTAGAATGCATGCCGGGTGCATATGCGTGTGTGCCCAAGATCCTGAGAGCAGAACGGAGGAGAAGGGATTGTGGCGTGACCATCCCCCCGGGAGGTGATTTCTTGCTTTCTGTCTCTCTGTCTCTCTCTGTCTGGCGAGCGCATGCGCCCTATAGCGAAAACCTCTCAAAAAAAAAAAATCTCCTAGTAAAGTGAAGGTATGGCAACCAGACACTATTCCTAAGTAAATTAGTAAATGATTGTTGAAAGTATAATGCTAAAAAAATTAGCTAATGCCTTATATTATGTGAAAACAGAGTGGATGACTGAATTCATAATGTGAGTCTTAGAGATTTATAGCAAGTTAGAGTATACTATGGTTCTACCCAGTTCTTAGAGGCCAGGGTTCTTCTTATAACCTCCTGTTAGATAGGCCATATACATTTCGATTCTGTGCAACTGCACAATGGAGAAAAGATAGTCTCTTCAGTAAATATTGTTGAGAAAACAATATACACATGCATAAAAATAAAATTTTACCCTTATTATAAACCATACACAACAATCAACTCAGAGTAAAATAAAGACTTACATTTAAGACCCGAAATTGTGAAATGCCTAGAATTAGACATAGGAAAAAGGCTCATTGACTTTGGTCTCATCAACAATTTTTGGATATGACATCAAAACACAGGAAATAAAGGCAAAAATAAACTAATGGGGCTATATCAAATTTAAAAAAATCTGTACAGCAAAAGAAAGAATTAACAAAATGAAAAGGCAAGGCCAGATATGTTACAGTCATAACACAAGTGGAATAACAAAAGAAAGATCTTGACTTCATGTCCTGGGACACCCTTGAATACAAGGAGCATGCATGAACACATGCTCTGATTTGAGAAAACTGAGATTGAGGATAGATCATGGCATGAGGACCCTGAGGGATTCTAATAGTTCTCTTTCATAAAAATTAATAAATTAATTTTAAAAAGACAACCTATAGAAAAGGAGAAAGCATTTGCAAATAATATATCTGATAAGGAATTGATATATAAAATAAATAAAGAACTCATACAGCTTAATAGCAAAAAAACTAACTCAATAAAAAAGTGAAAAAAGAACCCTGAATAGACATTTTTCAAAGAGGACATACTGATGGCCAACAGGTGAATGAAAAGGCTTTCGACATAACTGATCATCAGAGAAATGCAAATCAAGATCACAATGAGTTATTTATTTCTTCATATATTTTAGAATGATTATTAAAAGAATGAAAGATAAGTAATGTTGGCAAGAATGTGCTGAAGAGAGAATTCAGGTACACTGGTGGGAATATGTATATGTACAGCCATTATGGAGAACAGTATGAAGAGATTGGTCAACTTAAAAAAGTGGAACTGCCATATGACCATCAGTCCCACTTCTGAATATTAATCTAAAGAAATTGAAATAACAATCTCTGAGATACTTGTACTTCTATGTTCATTGCAGCATTATTCACACAATGGAATATTATACAACCTTACAAAGGAAGGAAATCCTGCCACTTGAGACAGCATGAATGAACTGGAGGACATGCTAGGAAAAATAAGCCAGACATAAAAATACATATACCATGTAATCTCACTTATATGCAGAATCTAAATTAGTCAAACTCAAAGAAACAGAGAGGAGGATGGTAGTTAACAGGGGCTGGGAGAAAGGGCCTATGGGAAGATGTTAGTCAAGAATTATACAACATTTTGGTTATATGGGGTTTGTGGAGAGCTAATGAATACCATGGCAACTCTAGGTAATACTGAATACTTGAAATTTGCACACACACAAAACTGTGTTAGGGGAAGAATACATTAATCATTTGGAACATGGTGATTATTTTACAGTATGTAACTATATCAGATAATCAAGCTATGTACTTTAAATACACAATAAAATTTGTTCATTTGTAATGCTCTGAGTTTTGCTAGGAGGCCCCTAAAACACAAAAACAAAAAAACACTTTAAAGTAAGAAAGTGGTGACAGTGCAGTGTGAAGACTTGTACATGTGTTATGATTCAGTGTTAAATGTCAGTTATTACATGATTAGTTGTTTAATGCCAACATCTGAAAATTAAAGAAAGCTGAAGACAAAAATTAAAATCATGCTCAGAAAAACATAAATTGCCTACTTTCTTAGTGAAATGACTGTGACGCTGTATCTTTTTTTCTTAAAACTGAATTCTCTCTGATGGTTTCCGCAGGATTGATAACATGTGTGATCTGTGAGGAACAAGAACACTTTAAATCACCTGAATTGGAATGTTCCAAGTCTTGCTTTAAGTTTGACCTGAAAATTGATATCCATGGGACAAAAACAATGCCCATGATGATACAACTATGAAGCATCATGAAATGTCTCCCACCAACAATAGTTGCAGCATTGTATGTAACTATATGCTGTCTGAATATCTTTTATGTTATATAGTAGGAGAGGGGTATGTGTAGGATAAATGAAACAAGGAGAGGCATTACCTAATTCACTTGTGGTGGTCAGAGAGAGCATCTCGGAATTTTGAGAGATCAGTAAATGTTAGCTTGATGAGATGGAGGACAGTGTGGCATGCGGCAACTACCATGGAGAAGGTCTACTGAGCTTTAAAAAATGGCTTATTTCCTGTTGTGGCTTGGAAGATATTGATATCATCATCCTATTAAAATCCTCGGTGGGGCAGACTGGTGATCCAGCTACCATTACTGACACAACTAGAAACCACACTGGTGGTTAGAATATGTAAATATAATCCGATATTCGTTCATTTAAAGTGACATTTATATCAAAATAGATCCTGTTGCCCAAGGGACAAAGGGCAAACTCTAGCCACAAATTGTATGCCAAGAGGTGGTTTAAAAAAATCTCTAAGGTCTCTTTCCTTACCAAGGGCAAAGTGTTCCAATGCAGAATTATGCCACATGTTTCCATTTGAACAGATGGCAGCAAGGTTTGTCAGCAATATGGAACTTGTTAAGGGGGAGGCCTTCCTGATAGAGATCAAGAAGACTGCTTAAATCTGCTTAGTGGTGGGGTGGTTTGTAATCCATTCATGCTTATGAGTGTAATTCCTTTATAATTACTTGTAAATAGATTGAGAGCCTCCAGAATCAATTTACGGCAAAAGGCTATTTATCTGCTGCTTAGATTTCTGCTGAACATTCCAGATAACCTATCCAATCCTTTTCCATGCCATTGTATAATGTTTTACATTTATATTAGTTTTTGATGCTTTGATTATAAAAGTATGTTTTCTGTTGTGGACAGAGGGATCAAGAACCGTAAAAGTGTTACCTCTGGGAAATGATGCGGTGGTTTCTGCGGATAGTAGCAACATGGTCAGCCACCACCAAGACATGACTACAGTCTTCACGGATGCTATGTGGTCCAGGTAAAGGTGCATCCACTAGGTTTTGCATAGGTAACAAACCACTCTGAAATCTCAGTGGTTTAAGGTTAGGAAAGTTGATTTATCTCCCTTACTAAGTTCACTCTCTGAATCTTTCCAGGGTCGCTCCACGTGTTGGCTCTGCATTCTAGTCTATTTGAATCTTATGGCATCTCCTATTGCCATACACTTCCATGATGTCTCAGGAAAGAAGACAAAGTGCTAGATGGATAGGTCCTGCACAGATGATTAGATGTTTATGATGTTCTTTCATAATGCTCATTTTGTTCTTTCTGTAAAATTTGGCATGTATTATTGTTAAATGATTCCTAAGCATCTTATAATGTTTGTTCTTATTGTGAATGGTACCTACGTTTTATTTTCATTTAAAATAAATTGCTTCTAGCATATCAGAAATGAACAAATTTTAATATATTTATCTTACAACTAGCTTATTTGATTTACATTTTTCGTTGTTGTTGCCAGAGGGTGTATGTGCTTGCCAGAGAGATGGAGAGACAAAGAGGGAGGGAATGGAAAAAGGAGAAAGCCCCCAATCGGGAATGGTCACACTGCAATTTCTTTTTCTCCATTTAACCACCCTATTGGGATGTTGAGGTATACACATAAATGTGCCTAGTACATATTTCAAGCTACCAGGAGTGGGAATTGAACTGTGGTCAGCCATGTGGAATTTGGCCATGAAGCTGACTAAATTTACATTTTTATTAGTTCTAAGTACTCTAAGGATTTTTCTATACAATCACACAATCAATTGATAATAATATTTTTCTTTTTATTTTAAATTGCATTATAGTATTTGGTAGAACTACCAGTGAATTTATTTTTAACCGACTAAAATAATTGTACACACTTATGGTTTTTAGTGTGATTATTCAGTGTCATAATACAATGTATAATATTATATCAGGGTAATTAGCATGTTTATCAGGTTAAAAATTTATCATTACTTTTGCCAGTACAATGTTGAAGAGTAAACAGTGATAGCAAGCATCTTTCTCTCTAATTTTTAAAAAAAGAGTATTTCTAAGATATCACCAGAAAACTGTATTAACTGTAAATTTTGGTAGAAACAAAGACACTGTTCTGTCCTTAGTTTGCTAAAATATTTATACTAAAAATTAGGTTTGAACTTTTCAAATACTTATTTTTTGCATGCGTCAGAATAATCTCTGACCTTTTCATGTCATAATGTAATTATTTTTACTCAATGATCTATTCATTCCATAAGTACTTATGGAATGTCCATAGTTAGTAATAGGGTATTAAGGAGTGAGAACTAGGAAAATAGGAGATGGTGGTTGGAGAATGGAATGCATGCAAGTGAGATCACACAGAGATTGCAATTAGAGAAAAGTAAATTTTGGTGAGTAATCATGAGAATGAGTGCCCATTGTAGCAGTGAACGAGATTATTTGCAAAGGTGTTCAATGAATTAATGGGTATGGGAAGAATATGTACATTTTGGAATCACCAAGAATTAAGAAAGGAGTAGATTTGCAGGCAATGAACCAAGAGCATAGTCATTGAGACGTGAAAGGAACTAGGCAGACGGTTGCAATAAGGAATAGTAGCAGTGGACTGAATAATTTAATACCATGAAATTCAAAGCTGAGTTTTGATTATTTTTTTTTTCCGATAGATTTTTGCTATAGGGCACATGTGTTTGCTGGAGATAGAGACAGAGAAAGAGAGAAAGTGAGAAATCCCTCCACAAGGAAATGGTCATACCACAATCCCATCTCCTCCATTCTCCTCTTGGGATTTTGGGTATGTGCAGATGCACCTGGCCTGAATTTTAAGCTGCCAAGTGCAGGACTTGAACTACAGTCAGTCACGTGGGTGTCCAGTACCATAACCACTGCACCATCTGCTGGCCCCAAAGCAGGGGTTTTAAGGGAGGAGGAAGGGAAAATAGTTTGGAAGTAGCAATGAAAAGCACAGATAATACTGACTCCTTTCTAATGAAGAGGTCTGGCCGCACCGAAGTAGCCTTTCTTGGGGCGAGTCAGGTTGCTGTAAGGACAAGAGGGTAAAAATGGTTAGAGAAGATTTTAAGTACAGAGTCAAGTTTGCTAATAAGTAACAGTGGATGCCAGAGATCATGAAAGAAGGAATTTAAGAACTGAGGCAAGGTTAGGAGATGAGGATAGACAGGACATATCTGCAGAACTTTATGGAGGTTAGAGTGGAGGAGGTGAGGGGGTGACTCAGGAGCCTGAGTCTTCTAGTAGTACAAGTGGGCATCTTGGCATAATGAAGTTAGATTCAATGGATACAGCATGGACAATGGAGATGAGGCTATCTGTTCTGTTGAGATAAGGAAGAGTGGATATATGGGTTCTATTTTGACTCTATTAAAGGAGATTGGAAGATCTGGAGTAATGTAGACTTAGTTCCACTTAAAGTCGATCTCTTCTCAGTGCTGGTGATCTTCCTACTGATGCCTGATCGTGAAGGAAGTTGCATGGTTGGTGGTGGAAGTTTTGGTCATGGTCCCAGTGACTGGGACACAGCTCGGTCTCTTTGGAGGAGAGTATCCTGTGCTCCACATTCATGGCTATTGAATGCCTGGGAAGACCTGGTTTACATAGAAATATGTCCTCTGGGAATTCAAATGGGAAAGGTGGAAAGACTTTGTTTATATGAAGGATATTAGCGTCTCTGTTAATAAGTGGAGTCTGTCTGTAATTTTTCTTGGTTGTCCTGTATTGTTATGAAGGTCATCCCAGCTTCATAAAGTGAATTTGGGAGAATTCCTTCTTTTATTATTCTCTGGAGTAGTTTGTGTAAGACATGGCTTTTGTGTTCTTTGAAGATTTAGTAAAAGTTTTCTATAAAATTGTCTGAGTCTGATGGTGTTGATGGGAAGGTTTGTGGGAAGAGGAGGACATAAAAAAAGGAGGAGATAGATCTTCTTTTAACTCCTCACTGGATTTCTTCCATAGATAAATCATCTAATTTTTTCTTTGATCAGTATTGGAAACTTACTTATTTTTTACCTAGAAAATTGTTCACCACATCTTAGTTTTCAAATTTATTGGCATAAAACTACTTCTGATACTCTATAAAGACTGGGAAAAGTCTCTACTATACTTATATTACCTTTTCTAGTTAAATTTGTTTCTGTTCATGCCTAATTTTATTCACTTTGGCATATCCATCACCTCCAATATTTATTTTATTTTTTATTTATTTAAAAAAATTGTGTATTGGTTCAGTCAAAGATATTATCATGCACATTATAATCAACAGATTTCTTTCCATTTTGAGTCCTTAAATGTTTTGCATCTTTCTTCCAATATTAATCTTTCTTTTCAATTTTTTCTTAATTTTTTACAATTAATCATTGTACATCTTTACAGCATAGAGAATGATTTTCTCAGCATAAATAAACTACACATTGCATATTAGTCCACTCACATATATTCCCTTTCACATCTTATAATCCAGCGATTTCATTTCTGGATATCTTATTACTTTTTTCTTGACTCCTTTTGTGTTGGATTTGACTACTAGCCGTTCAAAGACTAAGCCTTGAATTTTTTGGTTTGTTTTATACTATTTCTCCATATTATTCCTTTCTTCCATTTTTCCTTAGGGTATCTTCTTTCTAGTTTAGACAGTTCTTGTTATGTGGTGATCCTCCTGCTTCAGCCTCCAAAGTGGCTGTGATTATAGGCATGTATCACCATACCCAGGTTTTAGGGTGGGCTTAGCATCAAACCTGGGCCTGTTTTGTGGCCTCATAAGAAGATGTAATTCAGACACTTAGAGATGAACTTCCTGGTAACCACAATAGCGAGGAAAACCTTATGAGCTTCAAAAGAACTGAGGAAGTTCACTCATTCCTTAACAGATGTACATATTTTGTCACTTAGTCATAAAAATAACTTGCAATCAGATACGGTTATATTCTTAACAATAGCTTTATGATAAGTTTGGAGCAGTTTCCATATAGCATATGCTTTATTGACTCTCTCATTAGAGCCCAGGACCTGGCAATCTGGCACATCTTGGCAAAAGACATTGTGTCCTGTCTGAGGTAATTGATTTGAAAAGTCTCCTGGCTATACCAATGAAAGTGTAAATGGATTTTAGAACTCAATACTACAGAGACCCTACCCTTGAAGAGCCAACTCTGGACTGGAATCTTATTCTGTTTACTACAAGCTACGTCTGACTCTAAAGTTTATTCTGCAGAATTTAAGTTTCTTGTGATTTTAAATAATTCCAACAAACTGACTCAGTTCCAGAATTCTGAGAATCTGAAGATGAGCTAATATTTATATAAGAGTTTTATGTTTAGAAGTTCTGATAGTCAAACTTGTTGTTATAACACTGATCTCTTTTAGGGTTCCTGGATAATAAACTTAAAATTGGAGGATATTACCAGGTATGCATACTTGGTAGGTGGAATCAATCCTCCCAGCCCTATCTCTGTGGCCTGACAATGGAGGAGCTCTACTTCTGCATAGCTCAAGGCTGAAATCAAGTTAGAGAGGAGAAAATATAGAGCACAACCAGCTAGCTTGGTGGGCTTGCTCAGAGCCTTGCAGGCTGGAGAGCCCCTGTTGGGAGCAGGTTGCCTCTGCGCTTACACAGCTGTAAGGCTCCTCATGTTCTTGGGTTGGCTCATCACATGTGTGGCTTCCAAATGTTCAAACCTCAGGCCTCAAATAATCTTTTGTTCTGCTTTCCTCCTTTGTATGTTCCACTCAGTAGCTTTGTTTATTTTCTTAAAATACTTCCTTTGGTTTGTGTTTCTTGGCAAGGCCCAGCTTGAGTTTTTTCTAAATGTAATCTTCCTGGGACCCCCTTTGCCATTCATAACACCACACCCTGCGAAGAACCACAATCTTTCAGGTGACTTCTGTTTCCCAAGCATTGGGGACAGGTGCTTAGGGCCATGGTGCTGCCTACTCTTCCCCTGAGGCTGAGAACTTTTAGAGAAAACTGCTGTGTAGGTGCAGAGCTTTGTCTCTTATGGATCAAGTGATTTATCCAAGCCAAAAAATGAAATAAAACAAAACAAAAAACCATATTCTCATCTTCCAACCAAACTTTTTTTTTTTTACCGTTGTACTGATTGTTGAGATTATAACTTAGAATTATTGACCTCATTGCTGAAGTTCTGCAATGAGGAGAGCCTTTAAAAGGAAGTCTGGAAGAAAGAAAGCTCTGCAGAAGCTCCAAGTCCCAGGGGCAGCCTCAGGCTTTCTTTACATAGATCTACCAGCTTTTTTTTTTTTCCCTCCCTCTGAGGAAAGAAATAAAACTGTTTCCCCAAGATTGTCAACATTCCAAAGCAACTAGTCCTTCAGGTTCCCTGCATGCAAATAGCGATTGCCTTCCCCAGAGTGGAGCTCCAGGCTGGGAGCTCTTGGCTCCCTGAGCATCTTCTTCAAAGAGGAAAATACCAGTGCCTCCTGAACCAACAGTGAGACATGTTTGACTAGCGGTGATGAAATGTCTTCTATAAACACTCCCTACCTTGCCCACCTCCTCTGTCCAGGACTGATTCACCACTGAAATATTTGTGTCACCCAAGTTCAAGCACATGAAACCAAACCCTCTGGTGCTGCAGTTCTCTCTGGCCATAGAAAGCAGCATGAATTTCACTGGCTGGGGAAATAATTAAATAAGCCAAAGCAAGCTGCAAGTCTCCAGCAGGCCTGCCAGAACTGCCAGTGATAGCTGGGCTGGGCCTTTCTGGGTCAGAATGATGATACATGCTGGGAATCCATGTTGCATAGTGAATTCCCCTCCTAATATAATCATTACTTCCTCAGGAATATCTGTAAAAAGTAAAGTTATCTATGATGTAGCTCCAGAACATTGTTTTTATTGTTATAGTGCTAAATATTGCTGAATATGCTGAAGGGATGTGTACTGGACTATTATTCTTTTTATGATTTTTTGATTTTTATTTTTATTATCATCATAATCTTCTTTATATAACATTGGATCATATATAACTTTACAGTGTATTACATTGCTTTTTCAAAAGGGAATGCCATGCATGTCAGTCAATACAGAGACATTAATCTCCCCACTTCATCATTCAATATCTTTTCTATGTTTTCCCCAATCATTATTATTATTCTAATTATTTTTTAAAACAGTCAATCACTATTTCTCATTTTGCTTGTAAAAAGACTTTACCCATCATGAAATACTTCTCAGACCAATCCAGTGGAGAATACTATACATGTCATCATCAACAGGTAATAAGTCATATCTGTTTCTCACTAACGTCCTGCCTCTCTATTGTTCTCTTGCTATCTTTCTCTATCCTCTTCTCTTCACCTCCCCCATTCCACACTGTCCTATTCTTGTTAAGTACCTTCACTGCTTTTATGTCCTCCAATATTT
>NW_006204812.1:5474340-5482885 GCF_000334495.1 Tupaia belangeri chinensis
TTTATAAAGAAAACTATGAAAATCTTAAAAAAGATATTGAAATTGACATAAAAAAGTGGAAGAACATCCCATGCTCCTGAATTGGAAGAATTAACATAATCAAAATGGCAATTCTACCCAAATTAATCTACATGTTTAATGCAATTTCAATCAAAATACCAGAAATATTCTCCACAGATCTAGAAAAGACAATCAGAATTTGTCTGGAATCATAAAAGACCTTGTATTGCAAAAGCAATCCTGCACAAGAAGAATGGAGTAGGAGGCATATCACTCCCTGATCCCAAGACATACTATAAAGCTGTGGTCATCAAAACAGCATGGTATTGGCATAAAAACAGACATGTGGACCAACGGAAGAGAATAGAGACCCCAGAAATAACCCCCAAAGCTTACAGCCAACTGATCTTTGACAAAGGATATCAGTCAATCCATTGGGAAAAGGAAAACCTCTTTAGTAAATGGTGCTGGAAAAACTGGGTATCCACCTGCAGAAAGATGAAACTGAACCCCCATCTTTCACCATTAACAACAGTCAACTCAAAATGGATCAAAGATCTGAACCTATCTGAACCTAAGACCTCAAACAATAAAAATACTGGTGGAAAATGCTGGGGAAACTCTGGGAGACATTGAAGTGGACTATTATTCTATGGTGGCCATTAGGCAACATATTCCCTACTGGGTAGAAATAAGTAAACTGGCATTTTCTATGCTAGTGTTCTAAACAGATCTCAGAATTTTAATGAGTGATATATGAACCTAAACTTATATATATAGAGAATTATATATGTATATTTATATATAATTTAAATATATATGTAAATATGTGTGTGTATATATATGTATGTGTGTGTGTATATAATTTTTTTAAGAGAGATTTTTGCTATAGGGCGTATACACTTGCTGAAGACAGAGAAAGACAGACAGAAAGTGAGAAATCACTCCCCAAGGGGGATGGTCATGCTATAATCCCTTCTCCTCCATTCTCCTCTCGGAATTTTGGGCACGCACGTACACATGCAACACGTGAGTTTCAAGCCACCGAGTCCCAGACTTAAACTGAGATAGACTATGTGGGAATCCAGCAATGTAACCATTGTGCCATCTCCTGGTCCATTTGCTTGTTATATACTAAAATAAATTTTGGATGGGACCAGCAGTTAGCGTAATGGCTATGTTGCTGGACTCCCATGTAGTCAACCGCGGTTCTCGTCCCGGACCTGGTGGCTTAAAACTCATGCCGGGCGCATATGCATGTGTGCCCAAGATCCCAAGAGGAGAATGGAGGAGAAGGGATTGCAGCGTGGCCATCCCCCCTGGGGGGTGATTTCTCACTTTCTGTCTCTCTCTCTCTGTGTGTCTGGCGAGCGCACACGCTCTATAGGGAAAATCTCTCCAAAAATAAATAAATAAATAAATAAACAAATATATAAATAAATAAATTTTGGAACCAGCAGGTGGTGGAGCAGTTAATGCACTGGACTCCCATATGGTTGACTGCAGTTCAAGTCCTTGACCAGGTGGCTTGAAACTCATGCCAGGTATGTAAGTGTGCATGTCCAAAATTCAGAGAGGAGAGTAGGGGAGAAGGGATTGTGATGTGGTCATCTCTACTGGGGGATGATTTCTTGCTTTCTGCCTCTATGTCTTTCCGGCAAGTGCCTGTGTTCTACTGTGAACATCTCTCTCCAAAAAAAGAAAAAGTTTTTAAAACAGTTGATGACGTGAACATGAAAGGTTTTTTTTTTTCCCAAAAACTTTATTTCTTTTATGAGAGAGACAGAAAGAGTCCCAAAGGGCTAGATCCTCAATCCACCCCTCATCTTAGTCAGCCTGATCAGGAAGGTCCTGGGACATGAACCAAAGACCTTTCCTGTGTGGGTTCAGTTGTGTTACTGTGGGGCCATCACCTGACCCTGACAGGTTACATTAGAATTTTTAATAACTAAATGTGTGTTGTGAATCTCTAAGAAGGGGTTTTAATATGCTGCATTTCCCAAATTTATTTTATGAAGTAACTATTTTTCTTCTTTTTTTAGAACTATAAACATATAAAATACTAAACTGTGGAACACAGTAAATTTTGGGTTAAGCAGTGTTTCCTGTGACATAACTAAGCTAACATAGCTAGTGTAATTTCCACTAGAAGGGGCTAGATCAATTTTAATACTATTCTTTGCGGTCATTAAGTAGAACATTTTAAAAACAGAACATTAAGAGAATTCAACTTTATATGTGCTGTTGAAAAAGCAAGCAAGCAATCAGGCTACAGAACACTGCTTTACTGGGTTTAATGTTTGGGTGTGGCACAAGTCACATTATGTTTTTTGGATTAGAAATACTCTTGTGGCCCACGTGGGAGGCCTATCACTGAATATACATTTACACTTATAAGAAAATCTGCTTTGAGTTATAAAAGGCTCATTAGCTTCACCTTGAAAAAGTGACTTACTGGCACCAGCAGCTGGTATGGTGGTTGGGACATCGGACTCCCACATGACTGACTGCAGTTCGAGTCCTGTGCCTGGTGGCTTGCTTTCTCATTTTCCCTCTCACTCTGTTACTCTCTGTTCAAATTTAAAAATGGTAATAATAAATAAAATTAAATAAATTATTTTTTAAAAAAGAAAATAAAATGACTTGTTTACAAGATGGCAGTATGTGTAGCGGAAACTTAAACTTGCTACATCATGGATGGTTAAGCAGATGTTCTCACATTCTGACTTTGCATTCCTTATCAGTGTTGGTCTGAATTAGTGACCCAGTGCTATGAAGTGAATACAGTGTGAGCAGAAAAGCACTCCTTCTTCAGCATTGCAGTCACTAGGGCAGTTGCAGTCACACCTCCTCATGTTACTGCTAAATTAGTCAAGCTGCTGGCATGAGTTTGCTGCTCAGAGCAAGTCAACTTGTCCCTTGCTGACTGAGGGCAGCCTCTAGGCTCCCTTTAATCTGATTGTTTTAATTCAATTTAATCTGCCCAGTAAATATTTGTCTTCAGCTGCAGAAAAGCATAAATCAACTAAGTAGTTTGTAATCCATGTATACAGTTAACAGAACTCATGCTGGCCAGTGCAATGGGACCTGATGTGGGATTGTGTTCCTGTGCAATCACCATGGTTACCCAGGAGGAAAAGCATTTCACATCAAAGTAACAATACAAACTGCACCTCATTCCAGTGGTAGCTACAATTCACCGAACATTTGCTATGCGTTTTCCTCCATCCTCATTATATGGCAAGGCAGGCCTTGTTATCTCCACTTTACAGATGTGTTTAGTGAGGTGCGGCGAGACTCAGTCATGTGGCCGAGGTCTTCCACCTAATAGTTGGTGAAGCAAGAATTCAAACCCCAGCATGTTTGGTGCCAGTACTTTTGTTCTTGCTATTATACTACCATGACTGTCTCTGCAAACATGACTCATAAAATTTCAACCTTTCTATTTTATTATCTAAGAACCTTGATTCTTAGATAATAATTTAGCTGGTATTTTCAAGGTCAGATGAACTGTCTCTAAAATTCACACAGAGACACAGGAGGTGAAAACTCACACCTCCACCAGCATTTAGTACTAACACCTAAACTTTATCTCAAACTGGGAGGGATTTACAAGACTGTAAGACCACAAGTTCACATGGAAATCATGTTTGATCTTGCTCATGTAGGTGAAAACCTGAACTCCCTAAAGTGGAGGGGGGGAGACTATTTCCTTCTTCCACTATCTGTACATTAGTTCAGAATTATCAGATTCTTATCATGACTCAAGGCCCCTCTGCTCCATAGGGCTAGTGTTTGAAGCAACTGGGATACAGAGGGCTATGGCAGCAGTGAGTGTGGGTGTGGTCATGAAGGAGGGCACAGAGGAATAAGTAGAAAAAGTAAATTGTGTTAAACATTTTACATATGGAGAGAATCAAAGATGACAGTAACAATAATAACTACAATTTATTGAGTATACACATAAAATGATTTCTTTCCAAAAACATGCTTGTAAGTGTGTATGACTCAGAGCTTAGAAAACTTAGCAGAGTCCTCTTTTTTCTTTTTTAGTGGTTAAAAAGATTAATTTAAGGTCAGAAAGAATCGGGTTTGAGTCTCCTTCTGGTTCTTATAGCTATGTGACCTTGACACTTCATTTATCTTTAATGAACCTCAATTTACTAAACTGGGAAATGAGAATGAGGAATGCTGGAAGTTGACATGACAACTCGGTTACTCTAGAAGAGTTTCCCAGACTTTTTTCTCCGTATTTCTAGGTGAGAGTTGAGGCAAACATGGAATTGAATTGATATTTGCTAGGCAGGACTGAGTAACTGCTCTCAGAAGGTCATTGTGGTTACATGGAAGGGCAGATAGATGCAATGACACTACAGACTACAAGCTAGTTGTTCTCACCTCTGTCCTCTTCTATTGTGTTTTTCCTGGCTGCTCATCCTGCTGGCCAATAGCCCCTCCAGGCCCATCACCAAAATTTGGTGGTAAAACTACACAAGAGGTAGTTACGAAGAGGATTTAATTTTCCATATACTTTTCCACCAGCTTCTTTTCATGTCTCTATTCTGGTCCATTAATGTTTCTGGTTTACTGGATTTCTCTACAAATTGCGACTTTTCTACCTCAAATCAATGGTTCTGATGATTCTGAAGAGCTGATCCTTCCAGACCTTTTTTCTCCAGATTGCTCCATAATTACATATATACTTATTACTATAATTTTTTTTTCTTTTAGGATTTTGTCATAGGGTGCATGCATGTGCTCACCACCGAGAGAGAGAGAGAGAGAGACAGAGAGAGACAGAGAGAGACAGAGGGAGAGAAGGAAAGTGAGAAATCATCCTCCAGGAGAATGGCCTTACCATAATTCCTTCTCCATTTCCCCTTCAGGGTTTTGGGCACTCATGCACATGTGCCTAGCGTAATCCTCAAGCCGCAGGGTCTGGAACTTTAACTATAGTTGGCCATGTGGGAGTTTAGCACCTTTCAGCCCCTCACAATAAATAATGTATTCTCTGGTACTTAGAGATATTTTACTTCCTGACTGTGCTTTATGAAATCTAGGTAGGAATATAAACGTATGACAAAGTATAATTTTAGCTAAAGTATTGAGTAGGTAGATATTATCTTAAAAAAAAATAAAAGCAAAACTCATGATATGTATAGTAACAACTGTTAATCTTTATTTGTTGACTATCACAATATTGACTGTATAAAGGAAAACCAATTAAAAATACAAAGAAAAATGAAGTGCTAAAAGATACCTAAGTAATCATAAACTAGATCATAAAGAAAAATCTTATTAATTCCAAATCACACAAAAGTCATTTTACACAGGTCATTTTCAGACTGTGCAATAAAAATCTAATTAAATTAAAAAGATTTTTTTCAATTGACACAAAATAGGACTTACTTTTAGTACAAAAATAATATTTGAAATTAAGGAAATCTGAATCTTAAAACCTAAAATCTAAACCCAAGGAAAACACATAGACTTATTTTTTATTATTAATAAAAACTAAAATTAAAAATGTACATTGAAGAATTTAAAAAACCATAAATCTAAGAAAATTTTAAAAAATCTTTAAAATTATCTAAAATAAAAAGCAGACAAAAATTAGAAAATTAGAGTAGTATCAAGGAAGACTTTCTCACCACATTCTAAGTAATATACATTTCCAGAGGTTCACTTGATGTGTTAAATTTTCTATGTTAAGATGTAATAGTCATGGAAATTGCTCATCAACAATTTTATGATTATTTATTTATATGTTTATGAATTATTGGGTCATAAGAAAAGTCATGATGTATTTTTCTATGTTTTTCTATGTAAAAATGCATCATTACTTTTCCCACAACCCAATAGATCTTTTCAGACATGTTAGAGCTTATGGAATAGATAAATTACATTTTGTATTTTTAACCTTCATTCCATTAATTATACATCAAGTTGAACATCTTTTATAGGTTTGTCATTTGAATTTCTTTCTCTGTAAACTTCTTACTCATACTTCTTGCTCAATTTTACATTGAGCAAGTCTTTATCTTACTGGTTTATTAGAGTTCTCTATAAAGACATGTATCTTTGTCATAACTTTTAAATAATTTTTCTCACTTCCTGTCATTTGATGTTCTCACAAAAGTTCTCAAATTTATATGCACAAGGTTGTTTATTATAACTTGTTTTTAGTAGTAATAACCTGAAAAACACTTTTCCACATGTATATAGAATGCTATATGAATATTAATAATTTTTATATGAATATTACTTTTTCCAGAAATATCTTATTAGGAATATTAAAGAAATTGTATTGAATCAATAGACTAATTTATGGAAAATTGATTTATTGAGTTTTCTCATGTGAATATCATATGCTTTGTATCTGAGCAACTGAATAATAACACCCTTTTATGTTCTTTTAGCTTATCCCTTGTAGCCTTTGCTGATACACAGGACAGGTATTACTTTATTTTTAAGAAGTTTTTGCCTTAAGGCTTGTGACTCGCAAGAGACAAAGACAGTGAGAAGGAAAACAAGAAGTCATCCCCCCAGGAAGGATGGCCATGCCATAATCCCTTCTCCTCTATTTTGTACCCGGGATCTTGGGCACGCACGCACATGCTCCCAGCGTCAGTTTCAAGCCACCAAGTCCAGGGTGAACTGTGGTTGGCAATGTAGGAGTCTAGTGACATAACCACTTTGCCATCTGCTGGGCCCTAATATTATTATTTTTTGCTTTTTAAATTTTTTAAAAATTACTTTTTGCCCAAGAAGTTGGCAAAAGCATCATAAAAGTGGCTACATTGAAACTAGCTCCTGGGGTGGGCATGGGCATAAGTAGTGGTGGATTAGGCGAAGAAGGCTGTCAAAGCTTATCCTCAGAGGTACACCAGTTTAGCACATATGGAGTGTTGTACTAAAATCAAAAAACCATAGCATGTGCCCAAAGTGGACAGAAGTCCAATGATCTGAAAAGAATCACCTATGATTCATGTTGATTCACAGTGTGAGCTGCCGATATTTCTCACTGGTCCATACAGAACTTAAGGCCACATAGTATCACATTTACGAAATCAGCTATCCTTTTTCTTGGAGAACCTTGTCGAAATGATTGCCAAACCACATGGACTCAAAGATATGCCTTCTAACCAGCAGTATGGGACAAAGGGCCCATCATCCCTTGCGAACAAATATGCCATTGTCTCAGGTTCCTCTTAGAACACCTATCTTCCTTTTTCCATTTAAAGTATTTCATTTCGTTCAAGAGAGAGACCCCAACAGAGTCCTTACACCACGATCTATCTCCAGCCTCAGGCAGCCTGAATCATGGACAGGTACTCACCTGACAGGTACTCATCCAACTTACCTGTTGGGTGAGTACCCATCAGGTCCAGAGAGACCTTAGGATGTGAACCCAGGACCCTCCCCTGTGATCACATCATTGCGGAGCAATGCACTACTGCTGAGCCAGTAAACCTACCTTTTGTTTATGCACTTTGCTAAAATGAAAGACCCAAGAGTGAATGGGAGAGAACAGGGCTGTTTGCATGGGCTGAGTCTGTGGTATTTATTTATTTATTTATTTTTGCAGTGCTTATACGGCCATGCAAGGAAGGATGGCGTAATGGAAATGTCACTGGCTATCTGCGGTGAATTCTGGAGCCTGCAACTCAACTCACATCTTGGCTGCCTTTGTGATCTGGTGTAAATTATTTACTTTCTTTGAACTTTGGTGCAGAAGCAATTTACTTTAGGACTGCATCACCTTACATCACTCCAGGTTGTCAAACAACCAGGGTTCTCGAATAATAGGGTCAAAATGGGAAAATAAACAAAACTTAACTAGGAGAATTTCATGGGCACTAACTTATCTGAGTGTTGGAAGTAACTGCCTTAAAAATACTACTATCCATATTCAAGCCACTTCATGTTGCAAAAAGCACAGTCAAAATCTCAGATCAACTACTGAGTGCTGGCTAATTGAGAGATGGAAGAGATCAGAGCTGAGGTGAGTGGATGTAGTTGATGCCATAACCCAAATTCTCCCTAAATTTTATACAACCTTGGGCATCAAAGTTAAAGCTACTTGATTTGAGTGAAAACAGCCTCTTCCCTAGGACATTCGATTTAGCCCTAGTTCCAGAAAACAGGTAAGACAAAGACAGTGGGGTCCACCCTTCCCTGAACACATTAGTCTTAGCAGGGTCAAAGTCTGTACCTACTGTTTCCTCAGAGATCATTTTAATACCCAAACTTTGTGGCTTTTGGAAGACACAGTAAACTGAAGCATTCCTTTGTGGGAAAAGAAAGAGCCACAGGGCTGCAGCACCATATCTAGTAGAAGCATTTTCAGGGTGTGGTGTTGAGTAGGAGAATCTGTTTCTGTGTAGGATCCTTGTGCAATGACACACAGAACTTTCTGCTACTTTTCCCAAATGACAAAAGTTGATTTTGAGAGCATAACTATACCACAGTAAAGACTTTGTCCCTGTAATAGTGAGGGTAAGAAAAATCAAAGTTGTTTTTGTGTGTGTGTGTGTGTGTGTGT
>NW_006204812.1:5483127-5487357 GCF_000334495.1 Tupaia belangeri chinensis
AAAGTTTTTGTTGTGTGTGTGTGTGTGTGTGTGTGTGTGTGTGTGTGTGTGTGTGTTATCTGGCTACTGTACTTTTAACAATAATTCCTCCTGACATTATACAAGGTCAGCAAGTCACCTCAAGACCACCCTGCTTGAGGATTTGCTCTCTCCTCAGGGCTGAATGGAGTCTCTCAGCTGAGAAATGTCACCCAGCACCTTTCATATTTATGGTGACTCATAAACAGGAAACCAGTCCTGTCCATGACATTGTAACTTTTTCATATCTCAAATCCTTTTATGAAAATGAATGCACACACACAGGCATGCACACACACACACACACACACACACACACACACACCAAACAAAACAAGAGAACTTAGCTGCCTTCTGCTTTCTGGGCCAAAATAAATATTTCCAAATTAGTAAGTCATACTGAACAAATTAAGCGCTAAATGCAAATTTATCGACTGAAATCCAATGGCAGAGTCACCAAAGAGCTTACGGTGGTGGGGTGCAGACTGTAAGTAGGTGTTTGTGTTGGCGAGTCTCTGCAGAGAGACATGGGAACAGTCATATAAAAAGAGAGCATTTCTGTTACACCCAAGATGAACAGTTTGTTTTAGAAAGTTCAAGTAAACAGTGTTGAACATATATTCACTGAATTCAGAATCTCAGTTGCTACCAAGAAGGAGCTGAAAAAAATAAACTGGCAAAATTTCTTTTTTTAAAAAATCTCATTTGGAAAAGCTCAAGTTAGCATTGTAAATCACTGGATCAGACAGAGACGTCCTTCCTCATCTCTGAGTCATGAGCAAGCTCAGTAGTGCTTCACCAAGGCAAACAAGAACGTTTCCCTTAAGGATATTCGAAACCTTACAAAATAAGAAGATTTATCTTAGTATTTTCTAATGTCCCAGATGGAATATACATGCTGTATCCTTTCAAGTTATGGGTTTCATTTGTTAAGTCCAGGATTTAAAAGTTGTATGTATGTTCCTTATTTTGGTGATTAATTTGGGAGAGGTTAGGAAAGAGAGAGGATATGTTTGGATTGCAACCATGAACTCCATGACATCCTGTCCCACTTTGATTAGGTTTTCTCATCCCCTTTAACATGAAAGACCCTAAGAAACAGAGAAACGAACCTAAAGCTCTCTGTGCATTGGATGTTTCTTCTATATTAGCAAAGTGTTCCCATAAGCTTTCTTGTCTCTTGACACCAGGACTGTTGGAAAAAACAGGAGACAGAAAAGCCATTTATCATACACTGAAAATTAAGATTAGAATGGGAACATCATAATATGTTAAGGCTAGATGGATATTTAGAAAGCTTTACTTTACAGAGGAAAAGTCATAGGCACAGAGAGAGTTTGTAACACAGTGATTCATGCCAGAGAAACTTTTAAAGATCAGTTTTCCCTTATCTGCTGGCTCCTTACCAAATTTTTTTCTAGATACCGCTTTTTCTCTAACACAGTTATTATTAAGAAATTGCCCCCCCCTTTTCCTGTACTCTAAAACAGAATAGCAGAGTTAGATATCTCCTTCTCCATGCTACTTCCTTGTTCAAGAAAATCAGGTGAACTTCCACTGCCAAAAAGAGATCAAATCAAAATTTCTAAAGCAGTTTGGGTTTTGAGGCTGAGGTTTATCCTTGGTCTTTGTTGGCTAAGACAGAGGACGAGTTCATGTCTCTGTAGTGGTGATGCAGGTGGTAAGGCACCACTAGATAATGCTGAAACACAGTGGGAAACCTGAGTCTGGACATGGGTCACTTGAAAGTGCCAAGAACATCTGTGTGTGCCTCTTATTCTGGTTGACTAGAAGGCTGTGAGGAGGATCATGGCATAGCAAGACCCTGTCAAGGAGACCTGTCTCTCTTTTTCTCATTGAAATAAAAAAAGAGGGGGGACAAATTTAGAATCAGCTTGTTCCACAAGGTAGCTAGAGGCTTACAAAGTAGCATTAGGTCCAAGTATGACTCCTGGAGGAAGAGAAATAATATATAGTAGGTGAAATTAAAATGGCCTAGAAATTATCATTATACACAATATGATATTCTAGAGAATGGGGTGTAGTTGCCCACTTTTTTTTTTTTTAAGGTTTTTGCCATAGAACAGGTGCACTCACCAGAGAGAGATATCAGCTAGTATTACCTTTAAAAAGTTAAAAAGTTAAAAGGTTGGGACCAGCAGTTGGAGTATTGGCTATGTCGCTGGACTCCCATGTAGTCGACTGTGGTTCGAGTCCCGGACCTGATGGCTTAAACTCATGCCGGGTGCATGTGCGTGCGTGCCCAAGATCATGAGAGGAGAATGGAAGAGAAAGTATTGTGGCGTGGCCATCCCCCCTGGGGGGTGATTTCTTGCTTTCTGTCTCTGTCTCTCTCTTTCTGGCGAGTGCACGCACCCTATAGCAAAAACCTCTCCAAAAAAAGAAAAAAAAAGTTAAAAAGTTAATTTATCCTTTTAAATTGACACATAAGAATTATATTCATATTGTGCATAAATTGACATTTTGAATTATGTATCCATTGTTGAATAGCTAAATTAAGGTACTTAATGTAAGTGTTATCTGGTATGGCGAGAACACTTAACATTCACCATTACATTTTTAAAAATGCATTGTATACACTTAATCACTGTACATCAGCATAGCTAGCTTATATTTTTTTAATTACCAGTAAATTTATTTATGTAATTAAGCCATAGTTTGTTTTATAAAAGGTATTTTAAAAATGCCTTTCAGTGGAGTTCTCGTCTGCATAGTTTTAAAATTTATTTATTAATAAAATTTACATTTAACCACTGTACATCTTTAGTGTACAACATAGTTTTTCCCAGTATAAATATGAGGTGTATGGGACACAGAAAATACAGTCATAAAAAGTAAGTTCATAACAATTAGTGTCTACAAGAAAAAAAAAAACCAGAGAGGAGGCAAGTATACAACCTCACAACACATCTCAGGGAACTGGAAAAACAACAACAATAACAAAACCCAAAACACCAGGAGAAAAGAAATAATAAAGATTCAAGGAGAAATGAATGAAATAGAGAGTAAAAGATTACGTAAAAAGTGAATAAAGCCAAAAGCTTATATTTTGAGAAAACAAACAAAATGGACACATCATTAGCTAGATTAGTCAAGAACAGAGAAAGGAATCAGATAAATGAAATCAGCAATGAAACAGTCAATCTTACAACAGATGTAACAGAAATACGAAAGATCATGAGAGAATACAAGGAGCACTTGTACACCAACAAACAAGAAAACCTAGATGACTTGTACATATATGATTTATCAAAATTGAACCAGGAAGACATAGAAAGCCTAAGTACGCCAATAACAAGTAATGAGATTGAATCAGTAATATATAGTTTCCCAATAAAGATGAGTCCAGGTCCAGATAGCATCACTTCTGAATTTTAAAGAATCAATCCTGATTCTCTTCAAACTTATTTGGATCTTATTTCTAAAGATCCCAAAAGAAAGAGCCTTCCCAAATTCATTCTATGAAGCCTCCATCTCAAAAACAGACAAGGGCATAACAACAACAACAACAAAAAACTACAGACAAATATCCCTGATGGGTATAGATACAAAAATTTTCAGTAGCATTACGTTGTTCTAAAAGTTTCTAGAGAATCAAAGAAATGTGTATCGACTTGATTTGTTTGCATATCACAGTTTCAATGAACTACAAAACCACTAGCCAATACCTTCAGTTCAGAGACCCATGAAGCATGAAAGTCAACCTCTTGTTTTTTATTTTTTGCTAGAGAGAGTGCTCACCAGAGACAGAGAGATTGAGAGATGGGGAATGGAGAGAGCAACTCTCAGGAAAATGGTCAGGCTACAATCACTTCTCCTCCATGTCTTTTTTCAGGATTTGGGGCATGCATTTATATGTGCCCAAGTGTGTTTCTCAAGCCACTGTATCTAGGACTCGAGCTGCCTGATTGGCCATGTGGGATCCTGTGGGATCTGCCTTAACCACCAGGCCATGAAGCTAATCCAGAAGCCAGCCTCTTAAGTGTAACTTAATTTACCTGGGACACCCTGGATATATCTATTACTTTTTTTTTTTTTGAAAAGTTTTCGCTATAGGGCGTGTGGGCTTGCCAGAAAGACGGAGAAACAGAAAGGGAGAAATCACCCCCTGGGGGATGGCCACACCACAATCCCTTCTCCTCCATGGTCCTCTCAGGATCTTTTTTTTTTTTTTTTTGACATGTTTTCCCT
>NW_006204812.1:5487388-5502417 GCF_000334495.1 Tupaia belangeri chinensis
CACTTGCCAGACAGACAGAGAGAGACATAGAGACAGAAAGCGAGAAATCACCCCCCAGGGGGGATGGCCACTCCGCAATACTTTCTCTTCCATTCTCCTCTCAAGATCTTGGGCACGCACGCAATCCCTTCTCCTCCATTCTCCTCTCGGGATCTTGGGCACACGCGCACACGTGCCCGGTGTGAGTTTTAAGCCACCGGGTCTGGGACTCAAACCGCGGTCTACTACGTGGGAGTCCAGCGACATAGCCATCATGCCAAGTGCTGGTCCCAGTGTCTCCAATTACTTTACAGATCAATAGTCTAGGTCAGTGAGCATTCACACTCATACTCAGAGACATGTCCCTGAAATTGCAAGAAAAACTTACATTTCTTTAAAAAAGTTGTATTAAGGGGACCACCAGGTGGCATGGTGGTTAAGGGTGATAGACTCCCACATGAGTGACTGTGGCTCAAGTCCCAGACCTGACAGCTTGCTTTCTTACTTTCCCTCTCTTTCTCTCTTGCTCTCACTCTGTCCTTCTCTGGTCAAATTAAAATAAATAAGTAAATAAATAAGATAAAGTTAAATAAAAATAATAATTAAAAAAATGCAATTAAAAATAAAAAAGAAAATCTCTCCTGAGCTGATTTTAACGAGAAATTACATAAAAATAAATATAGCAATTTAAGAATATTAACAATATGTGAATTAATTGGTGAAAATAACCAAAGTTTACTGTTGTTACAGTTCAATTTTTAGTGTTCTCTCCTTTGTTTGAACATTAGATAAGTTCCTGGTTCTTCACATAGAATCCACAGCTATTGCCTTAGCTAGGTTGTCAGACCCAACTTTCCCCTTGAACAATGCAGTTCAAAGCTATGGTGTGACCCAGAGTCTATGCGTTCTATAGTCAAGGGATTGGGTGATCCTGTGGTGTAAAAGATTTTAATATACTATAATATACTAACATCTCTTGGTTATTGGAGAGTTTATAAGAATAAATGTTGAACCTACCCTTGGACTTAGTAGTTAAGGAAATTGAATCACACATGGCTGACCACTCAGTTCAAATCCTTGCTCCAGAAGCTTTTTTATTTTTTTTTCTTTTTTGGAGAGGTTTTTTCGCTATAGGGTGCGTGCGCTTGCCAAACAGACAGAGAGAGACATAGAGACAGAAAGCGAGAAATCACCCCCCAGGGGGGATGGTCACGCCGCAATCCCTTCTCCTCCATTCTCCTCTTGGGATCTTGGGCACGCATGCATATGCGCCCGGCGTGAGTTTTAAGCCACCGGGTCCGGATGCGAACTGCGGTCGACTACATGGGAGTCCAGCGACATAGCCATTACGCTAACTGCTGGTTCCCAGCTTTTTTTTTTTTTTTTTACACCACGACAAATAGGCCTCATTCAAGGGATGCAAAGATGGCTCCACACATACAAAAACATAAATGTAATACACCATACCAACAGAACGAAGAATTATAAACCATATATTGTTTTTTAATCTGTTGAAGATATTTTATTTTTAAAATTTTTAAAATTTCATTTTCTTTTATACAATCACATTATTTAGCTTACAATGTGAATATTTTAACATGTGAACATTCCTCCCTAGTCCAGTTGACTAAACTATAAAATATCCTTAACAGAGATTGGCATGTTTGTTTGTCCCATTAATGCTTTTCCTCCCCATTTTTCTTCTAATTGTTCTTCCTCAAACCCTATTCCTTCACACACATTATATCTGTATTTATATTCCATTTACTGTGTTTCTGTATCCTTTAGTCAATCTCTTTCAGTCACGGAGTGCAGAAACTTGGTATATATTAAGTAGGGACATACAATGCCTCTCCTTCATAGCCTGGCTTGCTTCACTCAGCAGCTTTAAAAACACAAAAGGTGATTTGCTATGTTGTATTTGTATAAACATTTATCTTGCTAAGTTTTGGGGTTTGTCTTCTATAGTTAAATTTAGGGCAGTTATTAGGGGGTGCTATTGCATGGTGTGGGAAATGATCATTGCACTGAGTAGTTCATTATGGTCTGGTAAGCCCATTTAATGTGTACAAGGACTGGAAAGTCAGTAACAGTGAAAATGGTTGTTAGGACAGTGGACTTACTATGATGCGTTAAGCTTACATGCATTTTCAATAAAAATATTACATATTGTAAACACACACACACACACACACACACACACACACACAAGGTACATGTACATGTGTGCCCCAAATCCTGGCATGATAGAGAAATGGAGAAGAGAATGCGGTAGGACAATACCCCATTGAGAAGAACTTCTCTCTCTTCCTCTCTCTCTGTCTCCCTGTTGCTGTCTCCCTTCCACTCTCATCCTCTGGCAATTAAAAAAACAAAACAAATAATACATGTCTTTTAATATGCAAAAGGTTGCCAATTAAGACTAATTTTACTCTTTTCTTATGGGTTCATCTGCCCCAAGTACTTGGGTTGAATTATTCTTTCTATCTCAAGGAAAATTGTTAATTTAACTGAGAAAGTGAAAATGCTGGGTAGCTGCAGAGAACTACAAACCTGAGGAGATAATGACAGTGGGGATGCCCTGGCAAGCTTAAAATCTGTGCTTACTTTAAAAGTTACACCCTCTGGGGCCAGCGGATGGCTTAATGGTGATGTCACTGGACTCCCACATAATTGACTGTGGTTCGAGTCCCAAAAGCAGCTGCTTAAAACTCATGCAAGGTACATGTGCATGCGTGACTAAGATCCCGGGAGGAGGATGGAGAAGGGATTGTGGTGAGCCCATCCCTGCTGGGGGTGATTTCTTGCTTTCTTTCTCTCTGTCTCTTTGGCGAGCACAAATGCCTTGTAGCAAAAATTTCTCAAAAGAAATAAAAGCTACACCCTATGAAAGCAGGCACACTTTACACATAGATACCAGCACAAACACACACAAACAGCTACAGCCTGGCACACACACATACACACACACACACAAACACACACTACATACACCTGCACACTCTAGATATGTTTGAAACTGAGACTGATAGTCGGAGGCACCTTGAATCTGGACCTGTGGCTGTCACGACATTGTGAAATATGTCACATTAAAAAAAAAAAAATCATCTTGCACTAGTGATGGCACAGTGGCTAAGGTGGCTGGATCTCATGTGGCAGACTTTTGAGTCTTGGACCTGGTGGCTTGAGAAACATGCCAGGGATGTGTGCCTGTGTGCCCAGAATCCTGAAAGGAAGGAGAGTAGAGAAGGGATTGCAATGTGAACATCCCCCCCGGGTGGTGCTTTCTCAGTTTCTCATTCTTTTCTGCAAGCGAACTCCCTGGCAAATTTCTTAAAAAATCATTTCTATCTTTTGGGGACTGTAAGGCTGACCTTAGTGTTTTCAGGGACCTCAAATGCAGACTTTTCTCTGATAGCACTTGTAGCTAGCTCCTGAACAATACATAAATTGTGTCAGGATCAATAAGAATACTCTGTGTTCTCTAAGTGCCTTTAGGAGTAGTGTCTCAAAAGCCCAAGACAATGTTTCTATTGTCTCCAAAACTCAAGCCTGTTGTTTAATCTTTGAGGAAGTTTCTTCCTAGATAGAGATCTTCATAACACCAGTTGGGACTGGAGACATTGACAGGCCGGGTTGCATTTATTGCTGCTGTTCAAGAGCACCATTTTAAGAGCACCAATTAAAACCTGGGTGACTTTTTCCTCAGCAAATAACAGCCACTGCCCTGGTCAGATTATCTGCCTTTCTGGAAAACTCAGGCATTAGCAATCAGTCCGGTTACAGTCAGAATCCACAGAGCTGAACAGACCAGTAGGAAGGGAGTGAGTTTAAACTTTAACTTCTTCAGACATCATGGGACCATCACGAAAATGAGTCAGAAACACCCAGTGAGAACATTTTTCATAGTCACTGTACAGATGACAGAAGATAAGAAGAGTTAGCAAAGGTGAAACGTTCTACACTGATAGCATCTGGGACGGCACTTCTCAGCAGTTTCCTGGGTAACTAACATCACTGGTTCTCTTCTCATCCACACACGCTGAGAGAAAAATTTATTCTCACCCCAACTCACTACAGGAGAAACATTCTCCTTTCCTGGATTGCTAAGCTTTCTGGATCCCAGCTAGGTTCCTCTCTCTGTTTTTTTTTTTTTTTTTTTCGATAAGAGAAAATAAGAATATGAAAACAAAAGTTATATTCATCTACACCGATCTCATAATATATGGACCAAATGAAAAGCTGTACTCGAAGTCTTGGACTCTCATTTTAAGGTTTTTAATTTTTATTTTTCTCCTGCCAGGTCATAGTATTTTCTTCTACTCATTTAATCCTTGTCCATTACCTAGACAAATGGAACATCTTTCTGCAAACAATTGCTGACTCAGGCTTATTTTGTTCAGTATGCCTTTGATTTATTCTTATTTTTATAATAATGATTTGGGTAGAGTTTGAATGAACTCTCAAATGAATTTGGGGGGAGAACAGCAGTTAAAAATGAATTTGACTTCGATATATATCTCTGCATGGATGTGGATATCCTAGAGACCTGGGGACTTTCAGAACAGGGCTTTCAAGGTAAGAGAAGATGAGAAACTACTTTTGCCTTGTTTTTTCTCTAGGTGGAAATGGCCAACTTCCTGGACTCTCTACCAGGTCAGAAGGCTGCGTAGCCATGGACAGAGACTGAGAATATACTGGGATTTGCTGCTTTGTACCAAAGACCAGGTATCATAGACCACTTGGATTATTAAGACACGTCTATATGGGACTTGAATTACTGTTTCTAGATCTGGCCTGTCAAGCTCTAGTTTCTGGATAACTATTTTCCACTCACTGTGAGAGCTGGACAGATTGTTTGAGGCTAACTCATTTAATAGGTGGTTATGTTTAGGGCTATAGATGGTGTGATATCTAGAATTATCCCCCACCCTTTAAAAATGTCCATATCTCAATGTCTGCAAATATGGCAAAACAGGCCGCTTTGCAAATGTGATTAAATGAAGGATCTTGGGAAGAGGAGATGATCCTGAGTTATCTGATGGCCCACTATAATCTGTGTATAAATGGAAGAGAAGGCAGGTAAGTAACAGAGAAGGAGATGTGATAATAGAAGCAGAGGTGGTGATTGCTACCTGAGGGTCACAAACCCAAAGAAAAAAAAATTTTTTTAGGAGCTTTAGAAAGGAATGCTACCAACCAGCACTTTTATGATAGACCCATGAGACCCACTTCAGACTTCCGGTCTCTGGCATTCAGAGATAAATTGATGATGTTTTAAGCCACTCTGTGTTCATTCATTACATCGCAATAGGAAACAGACAAATGGAACCAGGCAAAACTAGGACAAGGACATGCCTTCTTTCTTCTTCTTTTCACCTGGAAACCACCTCTCCCAATGCTTGTTCTTCACTTGACCAGCTTCTTTCATTCTCATGCTGTAGTTTAGGACACATTGTAGCAAAGCTTCCACTCTGTCCAGGTTTGGACTGTTTCCCAAAGATCTGGTCATCCCTTGCATTTCTGCCCTAAAATTATTCCTCGTTGTAAAGTGTAATGACTTGCTTGTTCATCCCCACAGCATACTGCACACTCCTGAGGCATGCCCTGGGCCTTCTACATCTGATCACAAACGTGGAGCACAGGAGACTCTTAAGTGGTTACTTGTAAATGAAAACTTCAGAGAGTAGGTGGGAACTTTTCAAACATCCCTCATTTTGAAGCTTGGTAGCTTGCAGTAAAGAAAGGCATGTGTATTTTTTCTGGGGCATCATCCCTTCTTTGTACTTTGTGCTTCTGAGCACAGAGATGATCTCAGAGATAGTGAACTTAGGTGGGTTGTCTGCCAGGTGCCAGCGGCCCCAGAAGGGCTCGGGATTGCAGGTAAGAGACAAGACTTGTACCTTGAGCTCTTCAGGAAAAGCCTCCTTGAATTTGTCACTGAGTGTCCCAGCATCATGGACAAAGAGCTCCATGTCTGAGATGGAAACCAGTTTGCTGACACCCTACAGCTCCTGAACAAGTCAGTTCACCACTCTTAAAGGGAAGATCTTTTTCCAGGATGCCAAGAAATGCCAAAGCCAGATATCATTTGGCACTTTACACATGGCTCCAAAATCTGCCAGGCGCTAACTGCAAATGATTGCTCATATGTATGAATGTAAACGTGAATGAAGACCTGTCACTAGTCCTGCTTCTCCAAAGCAGCATCTTGAGTAGGAGTATGGGTGATTTGGGAGAAACTGTCCTGGCTCTTTTGGTTTCTGGCTTCTTTCATGCCCCATAGAGCATATCCATGACTCTCATGGGCCTTTTGGTGACTCTCTAAGAATCTCAGACCATGAAAAAATGCTAAGTCTCATCATCTAAGTTCTTCCCCTGGAGGTTGTGAAGTTCGTCTGTCACACAGATCCTCCACTTTAACCTCTGTGGACACAGGTCCACTCAGGGGTTGAAGCTGTGTGCAGGTGATCTGCACCACATTGATGTGTCATTTTTATCAGTTCTTGTTTTCATTTTGCAGGTGAATGATAATTAAACCTAAAAGATTTTATTACCTAAAGAAAACTGCAAGTGTCACAGTTTTGCAAAATGGCTTGGCAAAAGGAAGGATGCACACATGCAGCCACTGAGAAACCCAAGAGGTCATTTCATAGTGTGAGTCCCGTGGGACCTCCTTCTTATGGGTCAGTCTACAGGAGTTATTTCTCCAACTGCACCCTTGAGGATATTGACTCTCCTCAAATAACTGTGAAAAACTGTCCAGTGATCAGATGGGCTTAGACAAAGCTGCATTTTATATCTTTTGGAAATTTACAGTATACCCCGAGATGTGCTACAGGACCTAAATCTATCTGTAGTTGCTTATTTCAGAATTTCTTGAATGTTTTCCCATGAATGCTTTCCTCCACAGAAAGTCTGTTAACCAGTATCAGACAGATTTAGTGCCAGGCAGCTCACATGTTGTGAAACACCACATTATATAAAACCCTTCTCAGGAATCTTTAGTGAGGTATGTTTCTCTGCTGTGCTTCCTAAATTGTGCACATTCACCATTTAGGGTATTATTTTAGTGAATCCTCAAAGCAACATTGACTTTGTACTAGTTATTCTGTTACTCATTAATTAACTAATAAGTATTTGTTATCTATAATGTTATGGGCATGACACCCAGGGCATGCCGATTATTGTCCCCATTTTCTAGATGGGGAAACTGTGTCACAGAAAGTTAAATCATCTATTTAGAGACACATGCTCTGCAGATGGCATAGGTAGAAATAAAATTCAGTTTCTTTGATTTCTGAACTTTAGTTGTTTCTACTTTTTTTGATTGTAGATAAGTTTATCACTGTCATCTTGGTCCGGTACCACTCTAGAAGTTCAGGACAGGGCTAATCAAGAACCTAGATTCCTGCTTTTCCTCATCTCCTTCCTGTGCTTACCCTGTGTGCAGTTCCCAGGCAGAGAAGAGAGGCTGGTGAGTTATCCTAGTACGAGGCATGGAGACACAGGAATGCAGTCAGGTCCACAGGAGACTTAGCCTGGTCACTTTTGCATTTGCATATCATGCATAGTAAGCAGGATTGCTCAACTCAGCACCTTCGAACCCTCCTAGATTTGGCTGCTCTGTAGATTTTCTCCCAGACATAAAGCTTTGGGGAAATCATTATAAAAGGTGCCCGGGCATAGCGGGTGAGGGTGGGAGGCCTATGGACTCTGAGTTTCCTGTGCTGTGGTCTAAAACCTGTTGAGTCAAGTAGAATTGCACTGGAATTCTGGGGTTTGAGAAGGGAGTCTTCAGCCAGCTATTTATTATTTTAAGAACTCTTAGCTGCTGCCCATAGATATGGGAGGCAGCGGTTGGGGGGGTGAGGTGGGGGCGAGCCTACTGTGCAGAGCGGCATCCACATTCTTCTGGGAATGACAATGTTGCTCTGTGTACTCCTCAGTGGCCCCTCGGGCAGAGCCACCGCATTCCAGAACGCTATCCAGCCAGATGAATAGAGGCTGTTTCTTCTCATCAATTACTGAGACAAAGAGTGGAGGCTTCAGCAATGTGTTCTGCCCCTCATATTGCCTTTATGTGGGGAACCCACTGAGGATTTGAGCTCGTGACACTCACAACTTTGTCAGAGTAATGGGTCAGTGAGCTCACCCTGGGTTTTATGGAACTCATTTTTTTCTTCCTCACCTTTCTTGACAAGTCCCTTTCTGCTAGATGCCCTGCAGTAAGAATGTCTCAGTGTCTCCCTGGAACATCTGCTATTGCCCAATCTAGCTGAACACCCTCCCAGCCATGTCCCAAGAAGCCAGCTCTGAGTACTTTCAGTAAAACAGAGTGATGTCCTCGAGCTATAAATGCCTCCCAAAGACAATTGGACAGAACCTCATTGTTTTAGGGAATAAGGCACCTCTCAAAGTAGCCACGTTGCGGTTCCTGGGAGCCTGATGAAGAATCCGCGGAGAGGATGTGCAGGAGAGAGGAGTTGGCATCTTTCTTGGAGACGGAGATGCTCGAACATTTCTCGTCTCTGACTGAACATGTGCTGCAGGGACACAAGATTTCCATTGTCAAGGTTTCTTTGGAGACCTTCTTTTCCCAGTTGTGAGCTGGCTTGTAAGTAAGTACCTTGACTCTTTGCTCAGGGATGCCGTGTTCCTGAAACCTAAGTGTTTTCACACTTGAAACATACATTGTGCTACCTATAAATTATACTTGTAAAGGTGCATCCTTATTACACTTTATAGACTCTTATAATCAGAAATGGGATGTTGAGCAGCTAGTGCATGGAGAAATTAGTATATTCAGATACTGATCAATATATGAATAGTTAGCATAAATATTGAATTATGTTTAAAATAAAATTTTCTAAAGCTCTATTGCAAGACCGTTTGAGGATCATCTGCAGGACTTGAGGGTTGTCCGCCATGATCTTTTCCATGTGATCAATGTTGGGGAAGAGGCTTCTCATGGAAAGAAGATAGCAAACATTACATGAGAGGGGCTGGGGTGGAAGGATGCAATGATATCTAGATGGTGAAAATAGGCAGCTCTGTCACCAACTCGTCCTACACTTTAGACAACTTCTCCAAGTTTCTGCTCCCTCACTCAGGTAAATTTTCTCTGAGCAATAAATACATCGTGATATTTAATAAATAGTTGAGATGCTCTTGCTCATCCAGTTCGATAGATCAGTTCAGGATAACATTGTGATTTGGGACTGTTATGAAACTTTTCCAAACATAATCTCAGTAATTTTGCCCCTTGGGCCACTTCAGGATCAGAGAGGAGCTGACAGTCCGTGGCAATGGGGATGAAGGCAGAAGTGGTGCAGGAGTAATCAGAGACTTGGTAATATACCGCAAGGAAGGAGACGAGTCTTAGAGACTTTACATTTCTACACCGGATGACCGGGTCCAGCCTCCAATCCAGATCTATTATTGTTCAGATGAAGCCTATGCTTCTGCCTTTAGGGAAAGCCAGCCCAGAGTGCAGACTCCAGGTCGATGTCTGGAGCAAGCCTTCTGCCAAGGCATAGTGGGATGAACTGTTGCTTGTTTTTATAACCTGGCATCACACAGGACAGGCCTCAAAACTCAGAAGACAAAGTGGAGAAAATTGTGTCCCTTTGTTTTGAGCTCAAGGCCTTTGAATGCCGTCAAGTGTCTCCTTGTTCTCTTGTTGGGCAAGAGGGCACGCAGCTCTGAATGGGACCTTTTATCATTGGAAATTCCACCCTAGTTGTAGTTGTTGCTGCCTCTCTTCCATGCCAAGTGACATCCTCCAAGACTTTGAACTTTCATGTTTGAAGGAAGCACAGCCCACCCACACCTCCCATCCCATGTGCTTGCCTAAGGTCAGCTCAGATTCTGAAACTGCAGTGGGTCCAGCTTCTGGCTGTCAGGTGGTAGGAACTAGAGGCAGGGGCCAGGGCTGTCTCATAATCCAGTACTCCCACTCTCTGCGCTTAGACCTGCCAAGGATGGTACTTCCTGAGGTTCCGTCCACAAGGAGGGCGTTGGACTTAACCTGCAGGCAAGTCAGACAAGTCTGTCTGAGTCCTGGATCCAGAAAGTGATTCAAGAGAGACAGATCAGCCTTAACGTGATGTAAATCCAGGTCCTGAAGGCTTCCCCAGGTCCTGCCTAGAGTGCAGAGTATCTGTATTTCACGTGTTTTGTTTGTGACAAATATCTGTGGACTCTGACAGAGAGCAATACAGAACAGAAGTGCATCTAAATACAAGGACTGTTTTGTACCAAAGACAGGAAAAGAAAAACACTAAGCTCATACGGTGTCATATGTTATTTGATTTGTATTTTATTTGATCATCACAAAAGACACGGGGAAGTCATCTCTATTGTACAGATGAGGAAACGATATCAGAGACTCAAGGAATTGCCCACATTTTCATGGCTATTAAGTAGACAGGTAAAATCCAAATTCAGGTATTTAACTCCAAAATGGGCTCTTTCTTTCAGAGAATCATCTTAATCTGTTTCTGTGCTGCTAATAGAAATACCTGAGACTGGATGACTTATTAAAAAATAGAGGTTTGGGACCAGCAGTTAGCGTAATGGCTATATTGCTGGACCGCCATGTAGTCGACTGCGGTTCACGTCCCAGACCCAGTGGCTTAAAACTCATGCTGGGCGTGTGTGCATGCGTGCCCAAGATCCTGAGAGGGGAATGGAGGAAAAGAGATCGCGGTGTGGCCATCCCCCCTGGGGGGGTGATTTCTTGCTTTCTGTCTCTCTGTCTCTCTCTGTCTGGCGAGCACATGCGCCCTATAGCAAAAACCTCTCCAAAAAATAGAGGTTTATTGAATCACAGTTCTGACCTGAAGGTCCAAAGACAGGACAAAGTGTAGAGGGCAGAACTGTAGACCCAGCACTACCCGTAGGTTTCTGTCTGCTCTGGTGTCCTTACTTATAAATGCACCAGAACCCAATCATAATGGCCAGGTCCTAATGACCTTATCACACTCAAAAGTCCTACCCTAGTACACCATGAAGGGATTAAATATTCGATTAACCCCTTTACAGTACAACCAAATCCCAATATATGACATTTTTTTCCCTATAAGGCACACGTGCTTGCCAGAAAGGGACAGGAAGACGTACACACACACATACACACAGAGGGTGAAAAATTTCTCTTCAGGGGGATGGCCACACCACATTCTTTTCTCCTCTATTCCTCTCTTGGGATTTTGGGCCTGGAGTATTTTTCAAGCTACCGGGCCCAAGAGTCAAACCATACAGTCAGCCATGTAGTCTAGCTGCCTTAACTACCATGTCACTGACTAGACCCCAACATATTAGTTTTGGGGGTCATCCAAACTATAACAAAAAGGCTTATTTTCATATCTCTTTCCACTGAATCCAGTTATTAATAAGTCTTCTCTTTTGACCGTCTCCTTGAGAGAGATGTCTTGGGTAAGTTCATTGTGGCCTGACTCCTTTCTCTCCACCAGTTGTGTGCTTCCCTTTGTGGAGCTCATTAGTTATCCAGAGCCCTTAGGTTCTTCCTGATTCTCTTTGTTCCCAGCAAAAATGTACCTGAGATTCTTCATCCCTACTAGGTAGGCACAAAAGACAATTAGAGAAAAATCTTGTCTTTGTCCATTCAGGTTGCTATAACAAAATACCATAGACTGAGTGACTTGAAAACATCAGAAATTTATTTGTCACAGTTCTGGAGGCTGGAAGTCCAAGAAATCTGCAGATTTGGTGTTTGGCGTGGGTCTGCTTCCTGGTTCATAGATGGTGTTTTCTTACATGGTGGAAGGAATGAATGTCTCCCTTAAATTTTTTTTTCTTTTCCTTTCTTTTCTTTTCTTTTTCCTTTTTTTTTTTTTTTAAATAAAAAGGTATTAAATCCCATTCATGAAGGCCTCATCCTCGGGATCTGATAACTTCTTAAAGGCCCCAACACTTAGTATCATCACTTTGAGCGTAAAGATTTCAGCATATTTATTTAAATATTCAGGCCATAGTAGACTCTTCTTTATACACTTCTAGAACTCTGTAGGAATGTCAAACCATCAGAACAGAAGGTTATTACAGAGTAGGGACCATGGGTCATGTCTGATTAAGTTTTTTTTTTGGAGAGGTTTTTGCTATAGGGCGCGTGCTCTCGCCAGACAGACAGAGAGACAGAAAGTGAGAAATCACCCTCCGGGGGGATGGCCATGCCGCAATCCCTTCTCCTCTGTTCTCCTCTTGGGATCTTGGGCACACACGCACACGCGCCTGGCATGAGTTTTAAGCCACCGGGTCCGGAACTCGAACCGCGGTCGACTACATGGGAGTCCAGCAACATGGCCATTATGCTAACTGCTGGTCCCAATATCTGATTAAGTTCTATGGTCCTGGAACTCAGCATGATGTTGAACCTTTTCATAAATAAGTGAATGTGTGGAGTTTTAAGAAATGAGTTCACTCGGGACCAGCAGTTAGCGTAATGGCTATGTCGCTGGACTCACATGTCGTCGACCGTGGTTCGTGTCCCGGACCCAGTGGCTTAAAACTCATGCCGGGCGCATGTGCGTGCGTGCCCAAGATCTCTGGAAGAGAACGGAGAAGAAGGGATTGTGGCATGGCCATCCCTCCTAGGGGGTGATTTCTCACTTTCTGTCTCTGTCTCTCTCGGACTTTCTGGTGAGCGCACATGCCCTATAGCAAAAACCTCTCCAAAAACAAAAAAGAAAAAAGAAATGAGTTCACGCATAGAAGAACATGTGGACATATCGTTTGTTGTTTTTAATCTGTTTTTTGGCACTATGGTTTCCTAGATTTCTCTAGTGCAAATATAAATAATATTATATAAATGAAAACATATAGTGATGATGTTTTCCTGGCATCTATGAAATCATGCTATGTTGGCAGACACCTCATAAATTGTGCACAATGCCATTATCTCAAAACATTAAATTTATTTGTTCTTTTATAATTCACTTACAAAAGAGCATTTATAAGTCAGCATTTCCTGAGCACCAACTTTCTGTTTGTGCTGGGGGAAATATGAAGATGGGAGAACGTAGGTTCTGTCTTCCAAGAGTTCTCAATCCAGGTGAGAAACAGACTTGATTTTTTTTCCCTTTTGTTTTTGTGATAGGAAGTGCATGTGTGTATATGAGAGGAGAGAGAGAGAGAGAGAGAGAGAGAGGAGAGAACACTTGATAAGGTCTCATCTTGCTACAATTATTCCAATCTGCCAGTTCCCCAGGATCCTGCGTACCCACGCACATGCCTAGCATATTTTGAGGCTGACCTGGGATCGGAGTGGTGGTAGCCATACAGCTTCCAGCACTGCTCTAGTGTTTTTGCTGTGCCGCAGAGGCTGGTCTGAGCTTGACTCTTATGTAGGAAAGAAGACATAAGAGAATAGAGACTGACCTCTTTTGAAAAATAGATATGAAACAATTATCCAGATGGGGTGACTTTTGAACAACTAATTGAAAAATATATAGTAAGAAGCAAAAATTGGTAAAGGCATCCAAGGAGAGGGAACAGAGCAAGGAGAGAAGAGTACAGTAATGTGGGGGAAAAATGTGGTTACAATAAGGAATTTTTTTTTTTTGGGGGGGGGAGAGATTTTCACTGTAGGGCGCATGCGCTCGCCAGACAGACAGAGAGAGACATAGAGACAGAAAGCGAGAAATCACCCCCCAGGGGGGATGGTCACGCCGCAATCCCTTCTCCTCCATTCTCCTCTCGGGATCTTGGGCACACATGCACACGCGCCCGGCATGAGTTTTAAGCCACCGGGTCCGGGACACGAACCGCGGTCGACTACGTGGGAATCCAGCGACATAGCCATTACGCTAACTGCTGGTTCCCTACAATAAGGAATTTTTATAAGGGGGATGGGAAATGGACCTGAACTATTAGTAACAGCTTTCAAGGTTGAAGACCTTGAAACTGTATTGTTCTCATGTGAGGACTTCCCTGTGTGGGGATGGATAATAATACTTTATACATACAGACTGCTTCTATGTGTTGTATTTAGGGGATATACATGAACGGTCTGATTACATTTTTGCTTCCACTTGGACATATGTATTCTTTGTATTTTAAGAATGATTTATCTATTGTAATTTTATTATTATTATTTAAATTTATCATAGGGCATGTACACTTACCAAAGAAAGATAGAGTCAAAGTGAGAAAGCAAGCCACTGACTTGTGTCTCAGTCAGCCACGTGGGTATCTAGTACTTTAATCACCACCCACCTGTTGGCTCCAGACAGATACTCTTTGGATTACTGCATGATGCAGGAGGGAAGCTCAAGCCCAATGTCACTATCTAGCCATGGCAGAGCTGGGATTCTAACCCAGACAGTTTCTAAGCTCCCATGCCCTTTTGTCTCCAGAGATATGATGGAGTGACTATTTTGAAAATGGGGGCCAACCTCCCTAATGATGAGAAGCCCATGGATGGGTAGGGCAAATTATAACCTAAAGTCCAGGCTTGACTCTTGAACTCACCATAATTCCAGCTCCAGATGATGGTACCAGAATACCAGTGCTGCACTGACCTGGATGGCTCATAGGATGGGTTCATATTTTGTGCATTTGATATTTATGAGATGTTGAATCTAGTGGCAACAGAAAGTACATGGAAAATTACCTCACAACCTAAGGACTGAAGTTGACATGGCTGGCTTGAATTTTGGCCTCTCCTTGTCCTTTCCCCTTTCTGGCTTCTCCAGGGGCCACATGGTCTAATCCCAAGGCTGCTGTACAAAGTAGCCTTCTGTACACAAGAGAGCAGCTCAAGGCAGACCTTTGTATCTACTCTGCTCCATGGAGGAGGAACTCACCGATTTCAGGAGCAATCTGCAAGATTACCCAAGCTACTAAGGTCGAGGCATTTATGTGTGACCATAATTGTTATGAAACAAAATGAACTTAGAAAAAAAAAAAAAACTGGAAGAAAATGGTTGTAACTCTTTGAAAAACGTCACTGAAAGGCCCAATAATCATTTGAGGAATGACATTATGACATTTCTATAAAAGTACAGTGTTTTATATATATATATATA
>NW_006204812.1:5514793-5532006 GCF_000334495.1 Tupaia belangeri chinensis
TCCCCTAAAAAAAAAACCCCCAAAAAAAAAAAAAAAAAAAAAAAAAAAAAGGAGAAAAACCAGCTAATTAGGAGTTGTGGTTGAGTATGTCCAGTCAGCTACATGAAATCTGCCACAGCTTGACTGGCTTTCTGTGAACTTTTATCCTGGGTCTTGCATCTGTATTCTTTCCAGATAAATCTTTTCATGTTGGACTCCACCAGCTCACAGTAGATCCAGGAGATGTGGTAGCTATTTGTTTCCTTTTATTCTCTGTGAGCTTTAAAAGAAAAAATTCTGAGGGCCAGCTGGTGGCATGGTGGTTAAGGCAGGTAAATCCCACATGGACAACTACCCTGTTTCGGTCTCAGACCCAGGAGCTTGAAAAACACTCTAAGCATATGCAGACACATGCCCTAACATGCCTTAATCCAAAAAGGGGAGAGAAACAGAGAAGAAGAAATGTGATGTGACCATTCTTCATGGGGGTAGGGTGCTTTCTCTCTCTCTCTTCTCTCTCTCTCTCATTCCCCTCCAATGAGCATATGTGTTCTCTAGCAAATGAAAAATGAGAAAAAGAAAAAGGAGGAAAAAAAGAATAGAAAGAAAAAAGAAAAGAAAAAATTCCTGAAACTGTGTCTTTCCAACATAGATTCAATGCTGACTCTCAGCAAAATAAGAGTCTTCCATGGAGTGTCCCTCTGTGTGCATTTGGCTCCCTATCATCCTCCTGAGGGGCCAGACCCTCCATGCTATTTCCTTCTTCTCCTTTCAATAGGCCTCTCAACTCCCTCATTTACACTAAGACAGGGTTTCTCTACCTCATGGCAATTGATATTTGAGGCTGGGTCACTCTTCGTGGGGAGGGCTGTCCTTTGTATCACAGCATGCTAACTAAGCAACATCCCTGGCCTCTACAAACTAGATGTCAGTAGCATCATTTTTCTCCATTGTGACAACTAAAAAATGTCTTCAGTCTTTGCCAAATATTCCCTTGAGTACACCAACACCAAAGGTTAATAACTACAGCATCAAAAGGGACTTCAATAGTTCCTTCTTAGGAAATTGTCAATAAGCTACAGAAATTGTCTTATAATAATAGAATTTCAGGCAACACAGATTAACGACCTGCTTGGAAATCCTGAAGTCACATAATAAAGGTTACCCCCTCCTTACAACTAAGGTAGCATTCAGTCATTAGCTGATCTATCAGAATTACATAATTGGGACTTATATTAAACCAATCACAAGCATTTGGCCCAAATCAGTAGCAGTTTTAGGTGTAAAACCTTCTATTCATTGGACTTCTGGGCCAGTGCTCTCCCTTAGGATTCCAGAATGACTCTATGCTAGGCAGAAGGGATGTTCTTCATTCCTCAAATGATGAATTTTCAAGCTCAAAATATACAGCTATAAAATCCAGCACCTCAGAAGCTGGTGTCTGTATACATAGACTCACACAATGTAAAGCCCTAACCAGAAGGTGATGTCATCAACCAAGGCACATATTCCACACCTCATTTTCCTGGAGCCGGATTTACACTTTCTTGGAGAATGTTGAGTTGGCAAAGAGTGACGAAAGTGAGCAACAAAGACCCAGTGCAGGCACAAACTATTCTTTAAGAGTAAAGCCCTATTCCTGTGTGGTTTGTGATCAGCCAAAATGTGAATACTTCAGCACATTTTGTGCAGTGTAAAATCATTTACCATGGTATGACTTAAGGGTTACTTGAAATAGAACAAGAGAAAATTACTATTGCAGTAAGGAAGCTGGCTAGAGAGTGTTAGCTTGTGGCAGAGTCTTTAGGGAATCTGGCAAACTCAGGCAACTGCCTGAAACTCAGTATTAGATCTACCGATTGGCTTGAATCATTCATTCTTGCAAACAGGAGATATAAGCTTAGATCTCTGAGTCTTAAAATTCTTAGGAAGTTAAAATAAAGTCACTTTTTTTTTCCTGTTTGAAATATTGTCTTCTAAAGGAAATGAACTTTACCCCAAGATTTTAAGGGGAACTGAATTTGTGTATTACGCCAGTTATTTCTGTTACTCACTTATAATCCATTCATTTATTTAGACTTCTTAAATTCTTAAGTATATTACATTTGTATATCAAATCTGCTGGTACTTAAATTGATTCGATTGCTACTGGTGTAATTGAAAAATGCTGAATAATGTGCCCTAAGCCTTTGGAGATTTTTAGGTCCCAACATGGACTTAAATTTGTTTAACTCAGCCTCAATTATATAAACCACTTATTAATATCTGTAAGACTAATTATTACCCCCACTTTGAGGATAGCTCCCAGAATCACAAAGCAAAGCTTTAACCAAGCACTTGACAAATCCATTTGTTAAGGCCCTTCACTCTTCTCACTGTGTAATCTTTCCATTAACAAATAATAATAATTGGCTCATGTGATTTTTGCAATCTATGACTTTGTGTCTAGTGCCTATGAAATTGATTTTTTTCTTGGCCATGTGGGCTGCATATTAATTGTGCACAGTGGAGTTTATGCAAGACCAAAACATGAAACTAAAGTCTAATGCTTCTTACCAAGAAAGAACTGCATCATGGAAGACATAGCATCACATGCTGTTGCTTGAATTTAAAAAAAAAAAAAAAGCATGTGTTATGTCTGTGGGGAAATGGGCAGTCACTAACTCAAGTCTGTGATTCATGGCCATCTGACAGTCCCACATGTTTCCAAAATAGGGCACTGTGCTTCCAATCCTTCTCTCTTTTTGGAGCTGTAATGGCCACAAATGCATCCAAATAATAAAACTTCCTCTTAAAAATTAAAGTTTTTTCTTTTAAAATGTAATAATGGGGAATGTGAATTTTTAACTGGCTGGTGGGTGACATAGTCTTATTTTGAATTTTATCACTGAAGCCGTACTGAGTAAGAGCCCTCCCAAACCCCTGATCAGCACTGCTCTGTGTCCCTCAAATGCCCTTTTGTTTTTCCCAAACACATCTTCAATTCGTGTTTCCTGCTATGAAATTAATATGGTTTTCTTACCGTAAATAATCTCCTTCCATCCTCAGGACTGGAATCTACCATTGGCTCCACTGGGAATCCATTCCTACCCTCCCTAGCAGTGATAAAGGTTCTTTTTCCCCTTTCCCACCACACTATACACATCTCTGTTCCAATCTACCATATCCTTATGATTCTCCATGTGCATTTCTGTCTTTCCTTGGATCCATAAGTCTCTCAGAGTAGCGCTGAGTTTTATCTATCTCTATGTCTTCCAGGTTAAGCATATCATGATATCCCACACATTTCTGATAAATGGATGAAGACCTGAGAGTCAAAATGAATGAGCATTAAAAATCATACTGACCATTTAATGTCTGAAATTGATAAGAATCCTAGGAACTTCCATAGAACTTCCCATGTATTAAGTCAGAGGATAATGGAAAACATTTGGCTGTTCATATCTCATGACATAGTAATCTTACCTCAATCAAGTAAGATTTTGAAAGATTTTTACAGTATTTTTGCTAATTTTCCAAGAACTATTTGAACCAAGCACCATATGTCAGAGAAATTATTATCTAACTAGGGAGATAAGGCAGATATCCTCAGAACAGCACAGAAAAACTCATGGCAATATAAAAACAGGTGCTAGACATTGTACCGCTTGGTTCAAACAGCCTGTGAAAAAGACCCTTTGAAATTTATTATTATCCTCCCTATCTTATAGATATGATATGAATGGCACAGTTTACATTACAGTATTCTCTTTTTGAAGAGGCTTAGGAAGATAATTTTCTATTAAGCACGTTTTTGGTGGTCTTCTTTTTTAACATATTAAGCATATTTAACTTGAAAAGTATATCCAAACATAGAGAGTTTCAAGAACAGAGTAATGAACGCTCATATACACACACCCGTCACCCATTCATCACTTTACATGCATGCTAGCAAGTAATGTCTTTCAAAATTCCTTCACCTCAGAGTCAGAATAAGTAGCAAGCATGAAAATTCACCCTTAAATATTACAGTGTGTATCCTCTAAGAACAAGAACATCCTTGTACAATGATCAAGTTCAGGAAGCTTAATTTTGATTCAATACTTCTACCTACACATAACCCTGCGTAGCTAGTTTGTCCTCAATTCAGGATCCAATCTAGGATCTTTTGGTGCATTTCATAGTCATGATAAATAACACTTTCAATAAATATACACATAATTATATATGCACAAACATATACATATGTATATCCACATATGTATCCATAAATGAACACACATATGTCCATATCTCCTTATGTTCCCTGCCCTCATACCTGAATGGCCTTCTCCATTACCAACGTTCCATATTACATTTGTTACAATTGAACAACAGCCTACATTGACACTCATATCACCCAACATCCATAGTTTATATTAGGGTTTGCTCTTGGTGATGTTTATTCTATGGATTTGAACAAACATGGAATGGCATATGTTCACTATTATGTTATCATATTGAGCTAAAAAGCATATGTTTATTATTTTTAAATTATAACATCTGGCTCATATATATGTTCAATGAACATATTTGTGGGGTGTAGTAGAGTAGTTTTTTTAAAGTTTGCGTACAGTGTATAATAATCAAATCGAAGATATATATATATATATATTCACCTGCAATATTAACTTTATGTTATGAACTTTTTTGTTTATTTTTTGTTTTCTGGGTTTTTGTTTGTTTGTTTTGTTTTGTTTCGTTTTGTTTTTAATTTGCCACAGGGTATGTGAGTTCATGGAACAGAGACACACATAGTGACATAGAGAAAGAGAGGAGCTGAGAAAGCACCCTTTGGGGATGATGACCACACTACCGTCCTTTGTCCTCCATTCTCCTCTCATTTGGGGCATGCACACACACGGACTTGGTATGTTTACCAAGCTTTCAGGTCCAGAATTCAAACCACACAGTTTACCATGCAGGAACCAACTGTCTAAACCATGATGCCACCTGGCTGGCCTGATGTTATGCACAAATGATAGTATTCTACTAGGTTTTGTTTCGTTTTGTTACGTTTTCTTAAAGACAGCATATATCACATAATCACTCAGTTTTTCTTCTGCCATTGATTCCTTGAGGATTTAGAATCCAGAAAGTGGCTTATCTGTAGCAAGTTTTTCACACTTATGATTTACACTTTCGGGGACCAGCAAATGACATAATGGTTACATCGCTGGACTACCGCAGTTTGGGTCCCTGACCTGGCAACTTAAAACTCACTCCGGGTGCATATGCATTTGTGCCCAAAACCTCAAGAGGAGAATGGAGAAGAGGAAATTGCAGCATGGTCATCCACCTTAGGGGGGCTGATTTCTTACTCTCTGTCTCTGTGTTTTTCTTTCTCTCCAGTGAGCACACATGCCTTATAGCAAAAAATCTCTCTCAAAAATAAAATAGATTTACACTTTGAGTTGGTCTCATTCCTGCCCAAATTTATTTTTCTATCCCTGTATTTCTTCATGCTTCTCTGCCTACTTTTAATAGATGTTATCTTACTGTTTTATGGTACTTTTATAAACTGCCATAAATCCTTTTTAAGTAAAACAGGTACTAGAAAATATTAAATATTTACATAAAAGCAGCACCAATCAGGATGAAAAGCTACTGAGCCAAAGTCAAAAAGATCTGAGTTGGAAAGTTTGGCTCTACCTCTAATTTGCTTTCTGAGTTTCAGTTCTTATATGCAGAAGAAGAAAAAAGAGAACATTTGCCTACCTCATTGGGCTGATAAAGTCATAGGAGTTTTCTTCAAAAAAGAATATATATATATATATATATATATATATATATATATATATATATATATATATATATATATATATATATATATATATATATATATATATATTCTTTTTTGAAGAAAACTCCTATGACTTTATCAGCCCAATGAGGTAGGCAAATGTTCTCTTTTTTCTTCTTCTGCATATAAGAACTGAAACTCAGAAAGCAAATTAGAGGTAGAGCCAAACTTTCCAACTCAGATCTTTTTGACTTTGGCTCAGTAGCTTTTCATCCTGATTGGTGCTGCTTTTATGTAAATATTTAATATTTTCTAGTACCTGTTTTACTTAAAAAGGATTTATGGCAGTTTATAAAAGTACCATAAAACAGTAAGATAACATCTATTAAAAGTAGGCAGAGAAGCATGAAGAAATACAGGGATAGAAAAATAAATTTGGGCAGGAATGAGACCAACTCAAAGTGTAAATCTATTTTATTTTTGAGAGAGATTTTTTGCTATAAGGCATGTGTGCTCACTGGAGAGAAAGAAAAACACAGAGACAGAGAGTAAGAAATCAGCCCCCCTAAGGTGGATGACCATGCTGCAATTTCCTCTTCTCCATTCTCCTCTTGAGGTTTTGGGCACAAATGCATATGCACCCGGAGTGAGTTTTAAGTTGCCAGGTCAGGGACCCAAACTGCGGTAGTCCAGCGATGTAACCATTATGTCATTTGCTGGTCCCCGAAAGTGTAAATCATAAGTGTGAAAAACTTGCTACAGATAAGCCACTTTCTGGATTCTAAATCCTCAAGGAATCAATGGCAGAAGAAAAACTGAGTGATTATGTGATATATGCTGTCTTTAAGAAAACGTAACAAAACGAAACAAAACCTAGTAGAATACTATCATTTGTGCATAACATCAGGCCAGCCAGGTGGCATCATGGTTTAGACAGTTGGTTCCTGCATGGTAAACTGTGTGGTTTGAATTCTGGACCTGAAAGCTTGGTAAACATACCAAGTCCGTGTGTGTGCATGCCCCAAATGAGAGGAGAATGGAGGACAAAGGACGGTAGTGTGGTCATCATCCCCAAAGGGTGCTTTCTCAGCTCCTCTCTTTCTCTATGTCACTATGTGTGTCTCTGTTCCATGAACTCACATACCCTGTGGCAAATTAAAAACAAAACGAAACAAAACAAAACAAACAAACAAAAACCCAGAAAACAAAAAATAAACAAAAAAGTTCATAACATAAAGTTAATATTGCAGGTGAATATATATATATATATATCTTCGATTTGATTATTATACACTGTACGCAAACTTTAAAAAAACTACTCTACTACACCCCACAAATATGTTCATTGAACATATATATGAGCCAGATGTTATAATTTAAAAATAATAAACATATGCTTTTTAGCTCAATATGATAACATAATAGTGAACATATGCCATTCCATGTTTGTTCAAATCCATAGAATAAACATCACCAAGAGCAAACCCTAATATAAACTATGGATGTTGGGTGATATGAGTGTCAATGTAGGCTGTTGTTCAATTGTAACAAATGTAATATGGAACGTTGGTAATGGAGAAGGCCATTCAGGTATGAGGGCAGGGAACATAAGGAGATATGGACATATGTGTGTTCATTTATGGATACATATGTGGATATACATATGTATATGTTTGTGCATATATAATTATGTGTATATTTATTGAAAGTGTTATTTATCATGACTATGAAATGCACCAAAAGATCCTAGATTGGATCCTGAATTGAGGACAAACTAGCTACGCAGGGTTATGTGTAGGTAGAAGTATTGAATCAAAATTAAGCTTCCTGAACTTGATCATTGTACAAGGATGTTCTTGTTCTTAGAGGATACACACTGTAATATTTAAGGGTGAATTTTCATGCTTGCTACTTATTCTGACTCTGAGGTGAAGGAATTTTGAAAGACATTACTTGCTAGCATGCATGTAAAGTGATGAATGGGTGACGGGTGTGTGTATATGAGCGTTCATTACTCTGTTCTTGAAACTCTCTATGTTTGGATATACTTTTCAAGTTAAATATGCTTAATATGTTAAAAAAGAAGACCACCAAAAACGTGCTTAATAGAAAATTATCTTCCTAAGCCTCTTCAAAAAGAGAATACTGTAATGTAAACTGTGCCATTCATATCATATCTATAAGATAGGGAGGATAATAATAAATTTCAAAGGGTCTTTTTCACAGGCTGTTTGAACCAAGCGGTACAATGTCTAGCACCTGTTTTTATATTGCCATGAGTTTTTCTGTGCTGTTCTGAGGATATCTGCCTTATCTCCCTAGTTAGATAATAATTTCTCTGACATATGGTGCTTGGTTCAAATAGTTCTTGGAAAATTAGCAAAAATACTGTAAAAATCTTTCAAAATCTTACTTGATTGAGGTAAGATTACTATGTCATGAGATATGAACAGCCAAATGTTTTCCATTATCCTCTGACTTAATACATGGGAAGTTCTATGGAAGTTCCTAGGATTCTTATCAATTTCAGACATTAAATGGTCAGTATGATTTTTAATGCTCATTCATTTTGACTCTCAGGTCTTCATCCATTTATCAGAAATGTGTGGGATATCATGATATGCTTAACCTGGAAGACATAGAGATAGATAAAACTCAGCGCTACTCTGAGAGACTTATGGATCCAAGGAAAGACAGAAATGCACATGGAGAATCATAAGGATATGGTAGATTGGAACAGAGATGTGTATAGTGTGGTGGGAAAGGGGAAAAAGAACCTTTATCACTGCTAGGGAGGGTAGGAATGGATTCCCAGTGGAGCCAATGGTAGATTCCAGTCCTGAGGATGGAAGGAGATTATTTACGGTAAGAAAACCATATTAATTTCATAGCAGGAAACACGAATTGAAGATGTGTTTGGGAAAAACAAAAGGGCATTTGAGGGACACAGAGCAGTGCTGATCAGGGGTTTGGGAGGGCTCTTACTCAGTACGGCTTCAGTGATAAAATTCAAAATAAGACTATGTCACCCACCAGCCAGTTAAAAATTCACATTCCCCATTATTACATTTTAAAAGAAAAAACTTTAATTTTTAAGAGGAAGTTTTATTATTTGGATGCATTTGTGGCCATTACAGCTCCAAAAAGAGAGAAGGATTGGAAGCACAGTGCCCTATTTTGGAAACATGTGGGACTGTCAGATGGCCATGAATCACAGACTTGAGTTAGTGACTGCCCATTTCCCCACAGACATAACACATGCTTTTTTTTTTTTTTTAAATTCAAGCAACAGCATGTGATGCTATGTCTTCCATGATGCAGTTCTTTCTTGGTAAGAAGCATTAGACTTTAGTTTCATGTTTTGGTCTTGCATAAACTCCACTGTGCACAATTAATATGCAGCCCACATGGCCAAGAAAAAAATCAATTTCATAGGCACTAGACACAAAGTCATAGATTGCAAAAATCACATGAGCCAATTATTATTATTTGTTAATGGAAAGATTACACAGTGAGAAGAGTGAAGGGCCTTAACAAATGGATTTGTCAAGTGCTTGGTTAAAGCTTTGCTTTGTGATTCTGGGAGCTATCCTCAAAGTGGGGGTAATAATTAGTCTTACAGATATTAATAAGTGGTTTATATAATTGAGGCTGAGTTAAACAAATTTAAGTCCATGTTGGGACCTAAAAATCTCCAAAGGCTTAGGGCACATTATTCAGCATTTTTCAATTACACCAGTAGCAATCGAATCAATTTAAGTACCAGCAGATTTGATATACAAATGTAATATACTTAAGAATTTAAGAAGTCTAAATAAATGAATGGATTATAAGTGAGTAACAGAAATAACTGGCGTAATACACAAATTCAGTTCCCCTTAAAATCTTGGGGTAAAGTTCATTTCCTTTAGAAGACAATATTTCAAACAGGAAAAAAAAAGTGACTTTATTTTAACTTCCTAAGAATTTTAAGACTCAGAGATCTAAGCTTATATCTCCTGTTTGCAAGAATGAATGATTCAAGCCAATCGGTAGATCTAATACTGAGTTTCAGGCAGTTGCCTGAGTTTGCCAGATTCCCTAAAGACTCTGCCACAAGCTAACACTCTCTAGCCAGCTTCCTTACTGCAATAGTAATTTTCTCTTGTTCTATTTCAAGTAACCCTTAAGTCATACCATGGTAAATGATTTTACACTGCACAAAATGTGCTGAAGTATTCACATTTTGGCTGATCACAAACCACACAGGAATAGGGCTTTACTCTTAAAGAATAGTTTGTGCCTGCACTGGGTCTTTGTTGCTCACTTTCGTCACTCTTTGCCAACTCAACATTCTCCAAGAAAGTGTAAATCCGGCTCCAGGAAAATGAGGTGTGGAATATGTGCCTTGGTTGATGACATCACCTTCTGGTTAGGGCTTTACATTGTGTGAGTCTATGTATACAGACACCAGCTTCTGAGGTGCTGGATTTTATAGCTGTATATTTTGAGCTTGAAAATTCATCATTTGAGGAATGAAGAACATCCCTTCTGCCTAGCATAGAGTCATTCTGGAATCCTAAGGGAGAGCACTGGCCCAGAAGTCCAATGAATAGAAGGTTTTACACCTAAAACTGCTACTGATTTGGGCCAAATGCTTGTGATTGGTTTAATATAAGTCCCAATTATGTAATTCTGATAGATCAGCTAATGACTGAATGCTACCTTAGTTGTAAGGAGGGGGTAACCTTTATTATGTGACTTCAGGATTTCCAAGCAGGTCGTTAATCTGTGTTGCCTGAAATTCTATTATTATAAGACAATTTCTGTAGCTTATTGACAATTTCCTAAGAAGGAACTATTGAAGTCCCTTTTGATGCTGTAGTTATTAACCTTTGGTGTTGGTGTACTCAAGGGAATATTTGGCAAAGACTGAAGACATTTTTTAGTTGTCACAATGGAGAAAAATGATGCTACTGACATCTAGTTTGTAGAGGCCAGGGATGTTGCTTAGTTAGCATGCTGTGATACAAAGGACAGCCCTCCCCACGAAGAGTGACCCAGCCTCAAATATCAATTGCCATGAGGTAGAGAAACCCTGTCTTAGTGTAAATGAGGGAGTTGAGAGGCCTATTGAAAGGAGAAGAAGGAAATAGCATGGAGGGTCTGGCCCCTCAGGAGGATGATAGGGAGCCAAATGCACACAGAGGGACACTCCATGGAAGACTCTTATTTTGCTGAGAGTCAGCATTGAATCTATGTTGGAAAGACACAGTTTCAGGAATTTTTTCTTTTCTTTTTTCTTTCTATTCTTTTTTTCCTCCTTTTTCTTTTTCTCATTTTTCATTTGCTAGAGAACACATATGCTCATTGGAGGGGAATGAGAGAGAGAGAGAAGAGAGAGAGAGAAAGCACCCTACCCCCATGAAGAATGGTCACATCACATTTCTTCTTCTCTGTTTCTCTCCCCTTTTTGGATTAAGGCATGTTAGGGCATGTGTCTGCATATGCTTAGAGTGTTTTTCAAGCTCCTGGGTCTGAGACCGAAACAGGGTAGTTGTCCATGTGGGATTTACCTGCCTTAACCACCATGCCACCAGCTGGCCCTCAGAATTTTTTCTTTTAAAGCTCACAGAGAATAAAAGGAAACAAATAGCTACCACATCTCCTGGATCTACTGTGAGCTGGTGGAGTCCAACATGAAAAGATTTATCTGGAAAGAATACAGATGCAAGACCCAGGATAAAAGTTCACAGAAAGCCAGTCAAGCTGTGGCAGATTTCATGTAGCTGACTGGACATACTCAACCACAACTCCTAATTAGCTGGTTTTTCTCCTTTTTTTTTTTTTTTTTTTTGAGAGGTTTTTGCTATAGGGCACGTGCGCTTGCCAGACAGAGAAGAGACAGAGACAGAAAGTGAGGAATTACCTCCCGGGGGGATGGCCATGCCACAATCCCTTCTCCTCCATTCTCCTCTTGGGATCTTGGGCACGCACGCACATGCGCCTGGCGTGAGTTTTAAGACACCGGGTCTGGGACGCGAACCATGGTCGACTATGTGGGAGTCCAGCGACACAGCCATTATGCTAACTGCTGGTCCCATAGGTTTCCTCCTTTTAGCAGACTCAAATTATCAGCATTATCTAGTCAGTTGCATGTAAAATCCAAAATCAGCAGAAAGTATTTGATGCTCTTCTTCCTGGTTTATGGATGACAGATTTAGAACCCTATGATATGCCTAGACTCCCTGAAGAATAACAGTGGGAAAAGAATGGAGAACAGCCATTTTCCCTTGGCAAATTCTCCAGAAGTGGTACATATTCAGCAATTTTCAACAAAGACTTCACGTGACCATTGTTTACTAGACTGTGATGAAAAGACTAGAGAAAGCTATGGGAAGAGATACTGTGAGACATGTGGAGAAGGTGTTGAAAGTGGGCTCTATTATTTTGAGGTTCTCTTCTAGTGTGAATGAGCGAGTTGAGAGGCCTATTGAAAGGAGAAGAAGGAAACAGCATGAAGAGTCTGGCCCCTTCAACCAACAGCACATACCCCGTCCCTGACATTGTTGATAATTAAACTCCTCTACATCCCTATTGTCTTTGCAAATTCTATCAGGGCGGCATCGACAGCTATTCACCAACTTCTGAACCCAGATCATGCCATAGCTCTCCTTTGGCTTCCTGTTTTTTCCTAAAGAAACTGTCCAGACCTTCTCTGGTGTTTTCTTTGCTCAGATGTCAGCTACATGAAGTGACATTATAACCGCAAAGAGAGTTCTTGCTTGTGCCGCTGCCTAGTGTTAACAAAGCGCTAATGCTGCTTGGCGTGAGTAAGGCTAGTCACTGTGGCCAAACTTCTGAGAGCTGCAAAGGGCCAAATGTCAGTCTGCCAATTAAGCAGCAAGGTGGAAAATTCTTGCCTTCCTTTTGGCTCAAGGAATTTGGTTGGGGAAAAATTTAAAATTAAATGGGCACTAAGAAGAAAGATTTCATTTTTAATGTATTTAAGTAGTGGGAGAGGTGATACTAACATTACTGTTCCATTGATAACCACACATGACATGCACCACAACACAAGCACACATATACAGTGAAAGGACTCTAAGAAGCTATGTCCCTGGAATTCAGTTGTTGGAGTTTCTGGCTGGGCAAATCTGCAGAAGAAGAAATGCAATTTGAACCCAGGTAAACAGTTTATCCTATGCCCATATCACCATATTAAAGCAATTTATCTTCAAGTATTCAGACTGAGTTATAGAATGTCTATTATTAGCAGTATCAGTAATCACACATTTTCATACTATGTTAAGTGTAGTAAAGAAAATGCCCACACACGATCTTGTTGGATCTTCACAATGACCTCCAATCCCTCATTCATTTATGGCTATCATGTGTCCATTACTGGGCTTGTGAAAGTAGTTGGGAAGCCAGATTAAATTGACCAGGGTCATACAATTTCTGAGAGGCACAAATTGGACTAAAACCTCAGTTTCTGACCCTCAGTCATAGACTCTTTTAATTAGCTACATGTTCCACTTTCAACTTTCCTCAATAACTGGTAGTTAGCTTATAAACAGTTGATGATTTAATGAGGAGATCATGATGGTTTCTATTTATCTGATTCAAGTATTCTTCTGTAAACTTAGCCCACCCATGAGTGCATCTCCATTATGTCTATCATTCGAAAATCCATTATTTCTACATAGGACATTTGTAGTCTGGTGACAGTCCTTTGGATTTTCATTTGTGAATATTTTCTTCAGAGCTACTTCTTGGGGTTCTCAACATTTCAGGGCTGTATGTAAGAAGTGGGAGTAGGTGATATTATGGTATTTTACAGATGGCCAAATTGTGTCATAGGTTCATAAAACGACTTGCTTAAAACCACAGTCAACATTCCATTGCTCCATAGGTAGATATTTTTTTACACAGAGGTCCTGCTTTTTATTAAAGAAAAATGGAATATATCACAAAGATGTTAAAGACATTTTGGCACTGTAGCACCTGTGATTTATTTAGAATTCCTAATTCCAGGCCATGCACACTATAGGATTGCTCCTTTCAAACACACACACACACACACACACACACACACACACACACACACACACACACCATTCTTCATCCAAGGATCGAAGACTTTCTAGTTAGGCCAAACTACAGGCCAGTTGGATGGGAAGCTTGACCCATATTCTACACCTCTGAATCTTATTCTATACTCAGTGGTTAACATTATTTTCTCTTTATTTACTCATTCATTCGTCTATTAATTTACTCCATAAGTATTCTACAAATGTTTATTGAGTGCATGTTCTGTGCCAAGTGCTGTGGTAATACCTTGGGGATTCATTAGTAAAAACATGCCTCAGTGCTTGAATATATGGTGTGTGTGCATTAGAGAGGAAGGGAAATGGGGGAGGAGAGAGAGACAAAGAGAGAGAGGTAAAGGGGGAAGGGTATCCATGTATGTGTGTATACATGTCTCTGTGTGCGTATATGTGTAAATGGAGTCACCCATGTCATAGCTGATTCAAACACAAGTGTTCTACATTTTGATGCATCTTAGACCAAAGGTGTAAGAGAAAAAGACTTTTTAAGGTTATCTCTTATTATGTATTTCTCTACAACTTTCCCATAATCTGGTCTAGATGTAAGAATTACTTTTACTTACAAACTCCTCTGTCTTTTAACCTGGGTATATTAATAGTGGTGGTTTTTCGTTCTGTTTGTTTTCTGTTGGAACCATAATTTAGATTAAACAACTAACCTTTGAATATCAGATATGTCTTACCTTTCTTCCTAAGAGTATAAGGTGATTAATACTTACACCTTGAAGCAAAGAAACAAGAACAAAAAACATGTCGCAAAACACAAAACAAATATACAATCATCTTTACTCCTGGCCCATCAACTTTTCATCTCAAAATTTATGTTGCCTCAGAATATGGCAACGAATGAGATGAATGTATGTTGCTACTAATATCTCAATATATTAAGATTATGTACTAGTATATAATTACTATTGGCTCCCACCTACTGAGTAACTCCCTTGAGGTAGGTATGCTTTCATACACAGAATTTAATTATCATAAAAAATTGAGAATAATATTGTCCTGGTTTAGGAGGTCCAGGGATTGGGTAATTTTTATTTCTTTTCTTTTTTCTTCTCTTTTCTCTTCCTTTCTTCTTTTCTTTTCTGTAGATGTTTTGCCTTAGGGAACATGTACTTGTGGGGGGAGGGAAGGAGACAAAGACAGGGAGAAGAAAAGTGAGAAATCATCCCCCCCAGGAAAATGGCTATGCTACAATTCCTTCTCCTCAGGATCTTTGGCGTGCATACGCATGTGCCTGGCATACACATGTGCCTGGCATACACACGTGCCTGGCATGAGTCTCAAGCCACAGGGTCCAGGACTCAAACTGCAGTCAGCCATGTGGGAGTCCAGTGATGTAACCACTATACCATCAGCTGGTCCTAAGGATTGGGCAATTTTTCTAAAATTGGACCTGAGCAATGATAGGAACCCAACTGACTATCCTGTAAATTTCTTTTGCCTTTACATATGTTCACCTCATTTAAATCACGCAAGATGTAGATAAATACAAATTATGATTCTACTCTTGCTTGAATTCCTATAACAAAGAGGCAGAAGCTGTGACAAAGTCCTTTGTCTGCTTTGTAATTGATCAGACAAATATTGGTAAAAGGATTATAGGACCTGACAGGATGCCCTACAGCAGATGACTGATCTCTGTGGCTATAGCACCAGCAGGGATGTATGGCTTCTCTTCCCACTTCTGTCCTTCCAATAACCTATAGATATCAACACAATGAACCTACAGAGGCCCCTGGAGCCAGGGCCTACTTCCTAGGTCACAGCTATCCTTCTCTGGCTGTGTGACTTTCTTGAGCTACGTTCCTTCTCTCTGCCTGTGTCCTGATTGCTGGTTTTTATTGTTGGTGTTATTTTCCAGCTTTTGCTCAACCTAATTAAGAAATGTGGGGATACGTTTTTCTACACTAATATTTAAGTACTTCCACCATGATCTATAGGAACGCTTTCCTGGAAAGATTTCACATGGATTTTCCACTGCCTGCTGACCTCACTAGCACTGAGGAAACTGCTATTTTTTTCTTCCTGGTTGCATTTGCCACTTACCCTACTGAAAACAGGAATTAAGACTTTAGACAGCTGCTTACTACATAAAATGTTCAAATAACATATTCTTCTTACATTTTCTTAGGAAAAAGTCCACTTGACTAGATTAGCTAAACTAATATAAATATGAAGTAATGCCAGTGGCTGCCTGCAGAAGGTGTTTTTAACTTTCCATTTGACTTAAGCGTCCAGTGCATTGAGGTGTCCGTGACAGTCTGCTCTGTGTCACATTTGTGAGTAGAATGATGTTGTAATGCACCCATAATGGCCAATATTATGTTAATGGAAATTGATGCCAATGTGCACTAATATATATTTGGTCAGGTGGAGGCATTCCCAACTGGTAATGTAACCTGTGTGGTTTAAGAATTCACACCTATAAATGGAACAAGGAGGATCAACTCTTTCTCTTGGACTCTGCCTTTCCTTGAATATTTGATGTTATTCTCTCACAAAGTCTATTTTCACTCTCATAAATAGAATAAAAAAAGTCTTAACCAATTTATTCAGTGACTAGAACTCCAATGTCATCTTTCAAAAAGTCTAGGATGGTGCAAGACTAAGTTGTCTTTGATAAGGGGATAAGGGACAGCAAGTCATATCTTCCTGAATGTGGTTTCATTAGCCATAGCCACTTGATACTGAGTAAGAGGGGAAATGGGGCAACTACCAGGATGATTCGGGAATTAAAACTACCTCTCCCCCGTCACCTGTATGAGCAAAAGCCAAAAGAACAAGAGATCAATTGTAAAAGGTGAACTCTCCGTGTGACTTTGAGAAACCAGGTAACCTCTTGATTTCTTTATCTATCAAAAGACCTTAGGATCCCTTGCTATTGCTTTCACTGGAGTTTTTTTAAATAAAACAATCCTGTGAAAGTTCCAGGTAGCAATAATGGAATTGTGTGAAATGATTATTAAGTGGATAAGTAGGGTTCTGCAGAGCATTCTCAAACTCAAGACCAGATATATATGTGACCTTATTTTGGGTCAACAGACCTTTCCCACCCTCCCTCTAGAATTGGTGCCACAAAACTCAACCTCTGCTCTCATAGCCCCACCCTAAGTCCTGTCTCAGCTATTTCTGACACATATGAAAAGCAGAAACTTCTTACCAGAAAATTTCTTATTTTATGGGAATGAAGCATAAAGCCTAGAAAGCAGAATACTATAATAATTTTTATTGTCAATAAATCTCATGTGGAAGCAGAAATATCTGCTAATGTACCACAAAGCTGGTCTCTAACATCTCCTTTCCCCATGCTAGGGCTGATGTAGGAATCCCTCTTGTTGGCTAGATTTTCTTTCTTCCCATATTGCATGCCTTTCTTC